>NC_034599.1:19162700-19221928 GCF_900095145.1 Mus pahari
AGAGAGAGAGAGAGAGAGAGAGAGAGAGAGAGAGAGAGAGAGAGAGAGAGAGAGAGAGAGCAGAAATGAAAAGGGGACATAACTACAGACACAAAGGAAATCCAGAGAAATGCAGGAACATCCTTTGAAAATCTGTATTCCACAAAATTGAAAAATCTAAATGAAATGAATAATTTTCTTGATATGTACCACTTGCCAAAAGTTAAATTAAAATCAGCTAAACAATTTAAGTAGACCTATAACCCACAGTGAAATAGAAGTAGCTGTAAAAAGCACACTCCCAAGAGCTCAGGGCCAGATGGTTTAGCACAAAATTCTACCAGACTTTCAGAGAAGAGTTAACGCCAATAGTCCTTGAATTATTTCACAAAGTAGAAACATAGCCCAACTCATTTTATGAAGTCACATTTGCCCTGATACATAAGCATCATAGGGATTCAACAAGGAAATATAATTATAGAACTTTTTTCTGAACATAGATGGAAAATACTCATTAAAATACTTGCCAACCAAATCCAATGATTTACCATTTACCATGATCAACTATGCTTTATCACACACATGCAGGGATGGTTCAATATATGAACAACAATAAATGTAATAACCCAGCATGAAAACAGACTGTAAGAAAAAAAACTACATGATCATTTCACTGGATGCAGAAAAGGCCTTTGACAATATTCAACATTTCTCCATGATAAAAGTACTGGAGAAATTATAAATACAAGGGACATAGCAAAACATAATAAAGAAAATTTACAGTATACCTATAGTCAACAGCAAATTAAATGGAGAAAAAAAAAATCAAAGCAATTCCACTAAAATCAGGAGCAAGGCTGTACACTGTCTTCATATCTAGTCAATATAATATTTGAAGTCTTAGCTAGACCATCAAAGCAACTGAAGGAGATCAAAGGAATATAAATTAGAAGGGAAAAAGTTAAAAATATCGTTATTTGAAGATGATATTATTCTGAACATAAAAACAAAAATTATACTGGGAAAATCCTACAGTTGATAGACCCTTTCAGAAAAGTAGCTAGTCACAAAATTAACTCACAAAAATCACTATCTCTCCTTTATAAAAAGAAAAAATACTGAGAAAGAAGTCAGGTAAATAATTGCATCAAATAAAATTTTAATAAAGCAAAAAGGAAAGTCTAAAAAAAGAAGCAAAAGACTTGTGTGATAAAATCAAGTTTTTGAAGGAAGAAATTGAATAAGATATCAGAAGACTGAAAAATCTCTCATGCTCATAGATCAATATGAATAATGTACTAAAAATGGTCACCCTATCAAAAGTAATCTACAGATTCAATGCATTCCTCATCAAATTTCTCAAATATCTTGGGAGGGATAATTATCAACTTTATATGAAAAACAAACAAACAAAAAATTAGGATAGCTAAAACAACCCTCAACTATAAAAGGTCTGCACACAGTCTCACCACTCCTAAATTCAAGTTTTATTTCAGAACTATAGTAATAACAGTATCGTACTAACTTAATAAAATAGTAAAAAGTATAAAAATTATAGGAAAAACACTAATTATGAATATAGTAATAAAAACTTGTATTTGCATAATACAGACATGCTGATTAATGGAATTTTATTGATCATTGAATGAATGGAATTGAATTGTACATTAATCCACATACATATGATAGACACTTGACCGTTTTATTTTAAAAAAAGCAAGAAATACATACTGGAAAACAGACAGCATCTTCAGTGAATGGTGCTGTTCTAACTGAATGCCTCCATATAGAGAAATGGAAATAGATTCATACTTATCACCCTGTACTAAACTCAAGTCCACGTGAATCAAAGACCTCAACACAAAACCAGATACTGAATGGGACAGAGGAGAAAATGAGGAATAGCCTAAAATGCACTGGCACTGGAAAAGACTTTCTGAATTGGACACCAATAGTGCAGGCACTAAGAAAATTAATAAATGGGATCTTATGAAACTGAAAAGATTCTGTAAATCAAAAGACACCATTAACCAGACAAAGAAACAGCCTACAGAATGACAATGTTCTTTTTTTTAATAACTCCATATATAATGGATGACTAATATTCAAAATATATTAAACTTTTTAAGAGACTATATACCAATCCTTACAAATAATCCAGTTTAAAAATGAGGTACAGATATAATCAGAGAATTCTCAATAGAGGGAACTCAAATATCTGAGAAATGCTCTTTAAAAAATGTTCAACATCCTTAGCCAACAGGGAAGTGCAAATCAAAACTACATTAAGATTCTATCTTACACCTGTCAGATGGTTAAAATCAAAATCACAAATGACAGCTCATGCTGGCAAGGATGTGGAGCAAGTAGAACATTCTGCCATTGCTGATGGAAGTGGAAAATTTTACAACCTTAAAAAATAAGGTGGCATTTCCTCAGAAGGCTGGGAATCAATCAATTTCAAGATCCAACTATATATCCTGCACATAATCAAAGGACACTCCATCTTACCACTAGGACATGTGCTCAACCATGTTCATTGTAGCAGCATTCATAATAACCAGAGATCAGAAACAACCTAGATGTCCCACAATCAAAGAATGGATAAATAAGATGTGCTACATTTACACAATGGAATATTACTCAGCTGTTGAAAAAATGCCACCATGTAATCTGCAGACAAATAGTTGGAACTACAAAAGAAAATCATCCTGAGTGAAGTAACTCACATCCAGAAAGATAAAGATGCCATGTATTTATTTAGATGTGGATATTACACATTAAGAATGTAATAACCAAGTTACAATCTGTAGTCCCAAGTAAGTTAGGTATAGAGGAAGCATCTAGGGTGGACATATGGATCTCTCTGAGACAGAGAATAGAATAGATTTTCTGGTAAACTTGGAGGTGGATGGGGAGGAGAAAGGGAGGATCAGCTGGGGAAGAGGAGGAACGGTAAGAAAAGGGGGAGAGTACAGGAAGAGATCAGAAAATGAGAGTCATTTGAGGACTATGGAAACCTAGTGCATTGGAAAATTCCTAAAACATATGAAGGTAGTTCTAATGACGTCTCCTAATAATGTTGGGTATGGAGTCCCTACTGGCCACCTCTCCTCACCCAGTGAGACTTTCAGTAGCAGCACTGGGTTGCATCCAATTGAGTTGTTAGCCAAGGGGATCACATGAAAATTCCCAAACATCCCATGCTGTTTCCGATCTGCTCTCTGCAACCTGACACAGGGCACCATTTTTGAGGACAACACCCACACAATTCATTGTACATAGAAAAGTCCAGCTGGCGCCTACATAGAGGCTTCACCCTAGCTTCTAATATCCTTGGTATGGAAAGCTACTCTACAGGTTATCAAAAGAAAAACTGTAAACCCCAACACAGCCACAAAACCTTTGACCTAAAATTTGGTGTGTGTGCAGGATATGCCAGGACAATGGTGGCACAGAACTTGTGGGATTAGACAATCAATGTCAGATTTAAGTCCAATTCCATGAGATGGAACTCAGACACAACACTACTTGGGTAACCAAGTACCAGAGGCTAGATAGCCTAGAGTCCTAGGGTAAAACAAAACACTACTGGTTCATTACATATACATATACATATACATATACATATACATATACATATACATATACATATACATATACATATACATATACATATACATATACACATACATATACACATACACATACACATACACATACACATACCATACACATACACATACACATACACATACACATACTCATACACATACATATATATATACATATATATTAGAATTAATTAGGATATACGTATACATATATATTCTATACTCATTGATCAGTCCCTTATTCAGGCATCATCAGAGAAGCTTACTCTGGAAGCAGATGGGAACAAGTATAGAAACCCACAGTCAAACATTACAAAAACAGAGAATCTAAATGGGCTTCCTGTATCAATTTCCTCCCATCAGAGTTCAGGGAACACCATGGAAGAAGAAGCAGCAAGAGTGTAAGAGCCAGAGGAGATAGAGGACACCAGGAGAACCAAGCCCTCTAAATCAACTAAGCAAGGTGCAAATGAGCTCACAGAGACTGAAGTAGCAAGCACAGGGCCTATATATGTCTGTACTAGGTCCTCTGTGTGTGTGTGTGTGTGTGTGTGTGTGTGTATGTTTGTGTGTGTTTAAGCTAATTATATATATATATATATATATATATATATATATATATATATATATATTATTAGCTTAATATTTTTAGGGGACTCCTGAGTATGAGGACTAGTAGGTCTCTAAGTCTTATAACTGCTCTTAGGATTCTTTACCTTCTGTTGTATTGCCTCATCCAACTCTGATATGATGGTTTTTGCTTTATCTTATTAGATTTTGTTTTGTCATGTTTGTTGCTATCTTTTTGGAGTCTGTTCTTGTCTAATGAGATACAGAAAGAGAATGGATTCAGTGGCTAAGGGATGTGGGGAAGAACTGGGTGGAGCAGACCTAGGGGAAACTATAATCAAGGTATACTATATGAGAAAAGAATCTATTTTCAATAAAAGAAAAAACTTGAAAGAAAACTCAAACTCACACAAAAACATAGAGAGGTATGAAAGCCAAAATGAGTGCTGATAATGCTATATAGTTATTTACAGGCCTATAAATTTAACAAAAAAGAAGGGAAGGCCAGAAACTGTCACACCTGGGGATCCATCCCATATACAGACACCAAGCCCAGACACAATTGTAGATGACAAGAAGTGCTTGCTGACAGGAGCCTGATATAGCTGTCTCCTGAGAGGCTCTGCCAGAGCCTAACAAATATAGAGGCATATGCATGCAGCCAACAATTGGACTGAGGACTTGCACCCCAGTGGAGGAGTTAAAAGACTGAAGGAGCTGAAGATGTTTGTAATCCCATACAAAGAACAATATCAACCAACTAGACCCCTCCCCACTCCTGCCTCAGAGCACCCAGGAATTAAACTACCAACCAAAGATTACACATGGAGGGACCCATGGCTCCAGCTGCGTATGTAGCAGTGGATGGCCTTGTCTAGAATCAATAGGAGGAGAGGTCCTTGGTCCTGTGAAGCCTCAATGCCCAAGTGTAGGGGGATGCCAAGGCAGTAAGGTGGGAGTGGGTGGTGGGTGGCAGAGCACCCTAATAGACATAAGGAGAGGGGAATGCAAAAGGGGGTTTCCAGAGGTGAAACTAAGAAAGGGGATAATATTTGAAATACAAATAAATAAAATATCCAATAAAAAAAAGATATGCCCATGATTGTAAACAAGGGAAAAGTACAATTCTGCTGAAAGCTGTCTTCTCAGAAAGGATCCAAGGTACTGGATGGGAGCACAATTTGTTCCAGAGTTGCATGTGTATTATAGAGAGGCAAGCATGCCTCCTGGGACAGCCAAATGGAACTCAGTGGAAGCATCAGAGAAAAACAATTCCCGTGTGCTTTCTCCATCCTTCTTTCCACAGGGGAATATACCACAATTCAAGTAAACAACCACTTCTCGACAGTAGAGTTGGCTATTTGATTCTTTTTATTTTTGGTTCCTTTTCTTCTCTTTTTTCTTTCCTTTCCATTTATTTATTTATTTATTTATTTATTCATTTATTTATTTATTCACTTTACACCCTCCCTTCTCCCAGTCCCAGTCCCCTCTCACATGGCCCCTCCAATCTTTTTTTGTGGTTGCTTATAGGTTGACATTTCCTGGATTCTCTTCTGTAACTGATTTATTTTGGAAACTCTAATTTACATCTGTGTTTCTAACCATTTAATGCTTCATTTTTGTTTGTGTAGACCAACTACATCATAGCATCATAATAGCATCATAGTTGAAGCAAACCCTTAAAAGTATCTTTTGTATTTACTTATAGGATGCATGTTTTTCTTCATCAGTTAAACATGTACAGCTTCAAAGGTGACAGTTCTGAATATGGAATTATCCCTTGTTGGCTCTTCTCTAGGTTAAAAAGTGACATTAATGAGATACTGACATGAACTAGGCCATATTTATTATAGGTCTGATATGTGATATTAAGTAGATAAAGTAGTTTTTTTTCTGATACCCTCCATTCTACTTGTGCATTAGATTTTAGGACAAACTAGTGATCAGCATGAAGTAAGGATTAAGAGAGTACTGAACCTGTCTACCCTCAAGGGTCTGTATTTCCTTCAAGTTCATGTCAAATTCTATGTTTGGTTTAGATTGTGGAGAAAATGTAGGGAAGTTCTTTTATGTTCCTATGCCTTCTCCCTTTGAGTATTATCCAGAAAACTCTACACGTGGGAGTTACTTGGCCTGTGTGTGATAATGCCTAATATACATTTGGGTGCAAAATTCTTCACTAGAACACAATGACATACAGGACTCTAGTCTACACTCAAAAAGTTAAAATGCTCCCAAAGATATCAGCAATTAAAGTTCTGTGGCATGAATGATGGGCTTCCAACTTCAGTGGAACACTCTTAAAGAAAACATAGAGAGTATAAGGCCATCACCCAAGCTCTTATGAGTAGAGTGATGACTATTTTGAGGTTGAAGGGAGCTCTCTCCCTTGCTCCCTGGTGTTTTATTCCCTATGAGAAGAATGGGTTTCTCCCTGTGGAGGAGACAAAAAGACTTGGTCCTTGAGGTCCAAAGAAGAACTCATTAGAAAGCCATACTGATGACACCTGGATCTTTGACATCGCAACAAGAACCATGAGAAATAATTTGCTGTTCTTTATAAATTATCCTGTCTGTAATATTCCATTGCGGCATCACAAACTAAGACAAGGAAGATTGGTCTTAGTGTCCTGCTTATTAAAATTACAGGTGAAGAATATTTGTTCAAATATGAAAGAAGATTTCTTTAATAACATCATATGGAAGCCATCATAAAATCTGCTACTCGCTGAGAAACAATCAATGTTTTATTAATAGAACTGGACAGAGATGCTGGCATGTTTATTTATTATTTATAAGGCATATCCAAATATATCTGAATCACCAAGGCTTCTGATGTGCCTAATGGTATTTTGTTGTCAGAGAAATAAATGGTTTCTTTAGAAATGCCAGCATTACCATGTAAGAAAATGGCCTCCAAATAAAATCCCAGTTTCTTTCTTCTGCTCTTAAGGTACATTTTTAAAGCAACACCATCCTTGCAGGACATAGTCTCTTGACACTATACATGGCTAAGATTGGAGACTGTACTTCTCTGTAACCTGAGTAATAAATCTCCAGATGGAAGGAATAAACTGAGAAAAGGCACTGGATGCTAAGACCCTTTACCTCACACTGAGTTTTCCAGAAAATTATTAACATTAAATGTTCTCCAATGATGCTCATATCTGAAATACTCCATAGTGCAGGAATTTTCCCTACATTCCCTTGAAGAATAACTGGGTTTTGTGAGAAGGGACAGGGAAAACGGTAGGGATGAAAGCTGTACTCTGCAAGGACTGTTCCATGGCCTTCTAGAGGCAGTTATGGCACAATACATCATATACCAGAGTCACCAGGTCTTACAGAAATAACACATAAACATTCTGTGTGCAGACAAATGGCCCTTATCCAGGGATGTAGAATGATAGGAGCTATCACCTGTGATTTGCTACTCTTGATAGTTAAAGGAAAGAAAATGAACCCAGAGAAGAAATAACCATGAGTAAAAAATGCCAGAAACTTAAATGTCTGAGCTGAGAGAGGGGTTCTCTCTGGCAGCTGGAAACCTTTCCTGTTGAGATACCATCAGATTATTGAGTAAATACTGTTTAATCTTAAACTAAAATACCTCATTTGACAACTGTCTTGCATGTGAAATATTCTGTGATGAATAAGGCCTTTATTTCTTAACTTTTGGGGACTCAAAGTCTGGAGGGAGAGGTTGGTGTGCATATGCAATTTGACAAGTGCTTGCTATGCTTTTCATCTTCCTATAGTCACATTCCCGGAAGTATTCATTTGCCACTCTGTCTCTTCAAGTGTATCAAGGGAAACTCACTCCTGGCTATCACCTCCCATGCCAGCTGCCAAGAAGACCAAACTAAATATCCAAACATTGACAGCCAAGTGGCCTCTCCTTGGACATAGACACTGAGATATAAGAATATGCATGCCAGACAGCCATGTCAGGAGTGGTGGCAACCATTGTATGGGCACCAGAAAGACCATAAGAGTCCAAAAGTGTGGCTCAACTCCTAATGGAATGAACTTGGCTGTGAATCTCTGCTAGCTAATCTTACATATCAACCTGATTTTTGGCCCAAGAATTCTATATCTGTGCCTATGTGAGTTGAACGTTTGAGTCAGTAGAATTAGAAAGCATGTTATATTGTCTAGTGCAGGTAGCCCTTAAAATCATTTGAAATATTATGCAACAAAAGACTGAATAAAAGTAAGAATAAGGATCTAACAGGTTAAAACTGGTCCTCTTCTTGAGTGCTCAGGATTACATATAAGACTACTGCCCACAGAACTAGAACTGACACTATCAGCCTGTTTCGTCCTTGGGCCAGGATCAGGAAGTTAATTGCTTTACTACTAACAGTTTTTGTTTAACTGAACATGAACACCGGAAGGAGTGCTTACAACGGCAAGAACTTAAAGAACATACCATTACACTGTGATGGCCAATCTCTACTGACAAAATGACAGGATTTAGAATTACCACAGAAGTAAATCTCTGGGAATTCTAGTGAGGGATTATCAAGAATAGTTTAACTGAGATAGGAATCCTAACCTCAGCTGTGGTTGCTACCATTCCACACTCTGAGCTTCCAGACTGAATAAAATGGAGAAAATGTGCTGAGAATTAGCATTTCTCGATTTCTGCTTCCTGACTGTACACACAATGTAACCAGTTGCCCTAAACTCTGATGGCATGCCCTCGCTACCATGATGCAGGATGCAGAGTAACCCCAAACCATGATCCAGAATAAACCTTTCCCTATTCGAGTTGTTTTTAACAGGTATTTTAATGTCACAAAAGAAAACCTATTAATACAAACACTAATTGTAACAATTCTTAACATTTGCAAATTGCCCAAGGAGACATAGATCCTCCCTAATCTGTCTCAGCTCATAACCACAGACTTCCTAGTAAAGATTTCCATGAAGTTTAGGGAACCCACCAGACAGAATTGAAGCCGAGTTTGTATGCACATTCAGTACATCCATAGTAAAATTTCCAATAGGAGGGCTTTTTGGTGGCAGTGGTGCTGACAGTGGTTTTATTCTCTTCTGTTTTTTTGTTTTGTTTTTTTTTTGTGTGTGTGTGTGTGTGTGTGTGTGTGTGTGTGTGTGTGTGTGTGTGTGTGTGTTTGTAGTACCAGCACAAAAACAAGGCTCTCAATTTAAAGGAAAATAAGAGAGAATTTACTCTGAAGACAAATATTAGTGACCATGCCCTGGGAACACAGATGTGGGTCACTCCAAATTCTATGTTGTAACGTGGAAGCAGTTATTTTATGTTTTTATGAAGACATAGCAAAGAGAGTCTTAAATCAAGACATTTTCTGGAAACTACAGTAGAAACACTAAGTAGGTGACTACAGTAAAGCAGAATAACCCCAACCATAGACTCAGATGCTGTCTAGTGATAGTCCTATGGTTTTAGTTGGTTGAAACTAGGGTTTTATTAAGTTAAAACATCTGAAAATGGTTTTATTTGTTAATTATACAATATTAGGCACAATGTAGGCAATGAATGGCTGTTTACAGGGCTAATTATAGACAAGATAAATTGTAATTAGGCTCGGATCCTATTAAATTAGAACTTTTCTAAAGGGACAGTCATTCTTAGTCTTGCAGAAGGTTTTATCCTGAAAGTTTAGTTTCTATCTGGGAACCTTTATTCATGAAAAGCTTAACAAAGTCATGCTAAATTTTATGCAGAAAACAAGAAAACAAAGTAAACGGACAAATAACACTGATCAAAGCCTAACCAGACCAGGTAGGAAAATGTACTGCAATGCACTTATAAATAACACAGTATGGTAGCAGGTCATTAACAGGCAAACACACTGATGTGATGGTCCAGACCAGGGGTCAGAAAAAAGCCCACAGGCAAACTCTTGTCTACAACTTGTTCTCGTTTTTCTTGTGCACTATTTCTCTTTTCTGGTCAATATTATCTATCTATGTCACAAGAGGAGAGTGGAACTTTTGCACGATAGCCTACATAACTTCTAAAGCCCTGAAACTATCATAATATGTTCCTTATGAGCTTCCAAATGGGCAGCTGTGCAAGAGTTCAAACTACATTGGGAAATCTATGCAAAAGAGATGGTGTTGCAAATGGCTCTACCAAGAAAAGCTTTCTCAAAAATGGCATAAACAAAGAGCCAGTAATTGAAAAAGAAGCAGTTAGGTTTATAGAATTAAATTAAGAAAGGAACATCTGATTTGGGTATAAAAATGTTTTCTAACCATAAAGACAAAATTAACTTTGACTACACTAAAACATAAAAGCAAAATAAAATATAATATAAAATACTCAGCAAGAAAACTCAGAAGACAAAAATAGACATTAAGATTGCTTACATGGGAAGCAAAGAGTCTAATATTTTCCCATTTCTCTCTGTCTCTCTGTCTCTCTCTCTCTGAAGGAGTTTCCACCTTTAATATGCTAAAATAAAATTCTGCATCCTATATCACACATGGGGTAAAGAACCTTTTTTCAAAAAATAAAGTTTAAAAGTACACAAATAAGCAAAAGACAAGTCTAGACTGTACAAAAATGTGCCCAACAACATTGTAAACTTTTCAATTCTGCTTTGATAAGATTTAAACCTTTGCTGTCCCATGGATTGACCTGTACCGCAGTTGAAGTGTACAGTATGACTGTATTTGGAAAACAGTCTCATGTGGAGAAGAGCAAAGAAAAGTGATTTCTTCATGGTGGAGTGGAGTATAGTCACACAAGGGTCTAAAAGAATAAAATACCCCATTTCCCCTATCCTACCTCCTGCACAAGAGGTCAGTGTACAACCAGGGATGGCTGTGTGGCTATTGCTTATAAACCTTGGTCTTTGATTTCCCTAGGCCAGGGAACTGTGAGAAAGTGAGTTTCTGTTGTCTTAGCCACCCATGGAGAGATGAAAGGTTTTATTTTTATAGCAGAATCCTGAGTGTCAAATGGTAAATAAAAAGAGAATGCTGGGGTTTAAAAAAAAAAAAGATCATTTTTCAACCACTGGGTTATAGATTTGATCAATAAAGAATTATTCCTGGATATAAATCCAGGACAAATTTATTTTAGTAAAAAGCAGAATACTTTCATGGTACAAAATAATGTTGTAGGTTGCTTACTGTTTGGAAGAGAAAATTGCAGGGAAGAGAAAACAGAAATACCCTAAACAAGCGATTACAATTAAAGCCATCCATACGTGAACAAATGACTGTTTTGGCTTCTAAGTTTGAGACATACAGTTGATGTTCTAGGCAAGAATCTGAGTATATGATGAAAAGGCAGAGAGAGAGTTCAGAGGGATAGGAGTCCTGTTTGCCAGAGGAGGGGAACATGCAGCTTTCTATTGATGTCACAAATGACAGGGACGTTCTGTGGTTTGGTGCAAATTATTCCCAGTAAATATCTCTGGAAGACTTAGAAATAAAATGATAAGGCCACTTTCGTGTCCTTTCCCTATATTTAGATGGTTGCAACATTAATGAAACAAACATTTCTTTTTTCAAATAGAACATTGCTTTGAAATAAGTGGGAAACATTCTGCAATATCGGCAGTTTGGAGGCTGCTTTCATCTGCCCTAACTGTAGTCAAAAGTATATTAGCATGTAATGTATCAGTGACCACCAGTCTAGTAGATGTGTTATCATAGAAAGCAGACCATCAGAACAAAAAGGATAATTCCCCACAAAAAGAGTACCAATTTGAATGTCCACTTAAATTTTGGTCAATTGGTTATTTTGGTGGTATGGGGAAAGGGATTTTCTTTTTAACTTTATATATTTTTAATTCACTTTACACCCCTATCACACCCTCTCCCTTCTCTCTTCCAGTCACACCCTTACATTTCCCCATTGTCTCCTTTTCTTCTCAGAAAAGGAGAGCCTCCCCTTGGGTACTGTTCCACCCTGGGACATCTAGTCGCAGCTGGACTAGGCACTTTCTCTCCCACTGAGGCCCAACCAGGCAATCTGAGTAGAGGGAAGAGGATCCACCAGCAGGGAATAGAGACCAGACAGCTCCCACTGGACTTATTAGGGGGAAGACCAAGTTGCACTTGCTACAAGTGTGTAGGTTGTCTAAGCCCAGCTGCTGCATGCTTCCTCGTGGGAAGTTCAGGCTCTATGAGCCCCTCCCCCCATTCCCAGGTGAGTTGATTCTGTGGTTCTTCTGATGGTATTCTGGACCCCTCCAGTTTGTTTACTTCTGTTGCCCACTCTTGCACAAGACACTCCCAGCTCTGTCTGATATTTGGATGTGGGTCTCTACATCTGCCTCCATTCATGGCTAAATGCAGCCACTCGGGAGACAGTTACACTAGGTTCCTGTATGCAAGCATAGCAGAGTATCATTGATAGTGTCAGGGGTTGGCTCTAACCTGGGATGAGTCTCAAGTTGGGCAGTCACTGGTTGGCTGTTCCCTCGGTCTCTGTTCTGTCTTTATCTTCGCATATCTTGCAGGCAGGACAGATTTTCTGTTGAAGTTTTGTGGGTGGATTGATGTCCCCTCTCCCTCCTCTGGAAGTCATGCCCAGGTATGAAAGGGGTTACTTCAGTCTCTATCTGCCTCCTGGAGGTATCTCAGCTAGGTTTACCCCCGTAGATTCCTAGTATTCTCTCCCTTCCCAGGAGATGTCCCTACATGAATTTCCATTCTCACTCCCAGGCTTTTCCTGCCCCCTGTCTCCACACTTGATTGCCATCCCTATTCCCTTCCTTATCTTTACCTCCTCTCCTACCCAGTTCCCTCTCTTCATCCACCTCGATGACTATTCAGATTCATACATTCTTCCTTAGTACTATATTTTTAACTAATTTCTTTGGGTCTATGGATTGTAGCATGGTTGTCCTACATGTTATGGCTAATGTCCACCTATAAGTGAGTACATACAATATGTGTCTTTCTGGCTCTAGGTCACCTCACTCAGGATGATATTCCCAAATTCCATTCACTTGCCAGAAAAATTCAAGATGTACTGACTTCTTACATGTTGCAAGTTTCTTTGGATACTGGTATGACAGAGAAGAAAAGTAGTATAAAGAGNGGGTCGGTCTCTGAAAGAGAAGAATAAAAAAGTTCTTGGAAAAATAGAAAATATACAAAATATAAAAATGTAAAAGACCATTTTTAAATACAAAAGAAAACATATCTAAGAGACAGCAGGCATGAATCATGAAGAAACTGCCTGGTTAACTAGGCTATGCTAAAAATTTCAAATCCATCACAGAGTACTTTTAAGTTATCTGGAACAAAAGTGGCAGCTTTGTGGTAATCCATCTCATAAAACTTCCTCTCTGAATATATGAAACAGCCCCACATCTGAATTACATATCCACAGCCATGCCCTCGGTGTTATGGGCAGGGCTAGAGTTACAAAGCCTCTAAGAGGCATCAGGAAACATCACACACTCCTTGGCCTCATGCCAAACCTTCCCTCCTCCCTCTGGAAGGTAGGGGTAGAAGACAAAGGAAGACAGAGAGTCACAGGACAGGAAGGAAGGGAAAGAGGAGAAGGAAGTCACAGAAGCCTGGAAGTTGAAATCATCAGAAAGATTTGAATCAAAGTAAATCTAAAAATATTACAGTTGATCCAAACACAAAATGTAGAGAAGGAATTTCAAAATGATTTAAATGACCAGAACCCACAGGCAAGCAAGACCTATGGTTTAAAGGGATAGATACTATTCAAGGGGAGAGATGATTGAAGATGATTCTTTAAACCACTCCCATGCTTTAACATCAACCACATGAAGTTAGAGACATGAAAAAGGACAAAAGTGTTCTTTGACAATTTACTAGTGAAATGTAAGCTCTAAAGCATGAGGCGAAACAATGCTGTGACATAAACAAAAGTGAGCCGATCAGAGGACAGGGAACCTTCATTCCACCAAACGAGCAAACAAAACACAACACTCACTCACCTAGACTTTCCCAGACTGAGAGACTCAGATGCCATTAAAGAAGGAATTATGGAAAAACACGATAGTATGATTTAAAAACAAAACAAAAACTTAGAAAGCCAGAAGGTCACATCTCATCTGAATCAGTTAAAGAAAATATCCACAGAAAGACAAATCCAGAATGAAATTTTAGGATAGTAATTAAACACAATTGTATATGCATAAGCAGGTGAAAAAGCCATAAATGATATTATACCAGAAATTCTGAAAAGCAAAATGAATGAACCATGTGAACTAAAAAGAGCTTTGTTCAACCCAGAAAAGAAATTGAAGAAAATGTCATAAATTTCTCAGAAATTAAGTAACTATTTTTAAACAATCTTTATGTCCACTTAAATGTTAGACATGAATGTTAGCTCATTCAGTATGGTGGATGTTGGCCCGGGAAGTACTCTGCAGGTGAGGTCCTATCTCCTGTGAGCACACATGGGATGTTATGTCTGATCTTTACTTCTACAGAGACCCAGAGGAGATTGAGAAGGAGGAGCAGGTGGCTGCTGAGAAAGCTGTGACCAAGGAAGAATTCCAGGGTGAATGGACCACACCAGCTCCTGAGTTCACTGCTGCTCAGCCTGAGATGGCAGACTAGTGTGAGGCGTGCAGGTTCCTTCTGTGCCCATCCAGCAGTTCCCCACAGAAGACAGGAGTGCACAGCCAGCCACTGAGGACTGGTCAGCAGCTCCCACAGAGCAGGCCACAGAGTGGGCTGGAGCCACCACTGAGTGGTCCTGAGCTGCCCTGCAGACACCCGAGCAAAGGTAAAAAAGGTGGAAGGAAAATAAAGTTCCTACGAGCTGGGAAAAAAGAAAAAAAAGAAAGATGGGGTTGAATATTAAGGAAGTAAAAATTACACCAAGAAGTAAAAAGAAAAAAAAAAGTGAAAATAAAGTAATAAAAATAGAACATTCTCAGAAAAGCAATACTATCCACATCACTAGAATGAACAAAGAAAAATTAATGGAAGAGAGATGTTGTGAATCAGAAATATTTTCTACACTCAAACGAAATACCTTCGTTGTAGCAAGGGTTCCCCAAGTACCTAGGAACACTGAGGCAGAGTGATCATTCCTGAGCACATGAGAGTGAAAACACACCCAGGTTTTCTAGGCATTAGGGTAAGAAACATAAGCACAATGGGATTAAGTTCATCCATTAGAACCCACAAACAAACCAAAGAAACACCGCAGTAGCACTTTCAACAATCTCAGTGAAAGAATATGTGAAGCAGGGACTTTGTGTCCAGCCACGTTGTCTTTCCAGTTGGTGGGCTTTAAATACACAGCATTTAGGAAACACTGAGCCCCGCAGCCCATTCCTAGGAATTTTCAAAGGCTAGAGTACTTCCTAAAGGGTGACAGAAATTTAGCTTAAAAACTGAGGAGTGGGCTATGGCACATGTACTCATACAAATAAATAAAATAAATGTAAACAATAACAAGACAAATAAACAGAGCATCTGGTTTGCTGAGGAGATGACTCAGTAATGTGTTTGCCCTGAAAGTGTGAGTACATGAGTTTACAAGAGAATAACATATAAAGCTGAGTGCTATGGCATATGTAATTCAAGAACCGGGGATGTGGAGATAGCCAAATCTCTAAGGCTTGGCCAGCTAGTCTAGCTCAGTTAGTGTACTTCCAGTTCAATGAGAAAATGAGAAAACCTGTCTTAAAAAATAAGGAACCTAGAAAAATTACCCAATGTTGACCTGTGACCTCCATATACACACACATAGGTTATATGAACAACACACACACACACACACACACACACAGAGAGAGAGAGAGAGAGAGAGAGAGAGAGAGAGAGAGAGAGCCTGTATGCATAGAGATATATATGCAATGTCCAAAGACTGGCAAGAAAAGGAAAGAGAAAATGAAATTGGAAAACTAAACATGCAGAGTGATGAGAAAACAGTATTGCTGGAATCTTTCATAGACATTTAAAGCTGCCATTAACTTTCATTCTAAGCATGTTTATCAGTGGAAATGAAAGAAGACAAGTAAATTAATAAATACCTAATTCCACCCAAACCCTAGAGGAAAGAAACAAGACGTGTAAAAATAGGTACCAGCTTGCTAGCAAAATAGGTCAGTTCTGTTTTCAAAGCAAGCAAATGAGTCTGGAGATATCAAAGAAAATGGTAGCATTATTCTGAAATGAAACATGGCCTAATACTTTCCATTTTGCATGTTTGTTCATCAAATGACTGTAGCAGTGGGCTGAGTGTCACTTCCTCTATTAAGACCATTTATGGCTCTCGGCTTTTTACAGGAAGACATTATCACTCAAGATATTATTGACCAGCAAAGTAATGGCTCCCGAAATCAAAGAAAGTTTGGATGATGGCATATTTTTGAGTTCTAATTAATCAGTGAAAAGAAAAACAATTCAAGGTGCTGAAGAAAGCCTTTTCCTCTTGGGTACATTTTTCTCTTTGAAGGACAGCAGTGAGTCCCTGTGAACCTTTTCTTAAGTGTGTAGAATGATCCACTATTTAAATGAGAGGCCCATCAAAGCTATCCCAGAATAGACTGCAAATTGGAGAAGGCAAATACTTGTACAGATACAGGAAGCACCATCCAGCCATGGACCAAGGAGATTCAGAGTCACATGATGGAGTATGAGGAATGTATGTACTAAACAAGTCAATTCGATACCCTTTGTAGGAGAAAAACAGGACTTAAAAATGGTCAAAAAGATGTGCATTTCAACCTTAGTCCAACAGAGAAATAAAAGAAAAGGAGGTGTAGCCATAGCTGGTTAATCCCCTCTAATCTCCCCAGCAGTGGATTCTGGATTTCTTGCTACCCACCTGAATGCTCTGGATTCATAAGGGAAACACACATGCATTCATCATTCTATTTTAATATGCCTTAAACAGCTCAATGGATGGCCCACTCCCAAGTGTCCATGTTGCTAATGCCTCCCCTCTGATACTCTTGAATTATTACTTACTGTACTGGCTAGTTTTGTGTCAACTTGACACAGGCTGGAGTTATCACAGAGAAAGGAGCTTCAATTGGGGAAATGTCTCCACAAGATCCAGCTCTAAGGCATTTTCTCAATTAGTGATCAAGGGGGGAGGTCCCCTTGTGGGTGGTGCCATCTCTGGGCTGGTAGTCTTGGTTCTATAAGAGAGCAGGCTGAGCAAGGAAACAAGCTAGTAAGGAACATCCCTCCATGGCCTCTGCATCAGCTCCTGCTTTCTGATCTGCTTGAGTTCCAGTCCTGACTTCCCTTGAAGATGAACAACAGTATGGAAGTGTAAGCTGAATAAACCCTTTCCTCCCCAGTTTGCTTTATGGTCATGATGTTTGCGCAGGAATAGAAACCCTAACTAAGACACTTACTAAAATCTCGATTACATCTTTGCTACCTTAGACCCAGTCGGTGGGGCCCCTGGGGCTGCTCTTTTCCAGCTCTTACATGATTGTATATTTTCCCTTCTGCAACTCTCAAACCTGGCCCCTTTGCTTCCCCAACATGGTGGTACTGCTTCTTCCTCAGTCCCCTTGCCCTCAAATCCTAAAGTCCTGCCTCTGTCTCCCTGCTCAGCCATTGGCCACTGGCAAATTTTTTTGACAATCAGAACCAGCCAGGGGCAGGAACCCTCATTATCTAACATGCAGAATTCTTGTGCAATTTTGGGAACCCATAATGCAAGCAGTAAACCAAATCAACATTTCCCCTTTGGGGGGAATTAAAAAGGCCTTTTCTCTCAGATATACAATGAACAGAGTTATTACAGGTATATAAACTATAAGGTATGATATACACTAATAATGTCCAGTCCATCAGTTCTGTCAACTTAGGTACATTATTCTAACATCTATCCTAACTTAAAGAGTTTTGCAATTATATACCTGAATTACGTTTTGCTTTTAATTTGCATTGCCATCTGAAAACAATCCTTTTAAATCTACATCATCTTCCCTAATGCTAATCAACTTAAGTTTGATTGAGACTATAATTTGTCTTCAACTCCATCACAGACTAGAGAAAACATTAGATATTACCTGAATATATAGGTAGCACAAAAACCCAGCCTCCAAAATGTAACCAATTTGCAGAGAAAACTGCCTACCTGGACAGTTCCCTATTCCTCAAAGTGTTGGAGCATCTGTCTTTAGCTTTCTGCTCCAAACTCATCTGACAGACTTAAAGTGAAGCAGGAACTATGAAAGACTAGCTTACCCTATCTTGACAATGCTAAACTGTTTACTATCTCACATTGTGTCCTTTCTTGGGCAGTATTTTTCATTTGTAGATGAATTAGGGCAGTTTTTGCCTAGTGTCTACCATTCCACAACTGGAGCAACTCTATATGGATGTTATAATGCTCAATATATTCTTTGAACTATGAAGGGGGTACTTACAGGAGCAAACTTATCTCCTAGTCCGAATTTATAATAATAATAAATGCCATATTCTGTGGATTTCTGATGTCTTTGACATCAATCTACATAAAGTATATGCGAACTACTAAATCTCGACTATCTTACCTATTTCTATTTGAATAATATTGAAAGCAACTTTTTATAATTAATTCAGGATCTAATGTAACTATGGGTTTACTATCTGGCCCTTAACTTGAATTACTGAACCATCCTAAACAGTTAGTAACAGCAGCTGTTAGGGAGACTGGGTCTAAGCCTTGTACTCTTAAATGAGTTGCATAGGCACAATGCCTACCTAAGAGTAACAATATTAATTTCGAATTCTGTACCAATATAAAAAACTGATACAATTGAAAACCTTAAATCTGTATTAATATATAAATTCTGTACCAACGTAAGTAATTACAACTTCAATTTTGCAAGGGTTATAAAGATTTCTACCAATGTAAAATTATGGCTATACAATGCTTTGTTTAAGAATACATTTAGTAATTCATCCCATATATTTCCTCCTTGTACAAAAGTATGACAGTCTCCAAGTTATTCCTTAAAATGATTATAATTTATAAAATAAGCATAACCAGACACCCAAACCCAGGGGATCAGGATGACAGCTCCCATTAACTTCTTTCTAATAAGTCGAGGCAATGACATAATTTAAAGGGGTGTGGAAGGCTAGAAAGATTAGAAAAATTGGTTAGACTTTAAAAAGCTAGCTTTAGCATCTGTTATCCAGTCTTCTGTATGATAAGAAGGCTCAGGGCTTGACTGAAGTTGTGATTGATTCTGTCTGAAAGGCTGGATGAACTGAGTCCATAGGGAACAGCAGCTGTTCCTGAAGCTGTTCTGGAAGCAAGTCTCTGGGAACAGCATTAGGGGAAAGGGACTGAACAGCAAGTCATTTCAGCATCTCCACAGAGGAATCCTGTCAGAGCTGCACATTCTACAATATACAACTCTTACAACCAAAGTTTTATTACTATTAAGATATTTGTGTAGATTGTGCAAGGTACACAGGTCAGTTAAGGATGAATTTTTGCTCCTTGTTTGAGCAGGTGAAAGACAACTATCCTTTTATGAGTTAATTTCATCAATAACCAATTGTAAGAAATCTTCATTCATATCATGTGAAAGATGACATAATGAATCATAAAGATTCCATAATTAGCAAGATTTATTCTCTAATTTTAGCTGAAGTTTTGGCTCAAGACATTTTTATGTCTAAGCCAGTTACAGGCTCTTGTCATGTGGAGGAATCAGCAAATCAAGTTACCTGTCCTGTTTGA
Source organism: Mus pahari (assembly GCF_900095145.1). Classification (NCBI taxonomy): domain Eukaryota; kingdom Metazoa; phylum Chordata; class Mammalia; order Rodentia; family Muridae; genus Mus; species Mus pahari. The sequence goes on from NC_034599.1 coordinate 19,182,516, forward strand.
TTTTCTCAAAATTTTCTCAACTTTAGTCAAGTTCTTTAGGGGCTCTTCCCCTGTCATATCTATATCACTGTGGAAGGGGTCCAAAGCCTTTTATCTTTCACAATACAGAACCTTTCTTCTATAATATCATGTCCTTGGTCCAATATCCCGAAATCATCAAAGGTATAATGGTTTATTCAAATTCTTAGCCTCCTTTCTCCTTTCTCCAGCTCTATTTTGATCTCTGTCCCAGAGGATTTTTAATATCATAACCATGAAACTTATAAACACACACACACATTTGATAAAACAATTCAAAACAATCAAAGCAATTTAAAGAATTATCATTATCCATTGGGGTGATGCTCCTACAATATCCCCTGCCTTGCTATTACGTGATTAATTTTTAATAGTGAGATCGAGGCCTAAATTTATTTATTCATCTATGCATACTTAACTTCTCCCTTCTTTGCAGATTAATATCTCTGTGGGTGTACATAACCCCTTTCACTTTATATAATTTGAATTAACATCATTAACTATGTACTTAACTTCTATTAAATTTTCTTTTATATTTCCGTATGAGTACAGGTTATTAATTTATTATACCACGCTAAGCAATTCCAGAATTCTTGTGTAGTCAATGTTCAAAGAACCCAGCTAACTTCATTGGCATAGACTTTTTCAATCTTCCTTTAAAGTATTTCTCTCCTTTGTATCCTTGAAAACTATTAAATCACTTTTAATTCATCCTCCCTTCTATGGAGATTAATAACTCCTCATTATTCTTTGTTGAGATAAGGTTTCTCTCTGTCTCTGTGCCTTTGTTTCCTACATTTGAGATCAAAGGGCTGTATTTTTTTTTTACTCCATATACTTAGAAACACTTAAACAATTACCACTATATCTGACACAAAGAGTTACAGAAACAAAAAAGGGGATTCGAGGTGGACACAGGACAGGAAGGGAGCAAAGCTGGGGGCAGCAGGGAGGAGGCATGGGATTTAGTTTGGGTGGCTGAGCAGATGGCTACCAGAGGAAGTTATTCTGGGAACATGCCACCGGGAATGAGGATGTGCAACCGAGGAGCAGAAAGCAAGCTGAGGTCTCTGAGGTAGCAGAAACAAGGACAAACTTGAAATGGGGTCAGAGAGGTTCATGGCAATCAGGCTTTGTGAGAACTTGGAGACTTCAGTAAAAAAAAAAAAAATGCAGGTTCTATTTTGAGGCTGCCGTGTATGTCGTTTGGGTTTTAGGCAGGAAATTAGTAGACAGTACTTTTCATTCTGTAGCTGCATAACATAACAATGGTGCCATCTTAAATCATAGCATTGTCCCGACCAAAACGGGTCATTTAGCAGAGCAAAGGTAAGAACCTCTGGCTGATCAAAGCTTCAGCTAGATTACCACAAAATGAAATGATCATATTAGCCAACATGATGTGAAAAGAAGCCCCCAAAGGACACACCCACACACGTACACGCGCACACACACACACACACACATACACTTGCATGCATGCATACTTGTGTGTGTCTACATAGATTCAGGCTCTGATGGGATTAGTGCCAGGGCTCAGCCCCAGAGATGGCCAGAGGACATCTGTAGAGGAGATGAAGGGTCCGCAAAGAAGGCGTAACGCTCAGGGAGACGCTGCCACCTGACTGACTAGCAGTCAGACTGCTTCTTTATTTATACACAACCCAGAAGGTAGGGATGGATTCATGTTGTTCCAACATAGATCATATCATTTTTATCCCAAAACACATATTTTAGCTTCCTTTGGTCATAAGAGTGTCATTATTAGTAAACCATTACAGATCAAAGTTTTCTTCTACAGTCATTTTCCCTCATCTAACCCACAACCCAATTTTTAAGAATCTAGAGGCCTATTTTGCCAAAGCATGGCAGTCCATTCTCAGGCTGGTAGCTCTTGTGGTTTTAAAGGCAGAAAGAAAAATCTCCAAGCTAGCCATGTCCTGAGCAGTGTACTATCAGCTTTAATACTCAGAGTGCTTACTAGGCCCAGGAAAAAAAATTCAGGCCAAAGCTGCTATAGTTATTACTCAATTTCTGGAGTAGTACGTTTATATTTTATATATTTGTAGAGTTTACTTATATTTCTAATCTTAGTACTCTTTTGTTCCTTGGTTATACAGCACTGCAGTGGCCCTGTATGATATAACTTTTCTAAGAATGGGTATCTTCATACTTCATTTTCTTATCATTTAGCCACACAGTTCCTTGTCCATTAGTGTAAGTCTCTGTGTGGGGCAGAGGTAACTCCTGCCAATCTAACTTTGTTGCTGTATCTTTTTCTCAAGGGATATATTACATACAGTCCCCAATCTTATGCCACAAATTCACCTGAGCATATAGTAGGAAAAGGCTTTTAATTTTATCTGCTGCCTGCTCCTTCAGCTCACTGATTCTTGTTTACATTTTTACCTTGACTTTGTTCTGATTATCTTGTTCCTGAGTAAGTACAGGGGCAGATGTTCCAAGAGTATCTTGGAGTCAGAGCCTCATAATGAGATCACTGGCATCTTTATTTGAGTCACAACCTCCAACATGTAAAGAAAAACTTCAAGTAGGTCCAGGTAAGGATATCTTCCTAAAAGTGGAAGGTGTAGTATGTTCAGGGTTTTCTAGGGGAAGCTTAAAAGCAGTACTCTCTGAAGAAGGCATAAACGATTCATAAGGAAGCTCCCATCAATTCAATACCCTCAAGTTGTGCCTTGTGCAAATATTAAAAGCTCCCAAGCATGCAACACCTGGAGATCAAGAGTAAAAGATGAGATGTGGCATGGAGGCAATTGCATCATGTGACTCATCTTTTCTGGATCTTTGTTAAGCTGTTGTGCTGGCTGTGTGACTTTTGGTGTTCCCATTGGATATGGCTGTACCAGGTTTTGACCTCACTATCAAGAAGATTCTTCATTACCACTAGAAGGAGTCATACAACGTTATCAAACATAGAGTGCATTGACTTTATACTTGTCTTCCATTTACTTAAGAGGTAAGATGTTTCACAGCTGGGTACTTTGTACAGCTGTTGCGTGGGCATTAGACTCCCTGGCTCTCAGTGTGATGATTACATTGGATCTAATTTAGATTGTCTCACTGTTGTCCAAACTGTTTCCAGACACCGTACTGTGGTATTTATGTTAAGGAAGCTAAACTATCACTTAAAATCATTCACATTGTTCACATCCCCAATTTTAGGTCATTTGTCATCTATAGATGAAGGAGGGAGCTAGATAACTCTTTCTCTGTGGCCTGTTTCAAATCTTGCTAGTGTTTTGTTCACCTCTTTTTTTTTTCTAGGAGCAGTGTTTGTATTTGGATTTACTCTTTCATTTATGCTAAAGTATAAGATCGAAAGTTTCACATGCTCAATTTGAATGCACTAATAATAAACTCAGAGTCACCAATAATGTAGTGTCACATTGAAGAAAGAAATAAAGGAACTTTCCCTTGGTGTCCTTTACCTGGAACAAGTCCAGATTTGAATTCTTTACTTTACACACCCTGAGTCCTCCATCCTCTGGCGGTCTGTTTCATGTGTCTGAAATTCTACCTACCTGACTGCTGTCTTGGGAATCTTTTCCTGGGTCTGTCCCCATATGTTTGTGTATTTCTGTCTGTTGTAGGACTGTGTGTGTTTCTATATTTATTGAACAACACAGAAAGCACTGCATAGGGAAGGAAAGGGGAGTACTTTACACACATTTTTGAGAGGTTTACAAAGAATTAAGGAACCGACTCCAACTGGCCCCAATTGATTGAGATAACAGAGTATTGCAAACATCATTGTTTATCAAGCAATATCTTCACATTGTGTTCAACATTATCCATAAAAGTTCTCTTCAATATTCTCAGTAGATTCATTTTAAAAGTTTGCTTTCAATGTCTACTTTTGCTACTTTCAGCAAATGATTATTAGAATATACACGTATTTCACAGGTCAGGGAATTTGAAGATAACACAACTTGAGATTATAACTCTGCATTAGTTTAGGGTGTAAACATTGATTAAAGGGGAAACACAAGACAAGTAACGTTGATTGTTATATTGTTTGCTTAAAAGCAGCTTAAACAAGCAGGCTGAGTACACAGTAGGATCTTAAGGTCTTAAGTGACCTAAATGTATATTGTTAGCTGTGGATGTGAGATCTTGCCAAAGCTCCAGTCTCTCAGAATGTAAGAGTTATTTTTATAATATTGCACTGTCACAGTTTCAACTTAAGGTATTTCAGCCTTTCTCTATACAAAGGAAAAACGGGCTGAGAAAGAAATTAGGGAAACAACTCCTTTCACAATAGTCACAAATAATATAAAATACCTTGGTGTTGATATATAACCACAAAACCCAGACACTACTGCATATTCCAGAAAGAGAGTGCTCACAGGACCCTGATATAGCTGTCTCTTGTGAGGGTGTGCCAGTGCCTGGCAAATACAGAAGTGGATGCTCACAGTCATCTATTGGATGGAACACAGGATCCTTAATGAAGGAGCTAGAGAAAGTACCCAAGGAGCTAATGGGGTCTGCAACCCTATAGTAGGAACAACAATATGAACTAACGAGCTGTGTCTCTAGTTGCATATGTAGCAGAGGATAGCCTAGTCAGTCATCAATGGGAGGAGAGGCCCTTGGTCTTGTGAAGATCATATGCCCCAGTACAGGGGAATGCCAGGGCCAGGGAGTGGGAGTGGGTGGGTAGGGGAGCAGGGCGGGGAGGGGGGGGGTAGAGAGGACTTTTGGGATAGCACTTGAAATGTAAATGAAGAAAATATCTAATAAAAATATGTTTATTTTCTAAGCAAAGAAAAACTCCCAAACACTCAGCTTGAAAGTTAGAAGTGGCATGAAATATTTTAAGACAAGATTTAAAGAAATAAAATGTAAAAATACTGGAATCAGACTGATGACATGGGCCAGCAGGTAAAGATGTTTGTCCCCAAGCCTGGCCACCTGAATTCAATCCCTGGAACACACAAGGTAGAAGGGGAAAATCAAAGACTCCCTCAAGTTGTCTTTTAACCACCACAAGCTCACAGTGACATGCACACCACCTCACATGTACACGAAGTATATAAATACAAAATACAAAATAAAATGTTAGTCTCCTTTGAGCTATTGTTTTTGAAAGTAAAATCAATCAATTTCAAAAGTCTGTTGGAACTCTTAAAAAAAACTATCATTAAGCCTGTTAACTCATAAACTTCAATAAAGTTTTTGGCTTATATATCTTTTTTTTTTTTTTTTTTTTTTTTTTTTTTTTTTTTTTTTTTTTTTTTTTTTTTTTTTTTTTTTTTTTTTTTTAGGTTTTTCGAGACAGGGTTTCTCTGTATAGCCCTGGCTGTCCTGGAACTAACTTTGTAGACCAGGCTGGCCTCGAACTCAGAAATCCACCTGCCTCTGCCTCCCGAGTGCTGGGATTAAAGGCGTGCGCCACCACGCCCGGCTCGGCTTATATATCTTGATGCCTAGCTTTAAAATTGATTTCTAGGAACTGGGGAGATAGCTCAGTCTGGTACATGCTTGCTACGAGAACACTAGGCGCTGAATTCATATTCCAAGCACTCCTAACATTTAAATGCGGTGTTCCAAGTAAGCAGTCCAAGCACTGTGCGGGACACAGTTAAGTAGGTCCTAGGGGCTTGCAGTGAGTCTTAATAAAGTCTTAAATATATCCCCACTCAAATGCTTACTTCAGACACTTGGTTTCATGATTCATAAGAAGCAAGTTAAAGGAGTTACAGACTTCTGACTATATCTCTTAGCTTTGCCAGCTCTTACACACACACACACACACACACACACACACACACACACACCTTTAAGTATTAAACTGGTTGATGCAAATTCTATAACAGAAAGGAAGAAAGGAGAATGACTCTATATTTTGAAGTTATAATTTTCTTCTTCATGTGACTCTTGGAGGCTTGCATTAGGGGCATAGGAAGGGTACGTGTTATGTAGCCTGACACTGCTGTTGATTATTTCTACCTATTCCCAGACATAGCTTACTGCTGTGCAGGTTCATCTGGATGTACAGATCAAAGCTGGGTGAGGGAGCTCAAAGGACTCATGCCATGTACTTCTAGATTCTAAGGCCATGGACTGACTACAACCTATTAAAAACATGATCACCGGCTATCAATCTGATTACAGTTTACATAATAGTTTTGTGGGTATTTTCTATACTCTCTCAAGCATACACTTGACTCTTCTGACAGTCACTGAGAAATCTGTAGTTTCTTCTGATATCACACCATTCCAACATTTCTAAAACAAAGTCACCTAAGGTACATAGAGTTAATAATTTGAATATTACAGACAGCCAGTTAAAAATTTAGATATTACAGAAAGTGAGCCATGGTTATTTTACTGATTGTCTTAGTCAGGGTTTCTATTCCTGCACAAACATCATGACCAAGAAGCAAGTTGGGGAGGAAAGGTTTTTATTCAGCTTATATTTCCACATTGCTCTTCATCACTGAAAGAAGTCAGGACTGGAACTCAAGCAGGTCAGAAAGCAGGAGCTGATGCAGAAGCCATGGAGGGATGTTCCTTACTGGCTTGCTTCCCCTGGCTTGCTCAGCCTGCTCTCTTATAGAACCCAAGACTACCAGCCCAGAGATGGTCCCACCCACAAGGGGCCTCTCCCCCTTGATCACTAATTGAGGAAATGCCCCACAGCTGGATCTCATGGGGGCATTTCCCCAACTAAAGCTCCTTTCTCTGTGATAACTCCAGCTGTGTCAAGTTGACACAAAACTAGCTGGTACACTGATGACTTTGGTTTTGCCTTTTGTTTGTTTGTTTGTTTGTTTGTTTGTATGCTTGTTCTTTGGTTTGTTTCTTTGAGGCAGAGCACTGCTGTGTATCTTAGGCTGGTCTGTAACTCATTGTCCTTCTGCTTCTGCTTCCTGAGTGCTGGGAATGCAGAACACATAGCCCTGTCCTAGTTGGTTTTCTATTGCTGTACTCAACAATGTGGCCGAAAGCAATTTGGAGAGAAAAGGGTTTACTTGGCTTACACTGCCCTTCATTGTTCATCATTAGGGAAGTTGAAGTAGAAACTGGAGCAGAAGCCATGGAGGAGTGCTGCTTACTGATTCCCTTCAGCTTGCTCAGCTTGCATTTTATACAACCCCAAACCCAGGGATGGCACTACCCGAAGTAGGGTAGACCCTCCTACATCAATCACTAATCAAGAAAATGCCCCTCAGGTTTGTCCATAGGCTAATCTTTTACAGACATTTTCTCAATTGAGGTTCCCAGTTTCCAAACGACTTCTGCTTGTGTCAGGGTAAAAATAAGTTACTAAGCACAGCCCTGCATACTTAATTTACCAACAGTTCTTAAACAGATTTAAAACTGCAAGATTTTTCTCTTTTATGGATAGGCTAGGAACTAATTTTATATCTGATTTTTTAATTTAACACATTTTACCTTTCTCTGCACAAGACATTCTATAAAAATTGTTTTAGAGGAGGTTAATGTAAAAAGTACACTTAGAAACTGTGAACAGTTGGGCCATTTTTCTCTAGAAATTTTTAAATTTCTGTTCCAGGTACAGTGCTCTGAAATGATGTGAGTACTGTATCTTAATTGAGGTGCAATAGTTGTGCATATGTTGTCAAGGGTTAACAGTGTGATAAGTCAATCCATATTGTGTGTAAAGACTAAATCAAGGTCATCGGCATTTTTTTTTTTTTTTTGTAAAAAGCTCTGGATATACTTTCTTTCAGCTCTTTTTGAAATATTTAACAGATTCTGCAGAATTAAACAGACCTGACTGTGCCAGAGACTATTCAAAGCAATTCCTGTTATCCACAACTGCAGTACCCACAATCCACCCACATCAGTTTTACCCTCAACACTCTGGAGCCTCCAGTGATCACTATTCTATCCTTCAGAGTGGTTTCAGTTCCTCTTGAGGGATTTCTGATTTTTAATTAATTCATTCAATTTGGGGAATTTGTATTTTGCTACAAAATGATCTATCTTCAAATTATATGACTATATTACCAAAATATTGACTATTATAATAGAAATTATTTCAATTGTCTCTGAATGACTTATCAAATTACTCCTTGCTGTACTTGTGTCCAATTATTCATTATATTACCATTTTACTCATTGCTATAATTTTGTGCATTGGGAAATATTTTTCTTATGAGCATTTCTCAGAATTAGGTCTGTTCTCTTTTTCAGTTAATTGCCCTGAGATTTATAAATACTTATACTTTTTAAAGATTTGTTAATTCATGTTAATTTCCCTTCTCTTACTTTCATTAAATTTACCCTTATAATTCCAGAAGAATTGCTAAGAGATTAGCTTTATTACTTTTAAAATACTATTGGAAATTTAAAGCTAGATGGAATTCGTTTTTACTTTGATTAGTCACATTTTATAAATTTATATGATTTTTTCCTTTTCTTTCCTGTTTTTTTTTATTTGTCCTCAAATTCTAGCATGTTTCTATAATAATTTCATCTTGAATGAATTAAACTTTACATAATTGTAAATAAACTCCAGGAACATTTTTCATATTGTATTGTAGAAATGCATATTTATTATTAAAGCTATTGAATTGAATAGTTTAAAATTTCTCATAAAGTCTATGTCTGATAAAGAATATATCTGAAAGATACCATGTTAGGGACAAATATGCTTACATTAATGTTCCTGCTGTTTGAATGGAGCACTGAAATCTCATGCAGACTTTGAAGTCCAGCCAGTCACTGTTAAAGCCTGGCACGACAGTGCTTCAGCTAAGAAAACTCCCTTGCATTTATTCAACATTTTGGAGTCTTTGGACCATTATTGAATAAACATGTAAATGTAATAGCTAGAGTAATGGAGGGGAAATATAGTATGCAGAAAGCAAATGTTTCATGACAGTCACAATACTTTTAAAAACTACTGGAAAAATTTATTTAGTATAATTTTGATCAAATTTTTGCCCCTTCCCCAATTCTTCCAAATTAGTCACAGTAATTAAACATTAAACATTTAAAAGCTATGCACATGAGTATGGTATAATCCCTTAATAACTGATTCATTCTTCCTAATTTCTCCACAGTCTAAGAATTATACATGTTCTCTAACATGTAAGCCCTATGTCTTCCTTTTATTAATGCAAACTGAGCTCTCCTTTGGGGGAAAATAGTCTTTAATTCTTTTTCTGTTGATGGCGATCTTGATGCCTGTTGATATCTCTTTGGTTACCTCATCCTTTCTCTTCCAAATCTCGGTGCCATTGTGTGTTATGTGAACCATTCTGTGTGACATGTGCGTGCTGCTGGATGAAGACTTGAGGAATGGCATGTGGGCTTCCAGCAGAGATTTTTTTATGTGTGATTATTTCCTGCTTGGCTACAGCTCTATGGATATATATTTCTCTTTTACCTTTTCTGTTCTCCATATGGAATATCTCTTCCTTCTATGCATATTTTGAGAGTTATGGTTTCTTGTAGGTTACCTTTATCCCTAAGGAAGTTCCTATGTGCACTATCTATGAGTAAAACAATGGCAGTTAGAAAACAGCCTTCATTCAGATACTGTCTGTACTGGGAGATGATTGTTTGGTTGCTGTATGTAATGGGTGACAGGGAAAAATTTTAAGCCAAAATTAGCTTGAATAACAAAGAACAAACTCTCCTCACCAGCATCATTGCTTCGGATCAGAATCCTAGAATGTTCCCAGACAGTATCTGAATGCACATTTCTCTGCTGCAGGAAGTCGGTATTTTAAAGTACTGAGCTTCCTAACTTTCCAACAGTCTGCTGAACCAAGAAGCTTCAGAAACTTTAAGGTTGTAAGTGTAACTCCTCCCTGAAGTGAAAACTTAAGGGTTCTTTGGAGAGTCAGTTGGGCTGGATCATGTTTTGCTGGGACAACACATGAAGGAGTGTTTTCTTGAAGGGGACACGGGCAAAAGACTAAGGTAGGCTCATGAAGGGACTTTTCACTGAAACAGACACAGGAGAAAGAATGTTCTGCTAAAGCAAGGTGAAAGAATATGTGATGAAGGATTCTTTGCTAACAACACAAATGTGTTGCCCTGCCTTATATTGCATAGTTGAGATGCATTTGTAAGGACTCCATGGACTCAGGTTGATTGGATGCACATGCCGAGGCAAGACCCATCATGTAACAAGACCCATGCTGAGGCAAGGCACGTGGAATACATGAGATGTTTGGAGGGTATAAATAGAACTCAATGGAGTGACAGAGACAGAGCTTGGCTTGCTGGTACCACTAGCTGTGTAATGCTTATGGGTATGAAGTCTTCGCTGATCTTCACTTCCGTGAGAAAGGCACAGCTGAGAACTTCTGGTGTTCCTGTTGGTCCCACCTGCTGACTCCAGTCTAGGGTGAGCCTTGGTCTTGGCTAGGTAGTGCTACTGCTGTTGATTTCTGTTTGCTATCCTGACTCTACTGAACAGGACTTCTGGTGTATCCATGAAGTAGTTGGAGATGGATTGAGCTACCACTGCCTGCTAACCTCTGAACTGAGCTGCCAATTTTCAGACAACACAGATGTAATTTGCTCTAAAGATCCTTTCTAAATAGGTCCACCTCCTTAGTATCCTTTCTTTTCTACTACCTCTGGTGGGTGGTGGGATACAAGAGCAGTCAAAGTGTTTAAGAACCATCATTAAAAATAGGACTTGAAAAACTAAAATTACACCTCCATTCCTCTTTCTTTTCCTTCCTCCCTTCTTATTTTTTCTTATGTTTTAGTCCATGTTTGTTCTTACTTTATACAATTCCAGCCACGTTATGGAATTATATATCTCTCTATGGCACCCGGATTCTTTTAGATGGAAATTTTTTCAGAAATCAAGATATTGCTGCTGAGGTCTATTTCAATAGTAAGCTAAACACATGTCTACAATTTGTGTCTATTGAAGTAAAATTGATAGAAAAGATTAATTACTAGATATCGATTTATTTAATGATTTATTTAAAATACTGCTTGTGGTATTTATTACCTAGTATGAGATCACCTTGCTACCTGGAACAGAAGGACCTGGAGAAATAGCTAAAACACAGTAAGTTGTTCTCTTAGCAATATGAACACAAAAGCTTATAACCATCCCAAAACCCACCCTGTGGACTGTGTAACAAAGGCTTTTAAAAAACAAAATTTCAAAACTACTTGCCATAATTGCTTCTGAGAAACCCAGCACATATTCTTGCTTGTCTTACCTTGCAGATTTATGCTCTATGGACACAAAAAAGTTTTTCAGGAGTTATACTAGTCCACCAGTAGATAGATAGCTTCTCTCTCTCTCTCTCTCTCTCTCTCTCTCTCTCTCTCTCTCTCTCTCTCTCTNGAGAGAGAGAGAGAGAGAGAGAGAGAGAGAGAGAGAGACTTCTTTGGCTGGGGTTGTAGACTGAAGAAAAAGGGAATATAGAACACAAACTGCATCCCTGTGTTCTTTCTTCTGCTTCCTACCTGTATACACCATGTGACTGGCTACCTCCCGCTCCTGCTATATCCTGCCTCCTCTGCAGGGAGGTACTGTAACCCCTCAAATGAGGACCCTAATGAACCCTGCCTTCCTTGAATTACCTCTATCAAAGGTAGCTTGTCACCATAAAGGGACAAGTCCTTGCTATTGACTACTACCAACCAGGTAGCAGCAAGGGGGTGGGGGTGGGGGATTCAACATCAGGTTATAATCAATCCGGCTTGTTAAAGTGTGGGTTGTGTAACTGAGTATGGAGGCTGTGTAAACTTTGACAATGCTGAGAGGCTTCTGAACAGGAAGCATCCAACAATGAATTGGATGTCATCTGCAAAAATGTACCTGGGGTCCTGAGGGAGCATTCTTCTGTGTAGCTTGGCATCACACCCCAGCAGCCTTGGATCCTGACACACACACACACATGTCCTTTCTGCAGGCATGCCTCCACGCCTCACGGTGTTGACAGAAACACGGCAGCTCAGATTCAAGATTACTGTATGTCATGAGTGCGCAGTGTTTTCACTGTGCATGAATAATATGTTGCTCCTATAGAAACATAATGGTACAATCATGAAGAACAAAGACTTACAACACTTTCCTATTGTCATTGCTCGGCATGTATAAGACCAGGTTGTTTTTAGATTGTGAGAGTGTTTGATTATAGGATGTTTTTAAAGTACTGATCCAACTCTCTCTCTCTCTCTCTCTCTCTCTCTCTCTCTCTCTCTCTCTCTCTCTCTCTCTCTCTCTCTCTCTCTCTCTCTCTCTCAGCTCCTGACATTACTAGGGGAGACAATGTCAGGGAGAAACTCCCTGACCCTGACTCTTACAGGCTTTCCGTCCCTCTTCTATATAATAATAGCCCCTGAACCTTTATTTTGTAGCTTATCTATTGGGACAGGACTCCACAACTCTGCATTTTGTCTGTTTGTAGTGGTTGTTGTTATTGTTGTTTTGTAATAGGCTCCATTTGTTGCAAAGAGAAGTTTACTTGAAGTATGGTAAGGGCAACAACACTTATCTATGGATGTAAGGATAAATGTTTACAATCTAATTAGGGATTATGTTGGTTTTAGTAAATAGTTGTAGGTTCTCATCTAAGATCAATGACATTGGATTTTATACTTTCACTGTTGAATACATTTCATGTACTTATCAAGGCATACAAACAAAATTCTATGAGCAAGGTACACTTTGAATAACATTTTAGTGTACAAACTCAATATACAACAATAAGAACATTTTGAAATACACCAAAAACAACCTTGAAAAGGAAATTAGGAAAAATATTCCATTTTTAAGAGAAAAAAATGTACCTAGGAATAAACCTAACAAAAGAAGTGAACAACTTTACAACAAAACCTTAAGATATTGCAAAAATAATATTGAAGAAGGACTATGTGATAAGATTTCCATGCTCTTGGATTGGCAAAATTGATATTATGGGAATAGTTGCATTACCAATGTTTACCTTCCAATTAAATGCAATCACCTTTAAGACAACGTTTGATTGAGCCTAGTGTTTATGGACTCTTCACAGAGCAGGGAAAAAAAATAAAAAATGTGTATGGAAACACAAAAGACCACAAATATCCAAATCAGTTTCAAACAGAAAAGAACACTACTGAACATACTACAAAACCTAACTTCAAATTATACAGCAGAGCCCTAGTGACAAATAAAGCACAGTGGTACCAAATCTGAAGACTTCTATCCCAGTAAACTAGAGGAGGGGGCCCAGAAACAAATCCACACTTGTACACCCCCGGAGTTTGTGTCTCTAGTTGCATGTGTAGTAGAGGATGACCTAGTCAGCCACCAATGGGAGGAGAGGCCCTTGGTCCTGTGAAGGCTCTATGCCCCAGTACAGAGGAATGCCAGGGCCAGGAAGCAGGAGTGGTTGGGTTGGGGAGCAGGGCAGGGGGAGGGTAGAGGGGATTTTTGGAGAGGAAACTAGGAAAGGGGATAGCATTTGAAATGTAAATGAAGAAAATAACTTTAAAAACTATTAAACAGAACGTACAAAGCATATACACTCTAAGGCAGTGGTTCTCAACCTTCCCCATGCCGCTACCTTTGAATACAGTTCCTCATGTTGTGGGGACCAACAACCATAAAATTATTTCCATTGTTACTTCCTAACTGTAATTTTTCTAATGTTATGAATCATAACGTAAGTACCTGATATGTGACCCCCGTGGAAGGCTTGCTGAATCCCAAGTGAGTCATGATTCACAGGCTGAGAATCACTACTCTAAAAGAAGGTGGAAGGTCTTCTCACTAGAGCACCTTTGCATGTTAGCTAAGAGCTGAGTTCTGTAGCATGTCTCTTTTCTGTGATTGAGGCGGGGGAAGATACCCTTTCCTCTAGATGGTTGTCTTATTCTCAAGGTCGTTGACAGTACTTGGCATGCTCACATTCTTGTGCTTATCCTTCTCTTTTCTTTTAAATCAGTGTCTCCTTTTCACTCGCCCAGCTCTTTTCTCCCAGAATTGCCTGTCATTCATAGAGAACAATTGTGCTGTCTAATCAGGGGGCAGTGGAAGTAGCTTAGGCTGAAAGGAAGAGGAAGGGTGACAGCATTGGTGGTAATGGAGTGTCCATTAATGATAAAAGTGTTATATTTTCATATTGTTGTTCCACTTACAGGGTTGCATCCCCCTTCAGCTCCTTGGGTACTTTCTCTAAGCAGTACCCCCTGAGCTCGTATCTCTAGCTGCATATGTAGCAGAAGATGGTCATTGGGAAGAGAGGCCTCTTGGTCTTGCAAACTTTATATGACCCAGCACAGGGGAAGGCCAGGGCCAAGAAGTGGGAGTGGGTGGGTAGGGGAGGAAGGGCAGGGGGAGGGGGAGGGTATGGGGGAACTTTCAGGATAGCATTTGAAATGTAAATAAAGAAAATAATAATAAAAAAGAAAATAATAATAAAATACAACTTGAAAAACAAGTGTTATATTTTCAACTCAACTCAAAAATAACTCAGTTATAGTCTAAAGCCTCTGCCACTATCTAAGAACAAATAAGTCAATGGACCCCTTTATATCTTCTCTTCTTGTTCTGCTTTCTGTCACCAGCAAGAAAATTATTCAGATGTAGTTTTCATTATTATTTCCAATTATCATGGATTCTTTCTCAAGATATTCAATATTCTCAGACTAGATTTCCAGTCATTATTCTCTCATTTTGATAAGCTTTAACTTTTATTTCTCCCTTTTATTTCTCCTGAATTATAGCCCAGTTTATTAAAACTGCCCTCTATATTCTAATTCAAGATTTCTGAATTTTATCTACTGATGGGATTTTGAGGTCAGGCAGAGCATCTGCCTGGGTTTCAGTTTGTGCATACCTTCTTAGTTCATCTAATTTTTGTAATGTACCCATGTTCCCAGTTTTCAAAATCTTGTTTTATTCATAAAAAATATTTTCTCTTCCAATTCTTTAAGATGAATCTAGTAATTACAACAATCATGTTCTGTAAAATAATATGAATTATGCTTATTTCCATCTTGCTTCAAATGAATGAGTTTCAAACTATGATTTATTTATTAGCCTCTATGCAATTACTGGGAGACTACCCCTAATATAATTCTCTAACACTACACTGGCAACTTCCACAACTGTGCTCCCTAAATACTTGCTGTTCCAATCTCCCTGGGTTACTTCTGCTCTAGCAGCCTGGTGTCCTAGAGAGGCATTTTTCTTGGGTACATACTGCTGGTCCATTATGACTAATGGAGACTTCCTGTTCTCTCTGATTTCTCCTCTATCACATTCTTTCTTTCTATCTCTTTTCTCCTTTGCCTCATGGTTCCTACCTGTGACTCCCCCAACCCACTAACTTAAACTCCACCTCTTCCTATTCTCCCCAATAATTGGTTGTAGCCATCTTCATTTAACCAATGGTTTTCAATTAAGGAGTTTGGCTTGTACAACAAAGGCTGATGTACATGGGAATTCGCTCATCTTGGGGCAACCAGATCTTGGGGTACAGAATTTTGCATATGAATACAAACAGCATCAGACCAACGTCCCCAAAGATTCTGTGGCTTTCTCCTTGGTCATTATAATGATTTGGAAGGGACTTTTACTTTTCTTTTTGGAAAATAGTGACTGTGGATAGCAAAGCCCTTAAAACATAGCTACCCTTGCAGTGTTGTTCCTTTTTCTCAGCACTATTGAACAAAGCATCAGACTGTCTACCTCCTTGCTCTAATGAACTTTCAGGGGTCGCATTCTCTCATACTACTTAACAGCAAAGAATTTTAGAGTGGACCAACAATATCTCACTGCTTCAGGGTGGAATCCATTGCCACGGAAAAAATAGATGTCCTCTCATTAGAAAAAACCAACTCCAGGGCTTCTGATCCACAAGGGGTGAGAATGTTTATGTTATTCATCCTTCAGGTAAACACTTACTTACCATTGAGTTGAATCAATATGGTCATCTCTCCTATAGTCTAATTCCCATTTCTTTTTGTGCTTTTTGAATTATGAAGTTCTTCCCACAGCTCAACAATATGTTGACTATAGGCCTTGGTTTTGTCTTTAATAGCCAGTGGGCATTATTCCCTGAGTCTCCTCCCTAGGTGTCCCATTGGGAACCGAATTCATGAAATCTTGCCAAATGCTGTCATATAATGACAAGGAGTATTTGAGTAGAAACATAGGTTTAATTTTTTTTTTACATAATATGTTAAAAGGTAGAGAAGAAAATGTTCACATGGACCTGGAGAGATGACATAGAAGTTAAGAACTTTCACCACTCTTGTAGAGGACCAGAATTGGATTCCCAGAAACTCCATGAAGCAGTTCACAAACAACTGTTGTTCCAGCTCCAGTGTAAACATCACCCTCTTCTGTCCTCCACAGGCACTACAGGTGCATACATAAATTCCTACACACTACACACGGGTCCCCACACATGTGCACAATTTAAAAAGTCTTTATTTTTATTTTTTCATTTTTGTGACAGAATAGGGCAGTGGTACATATGAACTCACAGAAGTTGTGACCCCATGCACGACACTCACCAAGTCAAGAGTTACTGCCAGTTCTTAGCTGCTGGGAGAAGAAAGGTCGTGTTTGCTAAAAGAATAGCCCCTAATAAGTGAGCTATGCTTCAGTGGAAGGCTGCACATTTAAGACTTTTAAGCAGCGTAAACTGGCCTGATAAGAAAACAAAACAAAACAAAACATAAAATA
Organism: Mus pahari; assembly: GCF_900095145.1. NCBI lineage: Eukaryota > Metazoa > Chordata > Mammalia > Rodentia > Muridae > Mus > Mus pahari. The sequence continues at coordinate 19,199,197 of NC_034599.1, forward strand.
AAATAAAATAAAATAAAAAGACAGAAAGTTGGGTGAGAAGGAAAGGGCAAGTGGGCTTGGAAAGACTCGGAGCAGGGGACTATGATCTAAGCACCCTGTACAAAATTCTCAAAAAAAACCCTAAAAACCAACATATTACTTGCAAAAAAAATTCGTCTAAAAATCACAAATCATACAAGACTGTAGCCAGAGTTTGTTTATAATAATTTTCTTTGATAAATTAAATACACAATGTAGGATATTAATGAACTATGGTGCCTGAGATTTGTATATTGATCCAGTGCTGTTCATGCACAGGATGTTTTTATTTCTCGGAAGTCTAAAACACAGTTGAGGATACATGAGCAGAAACTGAATGATCAATAGTAACTTGGAAATTATAAAGTGGGGAATAAAAAAAATGCATGTCTCTAGAATTTTCCTTTAATTCATAAAGATTACCATATAATTTAAAAGGATTTTTAATCAATTTTATAGACAATAGAGGTATAATTTTCATATATATACATTTTTAGAAGTAACCATCTCAAGTGCTGCTTGAATATGTGGTCAGTGTATATACCCATGCAACTATAAATGCTTCACTTATGCTCGCTCCAGGAGTTTCATAATCATTTCCTGACAAGAAGTCAATGCACTGGAAAACACTAGTGTGATTCACTCAGTACAGTTTTGGCTTTCACAGAATGCCACATAAATAGGATCATATGGAATACACACTTTTTTGCCTGATTTCTTCCATGTGGTTTGTCACCTGGTTTTACCTGTGATTGGGGGTTTCCATTTATTCTTTATTGCTGAACAGCTCAGTGCATGGAGAGCTGCCATTGTGTTCATCTGCTCAGCCATTCCTGAGCATATGTGTCCTATTCATTTATGAGTGATGTTGCCATCGACATTTGCATGAGATTGTTTAGAAGATGTAGGTTTGCATAGCCCCTGGGCAATGGAATTATTGGGTAATGTGACAGGTTTATTTTTAACTTTTTAAATTTTTAATTAGTCTCTCTGTGTGTATAGGTCACAGCTCATGTGCCATACCACATGTGTAGACATCTGAGGACAATGTGTGGGAGTCGTTCCACCGAGACTGAACTCAAGTTTTCAGGCTTGAAATCTACTTTTATCCACTGAGACATCTTTATGTCTGTAATTTTTACTTTTCAAGTGACATCCAGCATGATTTCTGGACTTGGTGCCAATTTTAAATTTGTACTAACATGAGACTTATTCATTCACATTGTTATATTGATTTTCATATTGTCTATCTTAAAAGAAATAGCTATTCTGAATATAAAGATCACATTTAAAGACAGAAGACATGTCTCGGTGTCTCCCCAGGACTACAAGCATCCCTGGGTGTCTAAAAATTTATTCAGCTTAACCAGCCAGGCAGGCATTCATGCAACACTGATTATCTGTTCTTTAATAAACATGTTGCCTCTTATTTTAAAAATCTTCCGGTTTCCTTTATGCTGGGGTCATCAATGCCCTTCCTCTGGTCCCAGCCACATCCCTACCACCACTAGCCACTGCTACTTCCTGGGCTGAGTCTATATACTGCCTTAGCAGTGTGCTCACCTACCCAGTCCCACTAGTGCCAACCACCTGCATCCTAGCTAGCAGAAGATTCATGAGCAGCACCAGTTCATCCCATCCAAACTGATGAGGGACAACAAGTGACTAGGCCACCAAAGAGGACAAAGGTCCCTGATGGGCTTCATTGAATAATGATGTGTTCATTTGCATCAGATGTGCTGACCATGGGCTTCTTATATCTGTGGACACAAGAACAGATACAGTGCATGCAAGATATGGGGAATACTAAATCAGGAGTGCTCTGTGAAGTCAGTCTTCCAAAGAACTTTCAAGGACCAGATAGAGCAAGCAATAGAATTGTTTAGCAGAGATGAATAAGAAAAGTGGAAACATTATGATGAAAATAGCTATTACTATTACAAATAAAGAAAGGGGGGAAGGAGCCAGAGAAGCCTGTAAAACCATTCAGGGCTGAAAAGCTGCAGAGGGCAGAAGATCAATCATTTGAGACTAAGAAAAATGCCAGTCCGAACAAAGCTGTGGAATCCATAATTAATCTTTTGGGACTTGATGGCCCTGCCAAGATCCAATGGCCAATGGGAACACAACCACAATGCTATGTCTGAATGGTGACTTGCACATTTTAGTTTCTAATCCCTTGTCTCCACTGTCCTGTCTCCACTTAGGGGACAGACTTGTTAGCAGCAGCTGTTACCCTGTCTGTCATAACATGTGGGAATCTGGATCTGTTCACTAAGGTCCAAATTAAGTCAGAAGAAATAGGAAAGATGGACTCTCCAAAGAATTGATCTTATCTCTTTATGGAACAGGAACCATGCAACAAATCATTCCTGGTATGTTTAGGCGATACACAAATACAGTTTATCTCCCAAGGAGCAGCTGCATTTCAAGGCTTTCCTTCCATGGATATACCAGTTCCTGGAGCTCCCTGGCTTACAGGAATTGTGGCAGGACAGAGTACAAGCCCAACTACGCCCAAATGGCTTATGGAAATCACCCAAACTAGACGGGTGCTACTTCCTCAGAAGGACATTGTCTCCCAGGAGGAATGGTGGGATAGATGGATACACCACAGAGTAAGTTTCATCTGCTGCAAGCTGAGCAACCTCAGTAAAACCTCTCAGTGACACATCAGCAGGGTGGCCTGGAAGCTCTTCAGGTCAGGCTCAGCACACAGCGGTGACTATGGAAGCAAGCAGAACTGACTCCCTGCATTTCCCATTACAACTCATCCAGCTCTCCTGTTTATTCATGAACAAATTTATTTCCTCCACCCCCCAATTGTTCACATTAAGAATTACCTGCTTAACCATGCTGTTCTCTGCTGGTTAAGACTGATACTTTGGTCATATTTTCTATGATGTCATAAGCAATATTGAGAAGACCTTGAGTCGACATGCATAACCAGTTGTACTCTCAAAAATGTAGTGCTAATGTTCGCATAAAGAAAAGTGTTATTACATTAGGAATACCTCCAACATTTCAACCCTCAACCCCAGATACAGTCATGCTGTAGGGAGGTGCTGTGCAATCAGTTGTTTGATCACATAAACAGATTGTGAGTGTGTAACTGAGAACTGTTGTCTGGTGTATCAATGGCTTGCACATTATCCCTCTCTTTACTGTGCTGCGGTTACAATGTGCTCAACAGAGAAATGTGGTTAGTGAGTGGAAGATGATACTGAAATAGTTAATGAATGTTTGAAGAAATTAGATTTGCTATATCTCTTCTTATGTACATAGTCTTAGCATGAAGTCTTTTGTGTGTACAATATGCAGAAAGTATCACTGAAACAAAGAGGGAGAGGGAGAGGGAGAGGGAGAGAGAGAGAGAGAGAGAGAGAGAGAGAGAGAGAGAGAGAGAGAGAGAGAGGAGAGAGGTTTCTGCTGTGTAGCTCTGGCTGTCATGGAACTTGCTTTGTAAACTGGTCTAGCCTTTTAATTCAGAGATCTGCCTACATCTGCCTCTCGAGTGCTGGGGCTAAAGGCATGTGCCACCACTACTCAGCCAAACCAAAGCTACATTTAATCCCTTGAAGAAATACACACATTTATGACAGTAACTTACATTTTATGGTGACAATTATTGACAAAGTGTTATTTCCCAATATTGGATGAATTTTCTTGCCAAGGAAAAGAACATTTTTGCTTATTTCTGTTAAAGTTGTAGCTTTTCTGCAACCTAAATTTCCATTTCATGTACAATTTGGGTTCTAGCTACGATGAATTGGGCATTTGTAGTCACATGGAAACATCAGTTTTTCTGGAATAAACCTCTTGGGTCTGTCTACCTTGGGTCAATTTCTGTGCTCTTAAATTTTTGTTTTAGGTAGATTTCTGAGTTAGAGGCCAGCCTGGTCAACAAAGTAAGTTCCAGGACAGCCAGAGCTACACAGAGAAACTCTGTCTTAAAAAAACAAACAAACAAACAAAAATTGTGAAGTTTATACTAGTGTCCTGGGCAGAAAATGCCTCTTCTCCCCTCTTTCTACCGCATATTGCCAATACAGAAAAGGTACTCTTAGTCTGTTGTTGTAAATTGATATATTAGCTACTTTTATCACACTGTACCCACAATGCTCAAGAGAAACAACTTAAAGGGGGGAAAGTGTATTGTGGGTGATGAGTTTCCAGGGTTTCCATCGTCACAGCAGGGGAGGTAAGGTGGGGCAGCCTAGTTCATTGGTATGGGGGCATGTTGTAGCCACTAATCACATCATAGTGGATCAGGAAGCAGAAGCAAAATAGGCTGTAAAGGACTGAGCAAGCATAAACTTCAAATTTCTACCCCTAGAACCCCAATTCTAGCAACTAGACCCCATCTCCTGTAAGTTCTATAAGATCACAAGAAAGTGTTCTTTGGGGAAAAAACTTTTAAAACATGAGTCTATGGGGCACATTTGAAATTTAAAACATACATTAGATAGAGCTGTGCACACTCACTCACACACACACACACACACACTCACACACTTTCACATACACACACATATATACACGTGTATACAGACACATACACACACTCACACACACATACACACACATATATACATACACATATACACACAGACACACACACATGCACACTGGTGATAATTGCTCCCTTTTTATCTTCCTGAGCCAGGCCATAGAGACCTTGGCAGAGAATATGACTTAGACATGTACATATGAGACTTGGGAGTTTTTAGGGAATGGTCCAGTTTTAATGTACATTTTGTCAAGAGAAATAGAAGGTAAATTGCAGTAAGACTGAGCTTCGTCTGCCTTGAGTGAACAGTAAAAAGGGATGTGACAAATAGGAACAGTGAATAATTTATGTGTCTGTGGATGAATCACATGTTATTTTAAAGATAATGATAGTCCATTACTCTCTGTCCTCAGTTAGGATTTTAATATAAAAGAAAATGCTCAAACATAAACCTAACAATAAGGATAAGGTTTCTTTATTGAATATTTGAATAAGCCATAGGAAAAATTACATTATTTTTAATTCAATTTCCTTTACCATATTCAAAGTAGAAAAAAACACCCATATGAGTTAGAATGTTGAAATCAAATTAAGACAGACCCCCCAAAAAAACTGTTTGATACTGTTTCTAGATAAGAAAGACAATGAATGATTTGCTGTTTCTAGATAAGAAAGACAATGAATGATTTGACTAAAATTGTGGTAAGAGTTTAACTGTGTTTGAGCACATAAGGTACCACTGTGGTGCTTATTAGTGATGCTCTGTCCTCTCCCATTAACGTTGTAAAATTAAATTGATTAGTACAGACAGATTTTATATTAGAAGGTTTAATTATCAGTAATGTAAGAGTGTTTCATAGAACCAGAATACAAGCTTCCAGTGGAGAACAATCTCCATTTTTGCTAACCATGCTGACATTATTATCTGTCAGATAACTCTGGTTTGCTTTAGGTGCTGTGATCTCTGCTTCTCGTGAAAGCATCTCGACCCTGAGATAAACAAGCCTCCAAGTAAAGACAAAAAAGTGAGCAAATCACCAGGTATTCCAGATGGAATTAGAAGGATAAATATTTCACCCATCTCTGGCTTTAAAAAAAAATGAATTGTACATACAATACAAAATTATCCTTGAGGAGAGATGCAAGAAAATCTAAAAGGAGCCATTCAAAGCACTCTCAGTAAGAACCCTCATTTCATGTCTTCAAGGAAGAAATTTTATTTTCCTGTTTATTGATTTTTGTATTTAGTTGTATTAAAATGAACCCAATTCCAAATGCACCATACCTTCTGAAATGTCTTTATTTACTTCGGTCATAATATTTCTGCTACTTCCCTCATCATATGGATGGCTTCAGAGAAGTTAGGAAAGATAATTACTGCATAACAATACCAGTCAAGATTCTATCACATATCTCAAACACACAGTTTATACCCAGCGATCTTTATAAAGGCAATTCAAATGTTCCTTCTATCTTCCATGCTGATAGAGTCTGTGGGGATAGATTTTTAGTAATCAGAGGAAGAGAAATACTGAGAAACATTCATGGGAGGTGTTTGTTTTCTTAATCACATAGTTAGGTAGTAGCAATGACTCACGCAAGGGTTAAGCTCTGATTAAATGTCCACAGTGAGGAGAGCCATTGAGAAGATTCAGGACCTTTTAATTTGCTTCTGCATACTTCATCTGTACCTACCTAACAGAATTATAACAACCTAATTTGTGTTTCTGTTTTCTCTCCATGCACTTTTTGTCTTCTACTGTCTCAGGAAATTAACAGAGTCAGAATTCATATCGATTTTGGTATGAATCTCATACCGTAGTTTCTTACCCTGTTGATCTGCATACCACAGTTCACAGTAAGTGTTTGATACGGAATTAATTATACAACTTTGTTTTTGCTGCTTATCTATCTCAGTGGTAATAGTTCCTTGGTTTATGAAAAGATATCAGCTGAATAAAAATGCAAAAGTTAAGTTTGGCGGACACTAATGAAAGTGTATCAATAAGGGTTAGCACCATTTAAACTTTATTCTTTCATATATATGTGAATATACATAATGTATTTTGATTACCTTCACCTTACCATCCCCTGTAAAGTCCCCCATTATAAGAGTCCCCTTTTGCCAATAATCCTCATGCTACTTTCATGACTTTGTGTGTATGTGTGACTCACGGCACATAATTAAGGTTGCTTGATTGAATGTGGGTAGGATTTTTGTTTTAACTTGAGTAAGGACAACTTAACCAGTAGCTACATTGAGAAGGATGACTCTTCTTCCTCCAGCAACTATCAAAACCATTAAAGCTCAGCAGAAGGGGATGGGGCATTCTAAGCTCTTCTATCATCCATGCTAAAATGATGGCGGACTCCATCTTGTGCAGGTTTTATGCATGTAACCACTATTATGGTGAATGAGCACCATGTCATGTCAAAAAGACAGTGTTCCACAGTACTTCTCCCCATCGTCCTGCTCTTACAATCTTTTTACTCCCTTTTCATCAGTGTCACTCGAGCCATGGAGGGATGATATTGATATTTAGGGAGGAGCACTCAATAGTCATTAATTATCATCATTTTGACTTGGGAATGAGTTTCTGAATCCTATGCAGTCCTCCCAAAAAAAGAAGAATTTCTGACCAAGACAGAGAAGCAGTAATCTATGGGTATGAACATAAATACTTAGATGACAGTTGGAAGGTGTATCCATAGCAGAATATCAGTAGAGTTTCCCCTGGGGCTTACGATTCTCTAGCCCTGGGGATCTGAGCAGGCTTACAGTTCCAGACATGAATTCTCTCCAGTGGAGTGACCTTTAAACCCAGTGAGATGATAGGTGTTAACACTGACTGTTCAGAATAGTTGTTTATTTCCAGAGGATGATGGGGCTATTGCTTAGCATCCTCAAAACTAGTCTAACATAGGAAAATGATATCTCTGTATTAGAAGTTGTCATATTCTAAAGAAGAAACAATAGTAAATGAGAATTATAGGTGAGAAAAACATTATTGATAGCATTAAATTTTAGTTTCTTTGTTTTGTTTTGTTTGTTTAAGTTGGAAAGAACCACTATACCATTATTAACCGCAGAATGAAGTTTGTCTAAGAAAACGAGGAAAACACTAGAAAAGGCATTTAGATTTCCACACTGGGCAGTTGGACGTGAAACAGCACAATCACTACTCTTAATAGATTTGCATGGAAATGTGAACTATCTCCCTTTGACAGGAACAAATGAAGCTCATTAGCTGTGACTTTAACCATATTGAGAAAAACATTAAGACAGCAGAAATCAAGAATGAAATGCTAACAAACAAACTGCTAACCAACAGAAAGTTTTGTGAGTATTTGAAGGAAAGAAGTCTCCTTTCCTAGCCTGTGGCAGGATGGTTCTTGGAGTAACCTGGCCTCTGTGTGAGACACAGCTACATGGTGTGCAAATGGGGAGGCTGCTGGGAGTCACAGGTAGGTAGTTGATATGCTCTGGACAAGACATTGGTGAAAATGGAGGAGTGTTGTGGGAGGACGGGAGACAAACTGGAGAGGAGAGAGTAAATATTTAAGGGGAGAGAAGGGCCCAGGATATCAACAGGAAGCTGAATCCCAGTGACAATGACGAAAGCTCTCTGAACTAGGGATCTCTATTATAGGCTTATAATTTGCTTTATGATGTGGGGTTGTAGTGCAACTTTACTAGAATAAACCCCTTTATATTTGCTAAGTATGACCTTAGGGTTAAGAATGTTGGCAGCTGGGCATTCAGTTTAAGATGAAGAAATAAATGGTGTAGAAAACATTAGAAAGGTGTACAGGACATGAAAGTCAAGTCAAAACCTTTTAGGATGTCTATGGAAGGAAGCATGAACTCTGCACTCCTGACTGAGAGAGCTTAAGAGTCTTTTATCTTCTTCTTTGATGTATGGCAGTTTGAGGAAATTTTATTCAAGAATTCATGAACAATGTAACCTGTAGCAATAAAGAACTTGGATACCCAAAGTCTTCTACCAAAGTTCCACAGGGAACACAGGAAAAATATTCACGTTCTCAGTCTCTGAAGATGCATCTACTGTCTGAAGTAAAACTTAGACATGCTGGATGTAATTATAAACAAATCCATCTAACCCTCCTGCCTCCTGGGAATTCTTCTGAACTAATCACATTAATAGGGCAGTTGCACAAGTGAGCAAAGTAAGGGTAGCTGGTCCATAGATGAGATTCATGAAAATATAATTATCGTGAGAGTGTTATTATTTGAATAACAGATTTCCTCCAATTGTATTGACTTTTGAATTGTAGGCATGCCAGTTTTCCTAGTACTGGGAAGAGACACCATGTTCAAGTGAACTCATACAAAAGAAAGCATTTAATTGGGGATTTGCTTACAGTTTCAGGGGTTTAGTCAATTATCATCATGGCAGGGAAGGGGCAGCATGCATGGCATTGGAGAAGTAGCTGAGAGCAACATCCTGTTCTGCTAGCCAAGACATAGACTCTGCGCCAGGTGTGGGCTTTGAAACACTGAAGCTCACCACTATTAACACGCTTCCTCCAACAAGGCCACATCTCCTAATTCTTTACAAACAGCACTACTACCTGATGACTAAGCATCCAAATCCATGAGCCTCTGTGCTCATTCTGATTCAAACCGTCACACCAATCAATAAAGTAGGTCTTTACTTTCTCAGATTACTTTCATTCCTGTAGAAAAAAAATGGGGATTGAAATGAAAAACAAGGTAAATATGCTCTTGGAACACACACAGTGCTAGCCAATTTTCAACCCAGGCAGGCAGTCTGGACTCTGGATGGGTTCACCTGGCCAGGTGTGTGCCAGGAATGTTTGTGTATGTACATGCAAGTGTTAAGATAGCATTTAATGTTAGAAAACACAAGATAAGAGACACTAAATGTTTATAATAAGTCAAGGGAATAAGGGATTCAAATAGAATAAGGGGGCAGGAGCTACAAGAAAACCATTCACTAACCTCCTATCTGGTGATAGTGGTTTTATTAAAAGAGAGTTTTAAGGAAGATGTGTTGTCAGACCAAGACAATACTGGTTCTAGAAGTAAGGCATCACTAACTTGATACTCCAGTGTCAAGTGCAGTGCACTTCTACAGGAGTTATTGTTTAGAGAGGCTTCCTGCCATTCATCCTGTTAACCCATCAGAACAAGTTGTGTCTGTTACTCTAGACACACCCTATATGTGGATTTGAAATGTACCTAGAACTGGACTGTAAGATGGCTTTCCGCTGACTCACGTGCTCCCCTAGTGCCAGATGATGCTTATCTGGCTGCTATTTTGTAGAGGCAGTGATGGTCTAACCCAATACTGAACTCTTTTAACTTTCCCAGGAAGGTGTGTTCATTGTTGCAATGGTGGTATGACTGTGATACGGATATCCAAGTACTTTTTAATTGGACCTGGGCTTGCTGTATATCCGGGAATCCATTTCTAGTACTGAAAATCTGCCCCCCCAAAAAATCATGACCAAAAGTGTCATGGACCCTGGGAAACCATAGCATCAAACTACTTGCTAAATATGTATGTGTATACCTACAGGTACAGGCTACTCTTGCCCTTAATCAGAGAAGCCTCTCCTTCAGCATATGGGGCTAAACGCAAAGACACATGGCTGTACAAGGTGCTGAGAATAAAGGATAGTCGGTGACTCAATCTTAAAGAAGATTTTTATAACATCCTCATAAAGCCAAGGAAGTGTGTTTGCTAATCTATTGGTAACCAACAGATTCTGGCCAAAGGCAAGGTGTAGTATATAGCTGTGTACCCACTGATGAGCCTACCAGGCTCTTATGGTTAATTCCAAACATATTTAAACTCAGTGACATACCATACAAATCCTAACTAGTAAATATAGGAAGGGAGTTTTAGGGAGGAGGGGTTCCATTAAGAGTGGGGAGAAAATATAATGAGTTTGGGGAAGGACCAGAACATATAGTGAACATGTATTGAAATTGTAAAGAAAAAAATTCTAGTGAAACAGAAAAAGTAAAAGAAATAATTACAACAATATACTTTGCCCCTAGAAAATGTTAATACTGTTTCACCAAATTATCTGTTTGTGGTTCATACAAAATAAAGGGTTATTACAAGACCTTGCTTTTATAAATTCATGGGGGTTATTATTTAATTATTACAATGTTCCTATAATTTTCTCCAGCTCACAATTTTCTTCTTTGCATTTGTCACATGGTATGATAATAATAGCTAGCATTTATTACGTGTGTGTGAACTGCCTAGTTCCTGGTCACATGATTCTCATTTAGTCTTACCAACAGATCTCTGAGGTCACTATCATCTAATTTGCCTTTTATAGATGAGAAATTTTAGCCTGAAGGGTTTGTTATTCTTCAAGGTTAAATGATTAGCAGAGGGCATTATACAAGGCAAGAATTAAATGACAAACTGAAGTCTCCACAGCAAAGACAGAGAAAGCCTGAGTTACTTCCTAGGTAGTAGGGAGAAAGCAGTAGGCAGTTTATTTGGATTTCTACAGAGTTCAATCACACCACAATGAGTCCTTAGAGCCCAAAATCTAAAGCTGCCCTCATGTTGATTAAAACACTTTAGCTCTGAAACAGTGTTTACATTTATGCTTTCATAATTCCATCTTTCACAAGTACAACCATCATCCAAAGTATCATGGGAAACAGACCATACACCAAACCAACAGCAAGCCTCAGATATTCCATGCAGAGTCTCAGTGAGGACGTTTACTTCTGCTGAATAACACACTTAGGCATTACATAAGCAGTTAAAATTTGAGTCTTAAAAAATCTATTCACATATCAATATAGTCTGGGATGATGCAGTCTTTTAAAGTACTCATTAGTTTAGTAATTCTTCTATCAGTACTTCATGTAGTGAGGCTGCCTGGGCAAAGTAACTACTGATCCACCCTGTCCTCAGAGATGTAGCCCATACTCACAGTTAGCATCAGCTTTGCACCTGAGATATAGGCAAGTGGTTGCTGAAATTCTATTTCAATCGATTCAAAGGAAAGTGTAGCTATAGAAAAGTTCTCCATAGAGGGTTTCTGGCTTTAGCCTCTATTCAAGTCAAGTTTGACCGTGAGTAACATTTAATCAATAAAACTTCTGGGCCAGTGAATGAGCTAACACAGAATTCAAAGCCTTCTTTTCATGAATATTTTTATTCCCTTGACACAAACAGATTCATGGGAAAAACAGAGCTAAGTGTGAGAGGTGATTCAGATACTCATTTCTGTGATGGCATTTGAAGTTCTGATGGTGGTGACAGTGGAGAGCAGCCACAGGGAAGCTGTTTGTTCAAAGCAACTCAAAGTTTTGTGAGTCTCAAGCTCAGAGTTTCAACCATTTTCTTTGTAGAAGAAAGAATTCACAAATAAGATCTACTAAGCACAAAAGGAATTTTAAAGATTTAATCAATGAATTCCTTATATGACTTCTCTTGTCAATACTAATATCTTTCTATTCACTGATGTCTAGGGCATGACTTTAGGCTTATATCACATTTAACAAGTTTCCTTGGAAGTCTTTTCTCTGTCACACTCTAGGGAAATGAAGAGACATTGCATGGGAAATACATAGTACTGACATCCATGATCCTGTCGTCACACTGCAGAAAAATGTTAGGAGTAGTAGGGAATGCTGAGACATTATCTAACATCTCCTGGTGGGTCCTAGATCCTGCCCCTAAGTCTGAGTCTCATGGCTATTTGTAAATAGCTCAGTACCTCCCACAGACTCATGAGCCCATTCATTGCTTTCTGCAAATCCTTCCTGTCCCAAGCTTGCTTTGTTGATTTCTCACAGAAGAGCTGAAATAAAAAATCAGAATCATAACTTTTAGCCAATTATTTAAGCTATCACACCTTTATTTCCATATTCCATGAAGCAAAGTATGTAACATAGAAATTTATGGAGAATCAAATTAGATTATATTTATAAGCAACATAAAGTACCTTGTGCATCGTAAGTACTCCATAAACAGCTGGTATTTTGTCATTCTTACCACTACTGACTAAAGAAGGCCCTACCCATCACCAACATGTGTTGTTAGAGTATATTATAATAGGACACAGTCCAATTTATACTTTGTTCTTATATTTATCTGATAGTAAATTACTCAGAAGAAAGAACCATCTGTAAGTGGGCCAATACCAAATGAGCTAATAATTTTGGAACTCAGTTGACTTTGTTGAGTACAGGTAAGTTCTCTCTGGCAGAGGATAGCATTTGCAAATCTTGGTGGGGGAAGGATGGTGAAAATCGCCCCTCTAATGAGACTTACAGTCTTCATTGTGAAGGAGATAGGAATTGCTTCTTGGCTTTTTGGCTAAAATCAAGTGTGAAGGAGATAGGACAGTGGCAGGAAAATGTACAAGTCAAACTTCACCCACTCTAGGAAGGGATTTAGTATGGCTTTTTGGCCAGGTATGTGCTGTAGTTCAGTGTGTATGCTGTAGCTCACTGGGATAAACTCGTTAATAAAGAAGCCAAGGGAACCTGAAACCCTATTTAGTACAATGGCAATGAGTCTTTGGTTTTCTCCAAATACCACAAAGCAGTATAATTTGCAACTGCTGGAATGTCACATCCTGTTAAATCTGCAGTAGTCCATGACTGAGGAACCTGCAGAAACTGAATCCTGGGTCTGACCCCAGGTCTGTCTGCTGTGTTTCAAGGAGCCCAGTTCATCCTGAGAAACAATGCACACCACCAGCAATGCCCACATGACTTGCTGGGTGCTGCTCTGAGGCGCTTCCTTCCATTCACCCATCCTCAGTGACCTAAGATGGAATCATTCACTTCTCATGCCTCTCAATAGGCGAGGAAGCAGGCAGTGAGAAGATGAGAAACTTCAGAACATGTATGAGGCAAAATCTGGACTTGCACCTAGGCAGTCTGGTCCCCTTCATGTTCATGGCACCTCTGCAAATCCATCCAACCAACCACTACTACTAAAAGTAGGAACATTTCCGAAGGACAGCTCATTCATTACTTGCTTTGCACATGTTATCCTAATTCATGACAGATTAACTTTATTATTGTTTTCATTTTATCAGTGAATAACACAGGCTGTAAGAGGACACAGTGAAGCAAAGGGTACTGTTGGTTATTAAGAAGGGGCCTTAATGGAACTGTAGAGGTGTCAAGGAGTCATTTCAGGATGCTATCCTTGCATACCATTCTGGACAGAATGCCTTATATAGGTGAAGACTAAGGAATAGTAATGTTTTCAGTGTAAAAACAGACCCTACATTATGTTTTCTGGAAGTTCAGAGATAATGGTAAGGATAGACAGTAGAGATGCAGGTTATAAAAATGCTTAGTTTGTGTGCAAACAGGCTAGTGGTGGAGGAATATGGGAAATAGGGAGGAATTTGAGAAAACAACTTTTGGACTGTGGCAGTCATTCAATGGGAGGTGTTCATAACTGACAAGGGGTGAAGCAGGACAGGGTATAGGGAAATGATAGAAAGGTAATGAGTTCTTGAGTTGGGTTGGTTATTGGCTGGATAAAAGAAGCTGAGTATAGGGCATGTGGGACTCTGCTACCAGACAGGCATGAGAACTGGTAAGGGTGAATGAGCTCAAACCCTGGGAATCTCAGAGATTTGAGAACAGCAGGAGCTGAGTACCTGTTCCTACTTGGTCTGGAGCATGTAACTATGACACCCACTGAGAGGACTATGAGCACTCAGTTACATAGCGAAACACCTGGAGTTTTTCTCCCTGTTATTGTGGTATCTAGATAGCCTTTTGTTTTCAGCCAATGAGCTTCCCTTCCTGGGTATTCCTTCCTCCAAGAGGTATTTAATCCCTGGTTCACCTGGAATAAAGAGGATGTGTTAACATCCACCACCAAATAAAGCAACAGAACAAACAGGGAACATCTCAGAGAGCTGCTTTATTAAAAGATCCCTGAGGAGAAAGTCTTCCTCTAAAAGAGCTACCTCTAAGTCTCCTAAAGAAAGCTTTCTCCCCACCCTCCCCTCTGGTACACTTGGCACTCGTTCTCAGTCAGGCTGGATCCTGTTCTTCCTGAGCTCTGCCTTCTCCTTTCTGCCTGGCATATGGACACCCTGAGGAGGGAAACATAGACCACAGACCTACTCATATCCTCTCCCAGCAGCATGTTAGCAGTGCCTGGGCACCCCTGGCAGAGAAGAGACCTGAAACCACAGTAGACTCCTTCATTCAGACTTTGCTGTGACTTCATTCTGGTTGCATGCCTGTGGCATATAAGCACCCAGGGCAGAGAGGCAGACTATGATATGACAGCTGAAGATAGGAAGTCGTCCAAAAATGACTTCCAGGTTTCCAGTACGTTATTGGCTCGTGGTAAGCACTGTTCATGGTCTCATCTCTGTAAATGTTCATGCTGCTCATACTGAAGGGGGTTTAGACTCCCGTGAAAAGGAGAGGAGAATCAAAGTGCACTGGGACAGCGCCCTTGAAACACTTGTCTGCTGGGCTTTTAAGCTGACTCTGTCCATTGTAGTCCCATCCTATTTTGGAATCAGAAACCACAAGGAAGTAAAGCCTAGACACTGTAAGAAGTCACATTTGTTACATGTCACCCTCGGGTGGGACCATTTCCCATTCATCTTCAGACATTTTAACTACGGCAATATGCACAATAAAATTCTGCACCATTGACTGACCTCGGTTCCTGGCTTTTGGTGGTTTGTGTGACTCAGTTTCACTAATCAAAGGACAATGTGTTGGATTTTTTTGTTTTTGTTTTTGTTGTTTGTTTGTTTTTTGGTTATTTTTCCCCGAAAATGAATTTTGTTCCTTTTCTACAGAAAAAAATATTCACTTAAAAATAAAAATTTGAGTTTTAAATTCAGTTTAATTTTTCCCATCTGGTTGGATTCCGTGTTTAGGATAGCTCTTATATTTCCAAAATCCATGTTATAAAGGGGAATTACTATACATAAAAACATTTGTCGTAGTTACTCACAAGTAACCCTAGTCACTTATGCAAACAAATCTTATGAACTTTGGGAAAGTTTTTGATTTCAGCTTGAGATACAAAGACAACTGTGGTAGAGAGAGTTTGTAATTCACTGACAATTTACTCCATGAATATTCAGGGAATACCGATTTCTCACCAAGCATCCTGAAACTGTAGCTGGGCTCCAAAGGTCAGAAAGGAAAGTGCATTTCCCCAGGATGCTGTTGCGGATGGTCCACCCTACCTCAGAGATAGCCTGAGGGAAAGGGAGCTTCTGTTTGGGAACCAGGAAAGAGATTCTGCCAGAGCCTTCTAGTTCCCCACATTGGATTTTTGAAATATCCCTTCTCAGAAACCATCCTGGTAGAGTTCTGCAAGGAATGAAATTTTAAGCAAGTTTGGGCCAAGGTTTAAAGATATTTTGAATTCTGCTTCAATAGGTATAAAAAATAGATTCGTTCCAGCTCAAACTGCTTTACTATTTTTGTTCAAATATTTTAAGTAACGGAGCAGGGAAATGAGCGGTTAGGCTTCTTCTCTGGCTTTCAGACAAGGCAGAGTGCGACTTGCTTTTGTTCCTAGGATGAGATGTGTTAGGTACCTTGCAGAAATTCAGAATCTAAAAAACAGGAGAAGGTAAAGCAGAGTAAGCTAGCCATTTCTCAAATTTGGCTTATACCCAAGAGCCTGGAGGAGGCAATAGAGAGCACCAGGCATATCAGGTAGCACGTGTGAACGCTATGGAAGAATGGTAAAGGGCAGACAATATCTAACCTGGAAATGGTGCCCCGGTGGAGCACAGAAGCCTGATGGGTTTATGGTGAAGTTTAGTGCCAACAGTGTTTGCAATGAAAGCCTTACATGTGACTTCTATTGCCTTTATCCTTAGATGTCTCTGGGGGGACCAGATCACCCACCTGTGTAGATGGGGACTCACAGTATGTGGCTTTCAGAGGAAGTACTGGACCCCAGGCACATGCTAGAGGTCACAACCCAGCGTCTAACGACTCATAGTTGCTCTGAACAGAGGTATGCTTTCAATCTACATGCTTTAGTAGAGTGTAAAGCTTGGCCCTTTAACATCTGATGGAAGCCCAGGAAACCTGGCGATTCTGACACTGAGTCCTAAGTAGTAACACTTGACTGTATCTGAACACACCTCTGCCACCTAGTCAGGCCGTGAAGTTCTCCAACCTAACCACACACCCAGTGCTTGTTATTGTTTAGTTGCTGTTTTATAATATCTTACAAATTCTTTGAGAATTTTACACAGTGCATTTTGATCATATTTGCACCTCACTCCTCCCCTTAACTCCTCCTATGTCTGCCTCTTCCTTCACCAGCACTCTAAACTTTGTGTTTCCTTCCTTTTCTTTGCAAATACCCACCAAATCCAATTTAAACTGTCCACATACTCATGGGTGTGGGGTCACCCACTTGAGCATGTTATCCTATGAGGAGCCACACCCTGAATGAAAACTGACACTGCCTCCCTTGGAATCTATCAACTGAGACTAGCTCCTCGGCTATTGGTGGGGTTCTCATTTCCCCTTATCCTTACCAAGATGCTGACTAGCTTGATCTTGTGCAGGACTTCAAAAAATACTTGTTTCTCTTCTGTGTTTCATACAAAAGTATGGCACCATACGGTAGGAAACTAAACCAAGAAAATCACGAATAAAACCTGATATTATTTTTAACATATCTTCCCCATAAAAGGGATTGGATGAGCACCCTCATAAAGGCAGGAGGAGGGGGATGGGATAATGGGTTTCCAGATGGGAGACCGAGAAAGGGGATAACCATTTGAAATGTAAATAAAGAAAATGTTCAATAAAAGGTTAAAAAAAGAAAAAGAAAAAAAAAGGGGGGATTGTACCTTTCTAATACCTTTTTGGTTTAGTTCATCCAAGATGGACAAATAGTAGGGAAGTGGACAAATGCAGATGCTGGAGTAAGGATGGTTCAAATGCCAGATCTGCTGATAATCACTGTGAACACAAGGAAAACCACATCCTCTCCTGCATACTCTCCTCACCCTTAAATCAGCTCTAATGCAAACAGCACAGAGTCATTCTGAGGATTAAATAAGAGATTCACAGCACATAATGGCTATTCAATAAATGACATCCCTCTATCTCTATAATCAAAGGAATTTATATTCTGTCTCTAGATTTTAATCAAAATGTTATGCCCATAAAATGAAGAAACTTGGACAGCAATAGACTTTACTATGTAGCTCTCTAGCAAATAAGAGAAATAAAATTACTCCACAAAAGATAAATTAAAAAATAAAAATAATGGATTGCAGAGAGGGTCAGTAGCTTGGCTGCAAAGCACCAGCTGGTACAGCTCTTGGTTTGCCTCATTGCCACGGTAACCCCAAAGAAGCTGCAGACAATCCTAATTAACAGGCATGGCTACAATCCCTTAGGACTATCTATGAACAATAATATGTAAATCCAGTGTAATTTTTACATCATAAATTATCCTTTCGAATTTTCAATCATTTTGTTATGTTAAGCATCTTCTTAGGTTATTGGCAATGCAGAATTGGAGAACAGTTTAGAGAATTCAGGTTTGCAGAGATGGAATTAACATAAGGGTTTATATTTAGAAAATCAGAACAGTCCAAAACTGAGTGAAGCACATGCAGAGCTGCTGTGGCAGAGTTTGACAGAGTGAATCCTGTAACTGGCTGCCTGACTCCTGCCCCTCTGGAGGGATGAGCCCTGGAAATCTGTGTGGTGGGTTAACACAGCCCCATATGAATCAACAGTCTAAGTGTAACTAGTGCCCCAGCTCACCACGGCCTCCTAATGATCCTTTGCCTTTCTGCACAGTTGGCTACAAAGAGGGAATGTATGGTCAGGCTGACACACAATTCAATTTTGTTTGACAGCAATTTCTTACTGTAAATTGATAAATTGCGATTCTGACTAACTCATCAGTTCTTCTACGATGTATTTATTTATTTACTTTATTTTAGTCTAAATCAGCAATTCCAAATTCAATTAACTGAGACACAGAGAGGAGAGAGAGAGAGAGAGAGAGAGAGAGAGAGAGAGAGAGAGAGAGAATTAGCCTATATATGACTGATGGCCCACCTCTCAATATTAATTAATACTAGAAGGTAATTACATGTTGAGAGGGCCTTTCTGTGTTGCCAGAAACTTTCTATAATGGAAACCTCACATTTAAGCTCTATTGTTTTTTCTGTATCAAAGTTTCAAAACCCTTTCACAAAGAGGTGTGGGAACTTGCTGAATTGTTACAAGTAATATATTAGCAAGACATGGCACCGGCTCAGCTTGTGTTAGCTACCAGTATGATAAAGATTATTCAAACTCCCCCTCACTGTATCTATGTATTCTAAAATCGAAGGATTATCATTTGCATGGCATGCATATCTACAACCAGCACACTATATCTAACTCTTAAACTAATTTAAAATTACTGTGAAGTGATGCCTCTCTCATATATTGCTTTCCAATTACAATCAGTGTCACATTTTTAAAAAAGGCAAGAAAACCCCAAGTGTACTTACTTCTGATATCTTTAAATAAAAATGATAGAGGATTGCAGTGTTCTTTCTCGTTCCAAACCACAATGAGAAGTCTTCTTTCTGACCTTTCACATCTCCAGGTATTTAAAATAAATAGGATGGAAAAAAAATGTTTCTTATGTTCAGGTTCACTTCTTCCTATCCAGACTCCTGTTTCTCTCTAGAACCTGGTCCTAGTTGAGAGGGTGGCTCAGGATAAGCTAAGGAGCATCTGCAGCACTGAGATGGACACTTTACCGTCAGAATAGAGAAGGGACAAGATCAGATTATCCCCCTGAGAGAACTTCAGAAGTAAGACAAATTACATCCTGAGAAGGAAAAGATGGCTCAGGCCCTAACATAGCAGGCAAAGGGGAATTTAAATGAGACTAGTAAGAGAATTCACAGCCACTGATAATTCTAATATCCAAACCAGCTAGGTTGTCATGGTCATGATTTGTTGTCCCTTCCTGCAGCTGTCTGGTGTCTTAGGTCAGTCAGATGTGAGTGTTGGGATATCCGCAGCAGGACTACACAGTGTTTAGGTCAGAGCTGAGTCAATTCTTAAAGTATAAACTCAGATGATTCCCAAGTGCCCAGGAGACCAGCCCTGGAAGCAAATCCAGAGGAATCTATCCTGGATACAGAAGAGGATCACGGGACCAAGTGCCTAGGAATAGGGATCTTCACACAGATCAAAGTTGAAATGGTAGATATGCAGGTACTGAGGAAACATAGCGAAACAGGATGGCACCTGAAACATCCATTCAAAAACTCAAAAAGAATTTATTTCTTATTTCGCGGATTGGCACATAGAACTGATTTGCGTATTATGATTCATGACAATTCTCCTCGCATCCATGGTAGTTGTGTAGCAAGGTATGTACTGTGTGAACCTCTGAGCCTTACTTTCTTCATCTTCATTGAAAAGAATCCAGTGAACAGAAGAAATGCCCACACCCTGGCACTCAAGACCTTTCGTTTGCTCCCAGATGTTCTCTTCATGCTTCATAGAGGATAAGGACCTATGTAACTAGTTGTAATGTTTGTTTCTGGGCAGAATGGGCTCTGCAAATGAACTGCATGAATTAACAATGTTTATAAAACCCTGACTGTTCTAATAGGCTAGGGACTGAAAGGGAGATGTCTTATACACTGACACCACTAATCCAAGCTCTCCTTCCCCACAGTCTGAACACACTGATCGCTCTATGGCTCAGCATTCCCCAGATGTGACCCTTCTTTTCTACTCTGATCCTATTCATATGCGCCCTTTGGAAACGAGCTTTGATTTTCCTTTTCTCCACTCACAGAAACCCTGTGCATCCCTCTAGAACTGTACATAACCATCCTTCCCACCATCATCGACTGATAGCCCCTTCATCAGATTCCATTTCTCTTGTTGAGCCCAACATTAATAGATATGGAGCACCCAGTAGATCTAGAGAGACTTCAGAACTTCCAGTTTTAGCAGGTTTCCAAGTCTTATTTACATTGACACTGCTAATCTAGAGGCGCTATATGAGAACCACTTCAGAAGATGGACAATCACATCACAGAAAAGCCTGGGGTTGGGGGCTTCAGTTTGCAAGTTGTTGGGCTTTGGACATTCTTGATCTTTGATTTGATATCTGCAAATGGGATACCTCCTCATGAAATTATTCTGGGCATAAATGAGCTGATGTACAAACATCTAGTACAGAGTAGTCTGCATATTTGGATAGTAGAGCTAATATTCTATCTTTTATCTTTGGTGGCATTTTTATCCTTGACAAAATCAGTTGATGGATTATGCCCCACATAACTGAGAAACTGAGAGGTCGTGTGTTCAGCCTGCTTGGAAGGCAAGCGCCAGCAGCTTTGTCTGCTTACAATTTGACCTTCCATAAGAGATCCTGCAATGCTCCTCTTGATTTATTGTCCCTTGGTCTTTAATAATAATTATAATCACAAGACTAATAGCAGTTCTGGTTTTGGTAAGGAGAATAATCTATAGGGTACTTTCCATGTGTTTCAGTACTGAAATTTAACAATGAGCCAGAAGCAAAGGTACCATTATCCTTCATTTCCTCGATAGAAAAATTGAGGGGCAGAGAGGTTAAATAAGTTTCTCAAGTTCCCCCAAACTAGTACAGAACGGCTGTTGTACAAGCCATTTGTGTATATATATATATATATATATATATATATATATATATATATATATATATCATGGGGGAAAGAACACACACGAAGAGACAGTGATTATGTTCAATCACTTACCCCATGCTACACACACACACACAAACCTCTTCCATTTTTATCACTGTGAAAAGTAGTTAGAATGAAAATCAAAACATTACAATAAAAAATATATATAATAGATTACACAATTATTTAGAAAACAGAAAATCTAAATCACATGGGAAGAAAGTTCCTCACACAAGCCCAATCAGGCCTCACTGCAGGCCTCTGGATTGTGAACACTTTTTCCCCCCTCTGGCAGAATTTTCTTGTCTACCTACTAATTTTTCACTATTGGAAACCCCCAAGCAAATGTGAGTTCTACCAGAGTCAGATCATTATTATCACTGAGAACTTGGCATAGAAAAATTTCTACCTTTTTCCTGTGTCTAATGTTGGTAGAACACTTCTATAGAACATACTTGATAAAGTTGGCTTTGAGAACTTGTTCTGGGGGAGACAGGCACTTGTTCAGTTTCAAAGATGATAAAGTGTTTTGGGGTTGGGGTCAAATATCTCAGTTCTGTAAATACTTGTCATATTTGAGTCTAGAAGTGTTTGTCATCTAATTCAGGTCAAAAGGATGAAGGAAAGCACTTCACTGTGGGCTTCTAGGTATGATCTGGGGAAAACCAAAGAAAATATTAGAGTGTATCCTTCAGAAGTAACCTCTCAAAATATTTCAACATCAATGACTGCCAGTAAGGTTCCTACTTTAGAATGATGTCTCCCACACCTAGCTTTGTGTAGCTTACCCCAGCTCTCCAGACCCACTGTCTTCATTACATTGGGTGTCAGTGATTGGGTGTCACTGACTACAGAGTTCATTTTTAAATATTATTAATATTATTATTCAAGTCTGCATGTTACTTTCCTTATTTTGTGGTATCACCATGGTTTACCACGACTGTTATGGATTTCCCTAATAAACTCTCTTCCCAACATCCCTCATTTATCTAGTCAAGCCACAGCATTGCCTTTAGCTTCAAACAGGAATATCACCCACTGCAGCTCAAAATGCTTCTCTCAGTCACTATTGGACATTAGATAAATCTAGAACCTGGAGTAACCTCAGAATTCAGGAACTTAAAGGGGACTGTGATCAGAAGTCAAAGAAGGAGTCCTGGGAGAAGGGACTAGTATAACACAGGGGCTATGATGAAAGAAATGGGGAAAATTGGAGCACTTGACCTGGAAGGGAGAGCAACATAGATAGACTGGGAAAGAAGAGGGACAATAACCCCAGGGGGGTTTAAATGGTCACAGAGAAACATTTTATGTTTATATTAAAACACATAATGTGTGTATGCCTGTGTGTGTGTCTTTCTGTGTGTGAGAGGGGGTAGGGCAGGGGAGGAGGGAGCGAGGGAGGGAGGGAGAGAGAGAGAGAGAGAGAGAGAGAGAGAGAGAGAGAGAGAGAGAGAGAATATGAAGTGGCCCCACAGTAGTCATAGGCTACCTAACAAA
>NC_034599.1:19223198-19261885 GCF_900095145.1 Mus pahari
TATATGTATATGTATATGTATATGTATATGTATATGTATATGTATATGTATATGTATATGTATATGTATATGTATATGTATATGTATATGTATATATTCCCCAATATCTTCCATGCTAAGTCCACTTTAATGCTCCAATTCCCTATCTTTCTGACTGACATTTTCCACCAAAGTAAAATCAAGCATAAAGTTCTCACAGGCAAATCTTGTGATCCCGACACTGAATCTTTCCCAGTCTTCCTGTGCATGAAGGTCACCTTGCTTGGTTGTCCATAAAAAGATCTCTAACATCTACCATCTTAAAAGTCTGCGATTTCTAAAGACAGAAGTGCTACCTCAGGAGAAATTTAATCTAAAAAGTATCTAGTTAAGGAAGCTGTAATCAGATGCCACTGAATATAAAATAGAATATATTTGAAAGTTCCTTATGTATTTGAGATTTGTATATGCCATGAGACTACTATGGTAGATATTCTTCATTCTTTTAAACTATCATGCAAAGCATAGTGAGAATTGATGGGGTGGCAGGTTTCATATAAAAAGAGAACAAAATAATAAATATTTTAAGAAACATGGAACATTCTCTGCAGAGTGAGACATCATTTCTATTTCAGCAATTGTATCTATCGGTATTGTGGGGGATTCCTCCGAGTCCTGCCCTGCTTCCTTGGTTATTTTATTTTCTGACTCCCCTCCTCCATTTTAAAAGATGCCGGTAGATGAGACATAGTCTTGTTTTCCATGTTTTCCTTCCCGTTGATGTCTCAGAGTGTCTGTGTGGGTGACTTAGTCAATCCCCTATGCCCTCTATTCCTTCATATCCTGGGAGACACAAAAGTTCCCCATCACCATGCGTTAGTCATCAGTTGATTGTTAAGATCCGCCTTCCTTTCCTCTAACCCATGCTTTTACCCCTGCCCACCTTTATAATACCACTTTGTTCCATTCCCCCACATGGACAGCTAGGTTCATCCTCACTGATTACCTTCAGAACATACCAACTGTTGTCCCAGACAAGGTGTGCAGTGCACACTGTTATACCCTTGACCTCACAGAATCCTCTCAGTGCCTGAAGCATACCTACATCCCTATCCTTTTTGTGGGTCCTACCCAAAGGTCAGCTATTTGGATGACTCTTCCTTTCTCTCTAAGTCAGGTGTAGATTTCTGTACTTGAAGATCTGAATCTCTATGGGTTTCCTTCTTCTTTGCACACACTGGTTTACTGCATTGTCTGCCTAATAGATTATGTTTGCCATAGTATAGGACACAATGAGAACTGTCTATATTGGCAGCCAGTAGATTCACAAACTACTGAGAGTCCAATTCTAGAGTCCAATTCAGCTTCAGCACTTATTTCTGTGAGCAAGTTCCTAAAACTCTTTGTAACTTAGTACAAATCTGTAAAGCAACCATGATCACACACATTTAGGGATCAATAAATAAATGTTGCTGAACAACATTTAGTCTGGTATAATTGCTAATTAGTTCTCCCAGTATTATTCATAAATACTATTGGTGCAATTATGATTAGTTGAATTTAAAATGTTGAATGATTGTATTTGAGCAACCACAATACCTAGAACCATGCATTTGACATCCCATGTGCTACAGTTTAAGATGTGTATTCTTACATCTTAATGATTGAGTTGATGGTATTATCCCAGGAAGACAGCCATATCAGGGTCCTTTCAGCAAAATCTTGCTGACATACGCAATAGTGTCTGGATTTGGTGGCTGATTATGGGATGGACCCCCGGGTGGGGCAGTCTCTAGATGGTCCATCCTTTCATCTCAGCTCCAAACGTTGTCTCTGTAACTCCTTCCATGGGTGTTTTGTTCCCAGTTCTAAGAAGGGGCGAAGTGTTGACACTTAGGTCTTCGTTCTTCTTGAGTTTCATGTGTTTTACAAATTTTATCTTGGGTAATCTAAGTTTCTGGGCTAATATCCACTTATCAGTGAGTGTGTATCATATGGGTTTTTTTTGTGATTGAGCTACCTCACTTAAGATGATACCCTCCAGATCCATCCATTTGCCTAAGAATTTCAGAAATTTATTGTTTTTAATAGCTGAGTAGTACTCCATTGTGTAAATGTACCACATTTTCTGTATCCATTCCTCTACATGCTCCACTATGTTCATAGCAGCCTTATTTATAATAACCAGAAGCTGGAAAGAACACATTTTTTTTCTTAAATCGTGAAATGAATCTGAAGCCAAAACTTCCATGATGTCTTAGAATAAATAACTTTCATTAAATTATGGAGGGGTGGGGAGGAGAAAGTATCTTGACAGTTCTCTATTTACCATATTAGAGTCTGCAGTAATGTTTACATAGAAAAAGCTTGCAAGACTCAATCCTGAAGAAGAAGGTCTTCTTGAGCCAGAGGGAAATGTTTGTTAAAGGATCTGTGCTCAACTAAATAGAGGAACAGGTGTCACCATAAATTATTCCATATTTGAAAAATTCTTCTAATAGTTCTGGCCAGGAAAAAATGATTGACATCATGAAATCATGAGCAGTTTTTAGAGCTTGCAATTAGGTACCTCAATTTCTTTTAGTTGTCATGCAAAGTTATTGATGCTTGCAGCCAAATAATAGCAGGTTGGCCCTATCTCAGTACAAATTTGGAAATGTTCAGGGAACATTGAGATTATAGTTCCCAATGATCATTTTAGCTTCATCTTCATTACTGAGACTTTATGGCCAGAAAAAAAAGAGAAAGATTCAGTTGCTATCCTTTCCACATATGAATGCAGGTACTGTGCAATGAGAAGACATTAAAATTGTTCTGAAAGTATATAGTGTCCACTGAATCTTTCAAGAAGAGTCATGTTAGATATAAGATAACAATCAACTTCTAGAAACTGAGGCAGGAGACATCCTCAGATACCACTTATTTACATAAGTTACTGTGTGCTGAAGAAACAAAAACTTTACAAAAATTGTAGCGACTTAGAAGAACAAAACTTCTACTTCTTCACATCTAGGACTAAAGCAGGTTTGTGTTGATGCTCAGACATACATGCAGGCAAATCACTGATGCAAATAAAATAAGAATAAGTAACACACACACACACACACACACACAGAGAGAGAGAGAGAGAGAGAGAGAGAGAGAGAGAGAGAGAGAGNAGAGAGAGAGAGAGAGAGAGAGAGAGAGAGAGAGAGAGAGAGAGAGAGAGAGAGAGAGAACTCTAGGTGTCTCCATCTGGAAATACATTTTCCTGAATGCACCCTCATAGCATCCCAGCACTTTCCTGCCCAAAGAAGAGCATGTCATTGTCAAGCAGATGTAGTTAAAGGATTTGGTCACAGCTATACCTTCATTTAAGTGCTAACAAATCATCTTCACATGTGGAGGAAAAGGAGGAGGAGAAACAAGAGGAGAAGGAGGAGCAGGAGAAAAAGGGAGAACAAGAGGAAAAGGAATAGGAGGAAGAGGAGGGGGAGGAGGAGAGCCTAATGTTTATGAATTAAGAAAGAATTCCACACAGAGCAAGCTTAGCATACTGAAAGGTCACAGCTGTATCCTAGGAGAAAGAAGAGATATTCTGCCCACTTAGGGGAGGAGGGACAGCCTGCATTGCCTATGTTGCAAAGGAGAAGTTGCCTTTCCCTTCAGATATTGCTGCAGAATGGTGCCTGTGGCTGTACAGTGTGTACACAGGGCCCTATTGACAAAAGAGTAGGAGAAACATGGTGATCATGAGCTATTGCCTATTGGAATGAGGTTGGGAAGCAGTAGCTGGGACAAGAAAAAAACAAGACTTAAAAATGGGATTCTGCTATTCCTATTTTTTGAGACATGGTCTTGTGATTTAGCTCAGGCTAGTTCTGAACTTGTAACATACCTGTCCCAGCATACTCACTGATACCTCTATAACAAAAACCACTGAGATTTTTTGCAGTGCAAGGGTCAATGTGACTGCACTTTCATGCCCACAGAAGAGAATGACACAAATTGGGATTATAAAGGTGGATGTGGCCTGAATCTGTGGAAAGCATCACAGGTCAATATGGGGAATGCAAATTTCGTTGAACTGTAACAAGGAGCTAAATGAATTGAAATCCTTTCATGTGTCTAATAGAGCACTTTCATTTCTGTTTGGAGACTGGATTTGGTGAAAGTGAGAAAAGGCCGAGAAAACAGTTATAATATTACAGTTATGGTCAAGCTGCAGGCGATGATGACTTGTTCTGTCTGGGTGAGAAGTACATTCTAATTCTATTCTGAGCAAAGAAGAAGAATCAAAGATGAGCCCCAAGTTTATGGCTTGAGTAAAAATAGTGATAACAGTAAAATAGGAAGGGATTGGTAGAAATGCATAGCTTAGAGAAAACCAAAACTCTAGTTTGGGGTATGTAAAGCACAGGAAAAACTCAAGTAGGGATAAGGAGTTCATACGTGAATACCTAAGAGGCTCACATAATCAGAAACCAGGAACATCAGTGATGGTTTCTATTCATTTTCTTATGGCATATGAGTTTGATGATTGACACCAGTGTGGTCATCATAGTAAAGATGAATAAGTCAAAACTTTGGGTTCATGGGCTTCGCCTTCTAATAGCTTTATAGTTTCTGTTTAAGGAGCATCCTTCCCAGGCAGGCAGTACTGTCATCCCCCATTTATCAGTGTGGACACCAAAGCACAGAACTCTCTTACCCAGACTCTGGACTGCTCAGCAAAGTAATTCTAGAGCACATCTTCAAACTCTGGGCTATGCTGCCATTACTGATGCCTGATGACACCAGCCACCATTTTATGTTCCTGTTCTATAGGGTGACACATCAAAAAGATAACAAAAGAACAGAAAGATAAGTAAAATGCATAATAGAAATAAGCCAGAGAGCAAATATTAAGAGTTACTATCAAGTCATCCAGATAAAATACTACTAAGAACCTCAAGACATTGAGGCTGTTACTAGTTCTCTGTGTTCACTAAAGATGAGGACCCCGCATTGTGATGTAATGAACTTCATGTGTCTGCTTATGCTAGAAGGTTATTAGAGGACCTATCCAATTCCAACCATGTGAAAGCACGGCCACATTGTACATCTGTGGTTGCTAGCCCTGGTACCAATACCTATGATGCTGGGCACATCACCCACTTAGCTTCATCACCTGTAAGAGAGTATAATAGTGTGTTTTCTATTCATGTTTATAATAAGGTTGAAACTGATAAAACTGCAACCAACATTATGAAACAGACTTTCCAGGATCTGGTATCCAATTGGCTAAAGTCAGTCAGACCTGAATAGGAACTAGTGCAGGATATGTCCAAGAATGGCCAGACAATCACTGGGTCACATAAAACTGTCTTGACCCTTTCTTCCTTGAAAGAATATTAAGTTTTTGTCTCACTTTTATCAGAATTGGTTTTGTTAAGCTTCTAGCATCCATTTATGCCCTAATCCCATTTTGCCCAATTAACATCAAACTCCAATCCATGATCAATATAGGCAATGGAATTTATCACTCAACACTGTTCTTAATCTCAGAAGGGTTATAATGAAGTCAGAGTTGTCTGGACCTAGTCATGTCAGCCTAAGACTTAACCACAAGAAAGCAGAGAGGTATATATGAACAACTGAGCTACAACAATTAAGAGAATTTTCCTTCTAAAGCTATTGGTCCTGCAAAGGAAATGTACCAACCACTACCATAAGGAAACATATCATCCACTACCATAGAGGGATTTTAGGACAATTTGCTCTCAAGGGGCTCAATTATTTCTAAATATATTTTCAAATAAATGAGACTTTCTTAAACCATTTATCACCATAGCAACTATGCTGGCAGAGTTTGGAGGAGGGGGAGCCTCAGCTTCTACCAACTGTGAAATGTGCTTGCTACTTACAAACCTTTAGAAAAAAAAGGCACTATGTTGAATAAAGACAGAATAGACTGAAAATTAATAATGGAGTTATGAGAAGGTCTGTAAAGATGTACAACTTTACTCTGAGTTAAATTATAATTAACAAAAATAACTTGTTTGATAATATGTATGGTGTCAGCTTGGTAGATTCATAAGTGAAATGTGAATGTTCTCTAATAATTCAACTAAGTAAGCCACATAGCCTGTGATGTGGAGATGAATGGGAAGCCAGGGGTGCTGGTCTTAACCCTGATGCCAATTAGCACTCTGCTGGTGAATATTCTTCACTTCCTATATGATCAAAGGGTATTGAGTTGTACAATTTTCCTTAAATAAGTGAGATTAACACTCTGTATGGGTGATCAAGTTTCCCCTTGTTTGCATGGCTGCAACTTCTGTATTCGTTCTTTAATATACTCAAAAATGAGCCAGGCAGTCGGACTCACAGGGCAGGTATGCATAATATCTACCCTCCTGCTTTGGAGAGGCTTAGCCATACTAAAGCCAAAGACTGACCAGTAAGAGGCATTTATGAAAATGGTTGAGTAACATTTACTCAGCAAACTATATGGATGGGTACTTCTGATATATCTTTCTTTAACCTATGTGAGTCTGTAGATTAGAATTAGAATTCCCTTGATGGAGTTACAGAAAGAGATTGTTGAAACCAGCCATAGGCCATCACAGGCAAGCAGTGAGCCAAGGCTCAATCCACACCTTGGTCACAGCCAGGAAGTCTGAGGCCGCTGCACTTTCTAAACCATAAGTCTCAAATGTATAGTCCTGTGACAAGAGACATAGAGAGTCAAGAACTGATCTCTAAGACAGTCATCGCTTGCCAGCTGTCTATCTGTCTATCCTCAATTCTGTCCTAGGTCTTCAATATCCTTACTGGTTCACATGCGGTGACCATATCTGGAAGAAGGGAGATGTCTCAGAGGAAAGGAGATAAAAACATAGAGACAGAGGGGAGAAGTTTCAAATTTGTCATCACTGTGGATGTCTGCTGGTGACACTGGGAGGCAGCTTCCTGTGCAAGGAAAACATCTGTCCCTTGAAAATGGATGCAGTACAGACTTGAAAAGGCATTCTTTCAACATCTGCACCAGAAAATGGAAGTCAGAAACTGGGCTACACCAAAACACAAGCTTCCTGGGACAGGAGACAAGAGTTACTCTGAACATAGCAGGATGCTTTCAGTTTTCTCAAGACCATATGCCTCTGCGGGTGATTTATTGCCTAGAAAATCCAGTATCCACCTCTGAAAGGAGCAGACTCTATTGAAAAAGTAAACTTTGCTTAAAGAATTTAATGCCGCTTTCTAGGGCTGCCTTAACAAATTATCATATAAAACATTGATGGGCAAATTATACCTTCACTGAATCATATTATTCTCTCATAGATTTATAATGCAGTACATACACACACACACACACACACACACACACACACACACATTGCACCTCAGAGACACAAAGAAGACAGACAATGGCCGTCACTTGTCTCCTTACCGCTTCTCATCCATATTTGGGAATTCCATCAAATACAAGGAGATTTGTACTTTGTAGCTAGAAGAGTAGACGTTAGCATTTTATTTCTGTGAACACAAAAACAAGAGGAGATCTCTGCTTGAAGAGGATTTTAGTGAAAAGGCAAAGACATGTCAGGAGCTGGGGTAGACTCTCATTGCTTTCTCCCTACTAGTAGTATGACTTTAGTATGTTACTTACTAATTCTAGAGTTCAACTCCTGTCTCTGCTTCTAACCTTAGTTATGAAAATTTTAATAGTTGTTAGTTTCCAATGAACATTTGAGAAGCTCCAGATAAAGGACTCAGTCATGAGAAACTTGGGAAGAAGCGGGGAAATCCAGAGCCAGATGAAGCTCCAAGGCCAAACATTGATGGTATTAGGAGACCATCAATTAATAAGTATCCAGAAATAAGCAGCAGTTGCAGATGGGTGGGCAGGAGCTGAGACAATCAAGGATTGGCAAGCCTGTTGTCAAGACTGTCCCCAGTGACTGACCAAAGCACAAAGACAAATGGGGGAGAACAGAAAACAAGAGTTCCTCAGACTCGGTGAGAAATAAGAACATTCAAAGCAGTCCAGCATCTCCCATAACTTCTTTAGCAGAAAGTTTTCTCTTTAAAGGAAACTGGATACGTTATGCTCAGATCATTCTGCCTTGTGTACATCTTATCTACCTGAAGGATGGTGTGTGGAGGGGCAACACAACTTAGGATCTTAGGCATCACAAAAGACCTTTTCCACCACTACCTGAGCTTGACCAGATTTAATATGCTTTCAATGTATAGTGAAGTGTGACCAACAGATTGGCCCATGCCATAGTGCAGAGATACAGAAACTGGTAAACTTTTAGACTGGAAATCATATACTCTCTGCTGCAGTCCCCACTTATCATTTTAATACAAAAAAAAAAAATCTAGAATACAGGACTGAGTGCCCTTGAATGTGTCTGTCCCTGGTAGCAGGCTAGATTTGGCCTAAGGGCCATAGCTTGCTGGCCTTCATGTTAATGTGATAAAGTAGAATCGAGAGAAAAATGATACAGGCTCACACACAACTGGGAAATTAAAATTCAGATCCTGACTGGAACACTTTCTAGTTTGTGACCTTGTACAAATTACTTGAGCCCTCTATGTCTCATGCTGCAAGTTGTGTAAAGAAAACTCTCCCACAGGCTGAAATGACTTCAGAAGTTAGTATACCTGCCTAAGGTGGGGGTGGCATTGAAAATGTCAGCTTGCTCTCTTTCCTCCGTCCTGTGGCGACAACCTCAATGAATCCTCTAGGGTACTACAACACAGACAGACAAAAAAAAAAAAAAAAAAAAAATGGTGCACTTCAAACAGCAGTTTAAATTAGCTTTGGTCAGACTGCAAAGAATCCTGACTGTCCTCAACCTGTTTAGTTAAATGATGGTGACAAACTGGAAACCCAGGCTCAGGGCAACAGAAGTCTACAGGCCTTTTTGTTCAGCTCTGTCCATTCCCTGTCCCCCTTCTCTACAGATCATTTCTTCTGAAAGATGAAAGGTACCCAGTCCAGGTGGCAGCATCGTTATCCAAGCTCAGGTCTGTCTGACTCACAACTTTCCTAATAGTCAGGGAAAAAATAGCAATTGAAATGATTTTACTTAAGATTTTTCAGTTTAGGCTAGAAGAACGAGGTCGTTCTAGTTAAAAGATGAGATTGGCAAGTACTTTTAACTGGATTATTCAACAGCTGAGGCTGTTAAATAGGACTCACACCATGCTGAGCATGGGCTGCTGGGAATGGTGACAGCAGTTAAGGAGACACTGAGGTACCACTGACACTGGTACCTACTCAGAACTAATTATAAAAGCAAGCCCGTGCAGAGACTGAACGGCACTTCTGCTAAGCAGCTTGGAAGTCAGCAAGGAAATATAATTATCTTATTTGTCATGAAAGTAGTAGCAGAGGGCTGATGGATGAACACATATGGAGAGCTACAAAATCTAGCTCAGATAATTCAAGGTGAATGAGATATGGAGTCACGTTGTCTTAGCGGCAGAGCACTTAACGCCTACTGCTGTGGATTGAATGGTGTTTGTCGCCCTTTTCTCTCCCCAAAGCTTCGTATATAGGAAGCCTGGTCCCATTGAATGGGATGGAGCTATTAAGATACAGGGCTTGGTGGGAGCTCAATTGCAAGCAGACCTTTTAAGCAGGATGGTCTTAATTAGGGTTTCCATTGCTGCAATAAACACTATGACCAAAAGTAACTTGTGGGGAAAAGGGTTTATTTCATCTCATATCTCTAGGAAAGAGTCCATCACAGCACTGGCTGGTTTGGGATTGTAGCCAACCCCAAACACACCCCTTGACACAGCTAGAATCATCAAAGAGAAAGAAGCCTCAGTTGAGGAAATACATACATGAGATCCACCTGCAAAGCATTTTCTCAGTTAACAATCAATAGGGTAGGGCCCAGCCCACTGTGGGTGGTGACACCCCTGGATTGGTAGACCTCAGTTCTATAAGAAAGAAAGTTGACCAGGCCAGTAAGCAGCACTTCTCCATGGCCTCTGCATCAGCTTCTGCCTCCAGGTTTGACCCCTGCTTGAGTTCATGGCCTGACATCCTCCACTGATGGAGTGTGATCTGGAAGTATAAGACAAATAAACCCTTTCCTCCTCAGCTTGCTTTTGGGCAGTAATAGAAACCCTAACTAAGACAATCACTAAGGGAAGTCAGGGCAGAAACTCAAAGCAGGAATCTGGAAGCAGGAACTGAAGCAGAAGCAAAGGATTGTTGTTTAATGGCTTCCCTCATTTATCTTCTTAGGACCATCTATCCCAGGAATGGTACCATCCAAAGTCTGTAGGGCCTTCCCATATCAATTGTTAATCAAGAAAATGCCCTACAAACTTGCCTACAGGCAGTCTGATGAGGCATTTTCTTAACTGCGGTTCTTCTTCCAAGTAACTCTAGCCTATGCCAAGTTGATAATAAAACTTACAAGCAGAGGGATAAAGGTGCTTCTCGTAAACCCCTGCTGGTTTTCATCAGAGAATTAGCAGAAGAGCTTGAGATTAACTTAACCGCTTGCACCTCTCTGACTTCATATTGAACGCCTTCTATAACATTGCCATGCATCTGAGAAAACCCTCACTCAAAATAAGCCAATGCCAACACCATGCCCTTGAACTTCCCACAGTAAGATAAATAAATTTCTTATATATACAAAAATCATATTTATATGAACATGTATATATTATACATATATGTATAAGGAAAATTATATATATATATCCCAATAGTGGCAAATGGCTGATTTATATATCCACAAAAATCCTGAAAACATAGCCCATGTTAGGTGCCATTTGGTTACAGAGAGTTTACAATTCTTATGGTCTTAATGGTAGTATAAAGAGTATTGGCAATTTAATTGTCTTTATTAAACTCTAATCTCTAACTCATTTCTATGAAAGTAACAAGGAAAATATAATGCAGATTCTAGAGTCTTACAAAGGGTAATATTTCAGTTTGGGAACATGTAAAACATAAACTGGTTGAGTTAAAGGGACAGTAAACACCACAATTTTCTGTTTATAAAGGGATAGTCCCGGTGGAGTGAATGGTACAAGTCTGAGCTAAAAGGAATCTGGAATAAAGGCAGGAGTTTAAAAATTTTGAATTTGTGTGCTGATAATTTTTATGTCAACTAGACACAGGATAGAGTCAGTTATTTGGAAGGAAAGACAATTAATTGAGAAGATGCCACAAATAAGATTGGCCTTTGGGCAACTCTGTGGGCAATTTTCTTGGTTAGTGATTAATGTGGATGGGTCCATCCCATTGGGGTGGTGCAAATACTGGATAGGTAGCCATGGGGCTACATACACAAGCAGATTGAGTAAGACTTGATGAGCAAGCCAGTAAGCAGCCCCTCTCCATGGCCTCTGCTTGGGTTCTTGCCTCAGGAGACATACCAGCACTGAAGGTTCTAGATCCCATACAAAAGTAAGTCTTGGATTTGTTTTATATTGTTCCCTGCTACATAGTACAGAAGTTACAGAAGTGTCAGGGCAGAAGGTCTCTGTCAGCTGCCATTACAGTCCATGAAACCCAGAATATACAAATATACAGCAAGCAAGATAGATGTATAGCAGAGACAAGACAGCTCAACACAAGGCAAAATAGAGGAATTCAGTAAGCATTGCCCCAGTTAAAGAGACATGTGAATCCTTTTCTAGGAAAATGTAATTTCAACAGGTCAGATATCAGATGATAGCAATAACAAAAGACAATCCTTTTTAGCAGAAAACAGTTACCTAGAGAGGGGAAAAAAACCTCTCTCAGATTTGTACCTTTGTTCTTTAATATACTGAGTGTAAATGAAAATAGAATAGAGCTGCTCTGGGATTTTAAGAGAAACACTACCATACATCTTGAGTGGAAAGAACTCTGTGCTGAGCTGAGCAAAACTGTAACATAAAATCATAGTTACTAAGCTATTTTCAGGGCCAGTTGGATGGCTCGGTGGGTACCTGCTGCCAATCCTGCTTGATCTCCAGAACCCATCTCTCTCTCATACGCACACAAGCACTTCTTTGATCGTGCGTCCTTTGAGGTGCTTTCATATAGATTAGAGACTATAACATAATTTTTAAATACTGTTAATAAATAAGGTGATTATTGGTAAAGGCAATCTGGACTTAAAGCCCCAAATTATCCTAATTATTGCTATTAGAGGGAACGAAAACTGAGCATGGTGGCACACACATTTAGTCTGAGCATTGGGCTGGCAGAGGCAAGTGAATCTCTGATTTTAAGGCCAGCCAGGTCTACATAGCAAATTCCAGTACAGTCAGGGGACTGTAGAGCAAGAGCCTGCCAAAACAAAACAAAACAAAACACAACCCAACCAATCAAATAAAACCAACCAAACAGAAACAGAACAACCTGGTGGTGTTGGTGTGTGTGCGGTGTGTGCGGTGTGTGTGTGTGTGTGTGTGTGTGTGCTTAGTGTTTAATATAAAAAAGATTTATTAGAATACAACCAAAAGAATCTGTGCCAACCAGTAATGGCTGTCTGGTAGCTGGAGAGGCTGAAAATCTGGTAGTACTAACTCAGGAAGCAGACCTGGAAGACTTTCAGAAAATGACTGGCATTTTGCCCTCTTAGAGGTTGAAGAGGCTGGTTCTGGACTTTGATGTCCTTTTTACCTTTAAGCATTCCATTAACTGCTGTCAATCAGAATTCTTAGCACTTACAATCTGCATCCTACTTAGGAAGTAAGCTACACACTGAAAAAAAAGTGCATCTTCTGGCTAAAAGGACATCCTTTAGGTCTACATATAAGGATCTGCTTCTATATATTCTGGTCAGGCAACCAAATGCTCTTGCCTTACCAACTCTGTACCCAGTAAAATCTTAGAAATAGAACATCTAGAAGAAAGAAGAAATGAAAAGAAGCAGTCTTTATGGTGCCAGGGGAGAGTGCTGAGAAGAAATAAAAGGCAACTAGAGAGATTACTCAGTGGTTAAGAGCACATACTGTTCTTGCAGAGGACCCAAGTTAAATTCCCAGCATCAGGCAGCTCACAACTGCCTATAACTCTAGTTCCAGGATATGGTTACCTCTGACCTCCTCCTACATAGACACATATGTATACAGGTGCATATATACACACAAATAAGTAATACTTAAAATTGAGAAAGAAAAGCATTTTACAAAAAAGGAAAGAAAAGTTTAGTAAGCGGTCTACGTGATTTATAACTTAGTGTGTAATATTCTCCTGCTTCGAAGTAGTATAAGTATAGTATCATTTTGCAGATTAAATTATGCATCTTCAAATGATGTCAATAAATTAAGCCAGAGAAGTATGAATGTTACCTTACTGGAAGATAGCCCTTAGATGAAATTAAACCAAATATTTTGGATGAGAGATTTCTCTTGGATAAGCTGGGAAGAGCCAGTTTAATGCCAAGAGTTCTTGGTTTGATAGAAGGTAGGAAAGTCAGCCAGAGAAGGTGATGTCAGAGTAGAGGCTTTGACTAGAAGGAAAGGCCATAGCCAAGAAATCTAGACAGCCTAGTACACTCAGAAGATATTGAAAAGGATGTATTCTAGAACTTAAAAGACATCTAACCCTGCTGAAACCCTTCTTAGGACTCTGAGTTCTAGTACCTTATGACATGTCACAGTACTGATGGCCTGCGATAAGGGCAAGACCTTCATGCCCCTCAACAAGGTGCCAGGGACATATGTAGCTAACCCAACTCATTTCCATACCAGAGCCCCTACCTTTACAAGGGAAGGAGAACAGCAGCAGTCCGAGCAAGCAAACAGAAACAGGCAGAATGGGGTTCCTACGAGTAGAAAGGAAGGCTGGTATTTCAGCCAGAGATGGTAGGAAGTGGTCAGCTTCCAGACTACAAAGAGTTCAAAGCCCTTGATTGCATCAGCCTCTGTAGTTCGAGTCCTCACTAAAAAAAAAAAAAAAAAAAAAAAAAAAAAAAAAAAAATCTCAAATTCAAAGATAACATTATGGATTTCAAAATGACCTCAAAGACCATTAACCCCAAACAGAAGTGCCTACTCTATGAGAGCCCTGTGGGCCATGTGCATTGCATGTCTGAGAGGTGAGCCTTGTTAGAGATTCTTGCTTCTGATTCTTCTGTGCTGTGACATCATCATGCATCTTTTATTGCTGTGTGCTGTCAGTGGTACAGGTCACAGTGCCCCAACACAATAGGCATATGTCTTGGACTTTCCTAGTCATGGTCAGGCAGGCATCACCCTCTGCCTCAATACTGGCCACCACCACCACCACCACAGCTTAGAACCTATTGTTACTTTTTCCTTTAATAAGGAAGCTTAAATATGATAAAATATTAATTTTACAAATTTTATTATTTATTTATTTATTTATTTATTTGAGACAGGGTTTCTCTGTCCTAGAACTCACTTTATAGAGCAAGCTGGCCTTGAACTCATAGAGGTATGCCTACCTCTACATCCTGAATGTTGTGATTAAATACAAGGATTTTTATTAAAGGATAGGTAAATGTGTAAATATTGTTAAATATTTAGACAAACTAGACTAAATTAAATATCTCACATTTTCAATAGGCCCATAAAAAGGAGTTATAGTTGTATTTAGTAGATTCATTTCTTTAAAGTATTTTGGATATCAGTTTAACTAATTGTAATGCTATGAGATTGTATATCTGTCATACCAAATACCAAGTAAATTCATGCACTAATAAGATATTAAAATCATAAAAGTATACTGGATAAATTTAGGTAATTATAGCCAGAATAAGAAATAGAATTAGAATAAAGAATTAATAAGTTTATTTCCATACAAAATCTATGTTTTGTCACAAAAATGCATAAAAAAGTAAAAGACCAAAGAACTAAGAATAAATCTTTTGGATATTATAATCAGAGGGAAAGCACTTTAAAAAAAATATAGTTTTATTTTTTTTTAAGATAAAACCTAGACTTCAAGTCTAAAAAAAAATCCCAAACAAAAAATTTAGAACTTTCTATTTCAGAAATTGTAGAAAATATTTGACTACTGTTTCTCCAAATATCACAAATTTTCAAAAGCAAGGGAGTGTTTTGATTTGCTTCTCTGTGGCTGTGGTAAACATCATAACCAAAATAATGAGAAAAGACTTCAGGTCAAACTAACAGGGTCTGATGAGCTGAGGATCCAAGAAATGGGCACACACACAGTCCTTAACTGTTTTCTTACAGGGTCTTATGATCAAATAAATGCAAATTAAGCCTTTTTAGGGTGGATCTCAGACTCACAATTCTATTGATCATCTTTTAGGACTACAGGCGCATACCACCATGTCTGACTGCAAATTAAATCTTAACAAGAAAAAAAAAATCACCTATAGAACTACAAAAATCTAAAAGTATAATAATAGCTGAAGGCCTCTATATAACGTGTATATATATAAATGTCCTGCCCTTGATGGATCAGAGCCCAACTACTTACTCCTTTCCGAATGGGAAGAGTGCGGGGGAAGTAGGGAGAAGAATGCAGGGGGAGTGTAGCAAGGAGAGGCTTCCCAGTGGAGAGGTCTAGCACGGTTGCCTAGGCTACTGTGTCATCAAGGAGAAATCACTTCGGCAGTTGGACAGGCTGGGTTGTTAAGAATGATACTTTCCTCTATGATCCCCCCCTAAACCTAGACTTCAAGTCTAAAAAAAATCCCAAACAAAAAATTTAGAACTTTCTATTTCAGAAATTGTAGAAAATATTTGACTACTATTTCTATTTCTCCAAATATCACACATTTTCAAAAGCAAGGGAAAATGAGTGTTTTGATTTGCTTCTCTGTGGCTGTGGTAAACATCATAACCAAAAGTAGCTTGGGGAGGAAAAGTTTTGTTCGGGTTACACATTAACGGAGTCCATAATGAAAGAAATCCAAGGCAGGGGGTGATGCAGAATCCACAAAGGAACACCTCTTACTGGCTTGCTCCAGGCTCGCCAGTCAGCTACCATTCTTAAGTATCCTGCTTATGGAAGGTTTCATTTCTCCCATCGTGGGCTGAACGTACTTCAGCAATTTGCAGTCAAGAAAATGTTATCACAGACATGCATGCTTACAGGTTAATCTGATGAAGGCAATTATTCAATTTATGTCTCCTCTTCCCAGGTTTGTCATGTTGGCAGCCAATTAATAATCACAGCAAGGCAAGTCTGAGAAAGTCTCACTTTCAAGAAGAGCCTGACAAAACATAAATGCGAAGGGAGCTTTGGAGGCAGGTAATTAGTTTGTAAGAGGAGAGCCCATACAGATGCCCATTAGTAGCCTAATAAAAGAGACCCTGTTTTTTTGTTGGTGTTGTTGTTGTTGTTGTTGTTTTGTGTTTTGTTTTTTGTTTGTTTTTAATTTGTCAAAATGGTACAGCTAGAGAGAGAGAGAGAGAGAGAGAGAGAGAGAGATCTGCATATCAGGAAGAAAACTCAACACCCTTTCATGACACCCTGAGGGACTTCCTTGTTTCCAGAATATGGTAAATAATGTTTAGGTTTTAAGACACTTAGCCTGTGATAATGTTTCAGCAGCCAAGAGTAATTAACATACTGCATATTTTCTGCTTTTTGTGACTCTAAAACTGTTGCAAAAGAAATTAAAATCTATTAGAAAACATCCCAGGCATCAGCAAGTGGGTAGAAAAATGTATTTCACACAGCAGAAGTTCTGATCCATTCACATCACTGGTCTCGGTTTTCTCAATTGACCTCAGTTCAGAGAACCCTCACTGTGGCTACCATATTAATACAGGCATTTGCCTCTATCTGTCTACCAGTCATATTCATGAAAGCATCTTCCATTGCCCACGGGATGATACAAGAATCCTGAGAGAGCACTCAATAGGGATGGACTGAGATTTTGGTCATTATTTAGCAAACCGTGGGAGAATTTCATTGGGAGTACAGATTTGAAAAACAAGAAAATTAATGTTTGTTTCTGTTTTTTTTTGTTTTGTTTGTTTGTTTTGTAATGCCTGACATACACATATACACATCCCCTCATCTCTGAACAGTAGCGGTCTCATTAAAATTCACTGCAGTTACAGAGGGGCTCTCTCACAGGAAAGCGCTGTGCTACGCTGGATAGTGGAGGAATATTTAATGATTCATTACTGCAGTCCAATGTAACACCACTTGGCATTAAAAAAAAAAAAAACAAAGAAAACCAATAATAAATAAATACAGATGGTTAAAAGTAAGTGGAGGAAGAAAAGACAATGTGCATAGTTAATGACAGGGTTGTTTTTATGATCAGGAGAATAAGATGTATGAAGAGATAACCCTTGTTACAAAATGGGTAGCTTCACTTCATGAGAATCCTTGTTGCTATTGAAATAGTTCACAGTGACAGTGAGATACAAGGTACTTTAAAACACACTTAAATCTTATTTATTTATTTATTTATTTATTTGTTCATTTATTGGGATGGGGGAAGGCATTCTGAAATTACAACTTTCAACTTTAGGGAATTAGTTCTCTCCTTGTATCCTGTAGGTCCCAGATATTGAACTCAGATTATCAGGCCAGAGCAAGTGAGTGTCTTTACCCACTGAGACATCCTGATAGCCCCTGAATACTTTTAAAAACACTTAAAATGATTTTCTAATTATCTTTTACTAGAACTTGCAGTTATTTAAAATACATTTAATGAACAATTTTGAATAGAATAACTGTGAAATCAGAACTATCATCAATGGTCGTTATTCAGATTTACTCATAATTTTCCAGCTACCCCTCATCGAAAGGCAGGTAGCCCCTTCCTACAAAGCCTAAGCCTGCCTCAAACCAACTAAAGACTTGTTGGATCCCAATGCCTGGTCCTCACATCTATAGAGTGCCTTCTGTGTATCAGCAGTTTCTGGTGTCTGAGGCCTCTTGGGCTAGTTGCCTGGAGCAAGTGTTTCCTGGCTATGTGGCTAGGTCCTGGGTTTCAGGGACATATAAGGTATCCGAAGGATCTATAGCAACCAACAGTTAATGTTTTGAGGAGTCTGAACTAGGAGATTCAGGAGTAGGAGGTGGAAGATGAAATGTTTTTCTAAGCTCTAGACTGTTTTGTTCTAGGATGAGTAGTGTGGAGGTTTGATTATTAAAGGTTTACAGAAGATTAAAGGGCAGTTAATGCCTCTAAATAAGCTGTTTACTGTTTGCCCAAGATTGTTTTAGATATTAGGAAAATGCTTTAGTTCCTTAGAAGTATTAAGGTTTTGCTTTGCTTTATTGAAATGTTGTCAAATTTGATTGGGCATTTTATTATCTATAGATAAATTTAGAATGAACAGGTTTTAGAAGGCTAATTCTTTCAAAATACCTTTACATTTTCTTACGGTTCTTTGACGTCTTTCCCAAATGCTTTATACCTGTCATTTCTCCTAATAATTCATTCAGCCGTGAGTTCATTTTAAGTTCACCATTGTTTCATGCCTATAATCCCAGCACATGAGGCATGAGAGAAATTTAAGGCCAGCCTGGGCTACACTGTGAGACTCTGTCTCAAAAACAACAACAAAATAAGAACACTGATCTTGGTTGCCAACTGACTACCTCTGGGATCAACTGAAACTGAAGATTCCATGAGGGATTTTCTTCATCAGATTATCTGAGGTAAGCAGACCCACCCTAAATCCAGCTCACACCTTCTCTGGGAAACCCACAAGGACATGGAAGAAGGAAACTTTTGCATATATCATGCTTGCCTTCACTCTTTGCTGGCAACAGTATCTATCCTGGTCTGAGACATCACTTTGCTGGTATTACAACCAACATGTTTGAGGTTCCAACACAGACTGAAAACTCAATACTCTGAAATTCAGCACTCAGACATCTAGTCTGAACAATTTCTAGATTCTTTCTTGGGCTTTTCGTTGTGAGGCAATCATTGGTAGACCACCTGAATCACATTCAATAAGTCAGTCTAACATTACATGTGTGTGTATGTATGTATGTATGTGTACACACACACACACACACACACACACACACACACACGGGGAGTATATACATTTTATCACTTCTGTTCCTTTAGAGAACCCTGACTAATTCAAAATCTTTAGCCTAGAATTTTGCAGCCCAAATTTATATGTAGAGCCTCCTACCCAGTTTTCAGGCTCTATGTTTGGCAACACACTATTTTTATATACAAGATGTCACATTCGTGCTTTATTTTCTTTTAGCTTAATTAGTAGTTTAAGTTTATTTTATAGCAATATTCTCAACAATACAGCTAGTGCATGTATCTCTGTTTCTGTTTCTATGTAGTCATTAAATTGACTATGCTATTTATCAATTACTATATCTTCACTCAAATTTACTTTCCTGTTAGTTTTAAATGTCTTGGATTAAAATTTATTCATTATTATGTACAATACCATTTCTATTGTATGAGAACTTATTATGTTGGTACATAGTATCATTCACTTAGGAAAATAGCTGTAAGTCTCTAGATTAAAATGTTGAATTAATTGAATCATAGTCATTTACTTTGGAACAATTACTTGGTGTAAACTGTGGTTCAGCAATGGGACTGCAGTTTGAATACTCAAAATAATGTATATAAATATAGATTACAATTTTGCTTAA
Organism: Mus pahari; assembly: GCF_900095145.1. NCBI lineage: Eukaryota > Metazoa > Chordata > Mammalia > Rodentia > Muridae > Mus > Mus pahari. Next base: position 19,242,718 of record NC_034599.1, read on the forward strand.
AATAAGAAATGACTGGAAACAACCTTGCATTACGTACCATTCCTTTGTGGGGAGGATGTGGGGTGAAAGGGTTTATTTAACTTATACTTCCATGTCATGGCACCTCACAGAAGGAAGTCAGGACAAAATATTTTAATATTTTAATTGATACTGGGTTTTGGTTTTGCAATTGAACTGAAGATTTACTGTAGTATAAATTATTACATCAAAACCTTCTTTTCTTATTTTATTCTTACTGAGAAGAGCAGTGGTGGACCATGGAATCAGGTTGCCAGATGTTCAACTGGAGATACTGTTTTGATGATGATTACAATCTTTCCTATATAGTCCTTGTCTTTGTCCAGTTTCATCATCCAGCCCCATATTTACTGAAGTGAGTTCTATGCTCTAACATGATTAGTGTATTTCAAATAATCACAGCTATCAGTAAGTGCAACAACAAGAGCCCTAAAGCTGAAGGAGAGTAGAAGTTATGCACTTGTATAAAATGTCACTTTCTCAATAAAGGTTTCAAGCGTGATATCTATTAAAAAGATAGAATTGAAAACCGAAACATAATATAAATAGAATTTGAAATTCAAACCAGTCCAATTTTTCCCTTGCCTGGGGGTTAGAGCTGGGGCAGATGGTTTGCTTGAGCTGTCTTTTTGAACCATACCACCACTGTGCATTCTGACAATGGCAAGCACAAATGCAAGCAGATTTATCTTCGTCCCTCACATCTTTTCTATGTCGAGAGGGTGAATTTCAGTTGCATCAACATAGGAAAGTTAGTTCCAATTCTTTGTCAAAAGCCATGTGAATGGAGAAAATGAACACCATTGATGCATTGCACTGTGTGTTGACATTTGCTTGTGGAAACACATTCAATATATCAACTCTATAAAACAGCTTCTACGAGGCCAAAGAATCATATCTAGCAAAAGTCTCCTTTATAGAATTGTAAAATACTTATGCAGTAGCAATGCCAGGGACCATCTGAACATAACTGTTAGGTTCATTGCTAAAAACAGATGGCATGTCTAAAATCGGATAACTCCAGGAGAATTCTTTAAAAGATTGAATCGCAAAGACATAAGGAATATTTAAGAATATGATGAAGCATAATGTTGTACCTTGGGGCCAGTCATACTGAGATGTAATTACCACTCCTAAGCCTGAAGAGAGTCAAAGACTTGCTGAGAGAGGGGTTATTAACTCCAGTGCGGAAGGAACATGGTCACTATAACCATAATATAATAAGACCTGAAGGAATAAATATCCAACTTCAATTTCTTTGTTGTTCCCAATCTCCTTCCAGTGTTCTTCTAAATGGAAGCAATTTGGAAATCAGAAAGTCATAGGCTGTTTATAAAGATAGCTGTTACAGAGATTAACAATGTAAGGATGGCTCCCTCTCTTATCTTCTACTTTGGACACCCCACCTCCTGCTTCTCTGGTAATTCTAGGAAGGGAAGACCTTTCATAGGATCATAATTACCATATGAGGAGATAGAGGATTAGGAGCTTGGCTCAGGTCCACTGAGTAATTCAAGCTACTTCCTTCTGGTATAGAAAAATAGGAAAAAAACATATCTCTGGTCCTGGATGGAGACCTGATATTCTAAGCTATTCAAAACATTACATATTCCTGTCTAATCTTTTAAAAAGCTAATCCAGCAAGGTCTGTCAATCACCTGGCCAGGATCCACCACCCATCTGCCCCATCAAGGATGAGCTAAGGAGAACAGAACAGCTATTGTCTCTTAATGAGATAAAATACTTACCTTTCCTAGATGCTCCTCAGCCAGGTCAGCCACTGGCAATGCTTTCTTCCATCAGGCAGCACTGCACAGTCTGTTTCTTTTACTGAGTCCAAGCTTAGAAAAGTAACTATTTTACTCTTTTTTTCCTTCCATTTCTTTTTCTTTTATATGCTGGAAATGTCATCCTAGATTCATTCCCTCCTGTGATCTATATTCCAGTTCAAATAGCTCCATTTTCTGAGGCCCTTGGTTCCAATTTCACAAAAACAACACAACTAATAGCCTTTTTGAGCCTCCTAGTTTGATCAATGAACAACACTATCAGGATGAATGGTATCTCAGTCTCTGTCATCATCAAGTTTAAGCCCTGGCCTGGGAGAAAAACTAGCTCTCTCACCTTCTCTGATGAGATAGTCCTCCCAGATTTGTTATGAAAGAACCTGCATTGTCATGGAGGCCTCTTTATGTTTTTCTTCTTAAAGTATTCTTCCCCACCTACTACTTGGCTGGTTGCTGAACTCCGTTGCAAAAGACACAACCTTCTCTCCTCTTCTCCATCCCCTCCACATCCAGTCACCAAGATTCTCATGTAATCTGTCCTGTTTGTTTGTTCATTTGTTCATCTGACCTGGTAATATTGTTAGTAAGCTTCCTCCTGAGTCCATTTCCAAATTATTCTGAGACATCCAAAAGAAGTACCAAGTTTCCTTAAGAACAGCTCCATGTCCCAGAGTGAACATCACAGTACATAAAGGTGATCGTATGCACACAAGTACATTTTTAAATGAATGTTTTGAGTTGCAGGATGAGCCCACACGCTCAGATCCAAACAAGTTTAAATCAGAACTAAACTAGAGTCTTACTCTCAGTCTCATTTCCATTTCACAGAAGTGTGATGTGTTCCACTTTTACCACATTTTATCTTTAGGAATCTCTCATAACTGACCAAACAGAACCTGATAAGTTCCCTGGGTCAAAAGAAAGGAAACAAAAGTCTTGTCTTTACCCATTCTGTGATAAATTAATGTCCTTTATTTTTATACCTTTGTTTGCAATTGTTGTAAATGAATTGCAATTGTTGGTTAAAATATAGTTAAATTGTTTATATTGTTAAATGTAGTTATATTGTTTATGTGGGTAAATATAGCTATACTGTTTCTTTCAACCACTTTCCTCCAACTTGCCAACACCTTCATCTCTTCTCAAATTTTTTTAAATGTTGTTGAGAGATTATTTTGCATGAGTACATAAGTACAACCTCATAGGCATATTTAGTGTTGCATGAATATGTGCATGTGTGTGTATATATATACATATATATATGTATATATGTATATATATGTGATTGTGTATTCACGTGTGTGTGTGTGTGTGTGTGTGTGTGTGTGTGTGTGTGTGTGAGAGAGAGAGAGAGAGAGAGAGAGAGAGAGAGAGAGAGAGAGAGAGAGAGNGTGTGTGTGTGTGTGTGTGTGTGTGTGTGTGTGTGTGAGAGAGAGAGAGAGAGAGAGAGAGAGAGAGAGAGAGAGAGAGAGAGAGAGAGAGATTTCAGAGCTGACCACTTACTATTGGGCAACCAGTTAGGAGCTCATACTTGGAGACAACGACTTCTCCTTTCAGCACTCCTTAGCTTCTTGTAGTTCTTTATCTAAGGGTGGGGCCCCATGAGATAGCCCCCCTTCCATATGTATCATAAGTGAAACTTTCCTGTCATTTTTAGGAAACACTATCTTGTAGCACACCTTCTGAGCTTCTGCTCCATACAATCTTAACACCCCCTTTTCTATGATGTTTCCGGAGCCTTAGGTGCAAGTGTTGTACTGCATGGGGATGGACACCCTGTAATCAGCTGTTCTTTGCATTTTTACCAGTTGTGATTTTTTGTAATAGTATCCTTCCATTGTAAGGAGAAGGAATTTTTCATGAGGGGATGGGAGCTACATTTATCTGTGGGTATAAAGATCTGTATTTGGATGGTAGTTAGGAATTATGATGATATAATATAGCAATACTAGTAGGCTCTCATCCAGGCATAATTTCCCTCCTTTTGAGCATCCCTATTAGTACAATTAGAAAGCTGTTGACTGCTGTCAAGGTATGTGTACCATTGTTGCATTCTTAGGAATATCTTGTCATGCTAGTCATTGTTGTGGTGCCCAGGCATCACAGACAGGTAAGGCTGATGTGTTTTAAACCACCTCAAGAATAATATACCCCAAAATTATACACATACACTTTTCTGTTCTCAGTATCCATTTATTTCTTGATGGATATTTGGGTTAGCTTTATTTTCTTGCTGTTATAAATAATGCAGAAACCAACAATAGTTGTATAATTAAATGTACATGGTAGAATAGAGAATCCTTTGATTATATGCATAGGAGTGATAAAGCTGAGTTGTGTAATAGTTCTATTTTCAATTTTAGAAAGGTATATAGAATGTATGAGTGTGTTTTATGGTTGTGTGAAAATATATGGATGTGCATGTGCTTTTCAGTGCATATTCACCTCTGGAAGTAAGATGTAAATGGATGGAGTTTTCTTTTCTATCTCCCTATGCTTCTCTCTATCTATCATCTAGCTAGCTAGCTAGGTAGGTAGCTAGCTAGCTATTTTGAGATAATCTCTTTCAATGAAGTTGGAGTTTACTGATTGGTTAGACTAACTGGCCAGTGAGACACTAAGATCCTCCTAGTGCTGTGAATGACAGGAACACGTAGCTATGCCCACACTGTACTTGATGCTGAGATAGCCTCATGCTTGTGCATCAAGCAATTTATCCAGCAAGTCTTCCCCCCCTAGATTATATTTTTAATGTTTATGAGAATTTTATCCTTGTTTCCATAATATCTGTACTAGTCATATCCCCATGGCAGTGTATAATGAATGGTGCCTTTCTCGCTACATCCTTGCTATCTTTTGTGCTAAAGAAATGAGGAAAGGCAATAGGATACCCAAGACATAAGTTAATGGGAGTGGGTAGAAGAATTCCAGAGTCAAGGGGCTGGGGAGAAAAAGTGGCTAAAAAGAAACAATAAAATAAATTTTATTTGAAGATGATACTCAACATTCCATATGTTAATTAAAAATAAATGAAATAATTTTAAACAGAAAAAAGGAAGAAATAAATTGGATGCCACCTCATGTTGGGGAAAGTAAAATAACAAGTTCCTATTATAGAAGAGCATGCGGTTAAGAAATTATTGCTGTGGCCATTGTAGAAAATAAAATAAGTCAACTCTTAAAAGATCATGCTTAAAGAAAAGCAAGAATTTCTGAAGTATGTTTCACAATTGTCTCCAGCTCTTTTGAGAATTTTGTAATAGGGCTGACTATGTTCTCAGTTTGGCCTTGAGCTTGCAATGTTCTTGCCTCAGCCTCCCAACTGACTTGGCTTAAAGACATGTGCAGCCATGCCTGGCATTCAGTTTGTGAGAGCTTCATTGCCAGTCTTCTGGTGTGTCTTGTGTGGATCTGGCAGAAGTGTTTTGTTGACTACTTTTAGCTATCCATCTGTGAAGGCTCTGATTCCTAGAGATTTTATTGTAGGACAATTTCAACAACAATCCTGTCTAGAAGTAATGAGAACAGATGGACCTGCTTTCTCTCCGGTCTCAGTGTTAAAGTGTTAAGTGTCTCAACATAAAGCATGGGATTTGCTAAAGCTCCATCATAAGCCTCCTCTATCTTAATTGAAAAAACTTTGTCTATCACTGCTTTGTTGAGGTTTTCATCATGAGAGATATTAAAATTTTAATAAATGTTCTTCTACAAGTATTGAGATATAATTTCTCCTACATTCTTATAACCCTAAGAATTATATCAACCGAATATTTATGTGACTTTGCTTCTCTGGAATAATGTTCAGGTCTTCATGCTGTGTTTATATGTTTTATGTATGTAAATTTAGTATGCTAATTTTGTAAAGACTGTGTCTATGTGAAGGGAACATCCTTGTCTTCAGTTTTCTTCATTACAGTAGAGTTCTACAGCTGTTTAATTTCTTGAGGTGATTGCAATACTTTTTATCCAGACACATAAATGGAGAACGTAAGTGACTTTCCTGATGATATTTCCGGGCTCATTCAGGAAGTAAGTCATCTGTTTGCACTACCATACCTTTCTGGTCTGACTGAGTCTAAGCCTCTGCAGACCCTTAGAGGCAGTTTAGTGTATGTGGGCTTCGTCTCCTTTGTATATTCTAGAAGAAGCGCTATTTGTTCCACCTTGGTAGATGCCATCCTTGATTAAGTTTCTTCTAAAAGGGCATTGTTTACTTCCTCATAACACTTCCAGAAGACTGAGAATGAACCCTTAACAAACTGAGCATGTCTTTAAGCCAAGTCAGGATCATTGCATGCTCAAGGCAAGCCTGAGGAACATAGTCAGCCTATTACAAGATTCTTTAAAGGAGCTGGGGATGATAGCAGAGCATGGAAGAGACACTGGGTTCAATCCCACAATAGCATATTTAAATAAGTGAACCAATAAATATATATTAACAAATTGAATTTAATCATATATATGCAATACATAATGGGCTACTCAGCTTCATCCAAGGAAGGTAAAGATAGTTTAACACACTCAAGTTGATGAATGCTGAGTTACTAACATAGAAAACTACAATGATGACTGTGAAAGCTATCACTATATTCACTATAGCTGAGTGAAGTAAAATTGAAAGTGTTTATGCTATGATTCCATTTATATAATTTTTTAAGAAAGACATAAATACACAATACCATAAATCTAGTTCACCAGATTCCTAAGGAATGGATTATTATTCCAAGGACAGCTGCGCACGAAGAAAAACAATGAACAATGAGGTCATTGATATAAATTTTGGTTATAGTTCAACAGGTAAAGGTATATCCCAAAATTCAATAAAATGAGCTATTATATAACAATTATACCCTAAGATTTGTTTTATAAAACATTGTAAATTATACAGCAATGGTACAAAGAAATCAAATATTCCATGTATGTGTGTTTGGCAAAGGACTTGAAACCAATATACATTGAGCATTTTTAAAAATCATTTTTCAGAGTTGGAAAGATGTTTCAGTTGATAAACTGCTTGCCAGGACAGCTTGAGGATGCTGAGTTGGAATTTGCATCACTTGTGTATAACCAAATTCTGAAACACGTGTGTGTAGCCCCAGGATAGAGCATGGGAGAGGAAAGAAATATCCACTGGGCTTGTTAGACAGCCATTCTATCAGACGTATCAAGCTCCAGTTCAGTAATAAATCTCATCTCAAAAACTAATCAAATGGTGATAGAGGAAGACACCCAACATTGATCTCCATTCTGTACAAGCATACTCATCTGCACATATACATATACCCTAATACATATATGCAATACATACATACATACATACATACACACACACACAACACACACACTCCATAAATGTTAAAAGTTAAAACACATTTAAATTGATGCAATATTAAGTCGGTATTTCATAAACAATAATATATTCATAACCAATAAGCACACAGATATTGTTCAAAAATTTTATTATTATATAATTGGAATTAAAAGTACAATGGATTCACTACAATGGCTTCAATAATAATTTTTAAAAATACCACCAAGCTAATTCTGGCAAAGATAAGGAGGTTCTAGGACTCTCACATATGGCTTACTGAAATATAAACTATTAATTTATTTACAGTACTGTTTAGAACTTTCTAATAAAGTTTATACTATACCTCCTGTTATAATTTTCTACTCTATGAATGATAAAATAACGTAACAAAAGTACCTTAAGGGAGAAGGGATTTATTTAGTTTATTTAGCTGAGCCAAGTCATTTTGCTCATCATTTTGGAGAAGTCAAGACAGAAGGAACTTGCATCAACGGTTACATCACATACAAGAATAGAAAACAATGAATTAATGCATTTATGCCTAGCTCACTTTCTTTACTCTCATACTGTTTAGGATCCCTAGTCTATGGAATGGAGCCACCCACAGTGAGCAAGTCTTCTCACCTCAGTTCACATAATCAAAATGATATACACATAGTTGAAGAAGCCCTGAATGTTTACGATCTCGAGTGAATGTGTAATTGACACAGACACTAACCTCAAAGTCCTTAGAAAATGGACTGGGGTGAGACTCAGAGAAAAATAAGAAAGCGTTCCCTTCTTGTTCATGTGTGGATGATGACGTCTGTGCAGAAAATGTCCATAGTAGCTTTCTACTCTGTGATGCATATGTCGTGAAGTATTACAGAGACTGCTTCTATTTAGATGAGCTAAAACTGTCTCCTTGTTACAACTGTATATTATAAGCTCTGCTTTTTTGTTTATTTACACATAATAACTGTGCCTCCTTGTTCAGTTGTATGCAATATCCTTATCATTCTGTTCAACACTATGTAATAACCATGATAAGCTTCCAGGGTTCTACAGTTTCTTCAGCAGTAAGCCCAGACTGCTCAATCCCAGCTTTCTGTCTGTGTGTCTGGGCACCTGTGTGTTTGTGTATCTGTGCTTTTGTCTTTTCTTTACTCCCTCATGACCCCAGTCCTTAGAATCATGCTAGACATGAGTCTAATAGCCCGCCAATATGCCTATAGGCCGATCTAGACAATGTTTTACTGAGAGTGATTTTCCAAGTGATTCTAGATTGTGACAAGTTGACAAAACTCATCACATACTCTTTATGCTATAAACTTACTTCAACATACCAGTAGTAGTAGAAGGAGGAGGAGGAGGAGAAGAAGAAGGAGGAGGAGGAGGAGGAGGGAGGAGAGAAGAAGAAGAAGAAGAAGAAGAAGAAGAAGAAGAAGAAGAAGAAGAAGAAGAAGAAGAAGAAGAANGAGAAGAAGAAGAAGAAGAAGAAGAAGAAGAAGAAGAAGAAGAAGAAGAAGAAGAAGAAGAAGAAGAAGAAGAAGAAGAAGAAGAAGAAGAAGATATAATTAATTCTTTTCCATTGATGATAGGCCTTCTTCCCAGAAGAAATGAGTCTTCATGCTGTCTTGAGAGAAAGTGCTCACTGACACTAAAGGATGAAAGACTCCAGCCCAGTCAATCTTATCTCAACAAGGAAAGGATCTTCCAGACGCAGAGAGACTCATTTATCTTTTCTTTCCTGTAGTCATATCAAGAATTTGATTGAAAATAAGTCCTAACAAAATGAGGAAATAATCAACAAGAATAGAAATCTTTCATCAGAGGTAAAAGATGGAAGTCCTCAAGTGCACACAAGAATATATGCCTTCAATACAGACAGGGGGTGGGGGTGAGCAGTGCCAAAGGAGAGGTACTTAGGAATATGTAGTTGTTTGAAGCATTTCATTTAGAACAACCTAAGGAAGTGGTAAATGTTAATTGTGTGTGACAAAGGAAAGCAATAACTCTTATAGGACTTTAGGGGAATAGAGGCCCTATATACCAAAACATACAGAATGGAGACACTGGTATAAACTGGAGGGCTTGGAGGCATGGGCCTATCTAAAATATAGACTGAACAGTGAAAACTTATGAGAGTTTTGAATACCATTTTAGAATAGAGCTCTCCTTAATTTTTAGAAGGTCCATCTAGAATCTTATTTGTTGTAAGATTTCTGAAGTTCAGCAAATAATTTATTTCCAAGTATACTTCATTTCCTTTTGCATAATTCATGGAAAGCTAAATTTCATATTTTCTTTCCAAGACTATTATTTTATATAAAGTGTCACTCTGTTGCTATGTAAATAACTATTCTGGCTATTTATAGAGACCGCCATCTTTTCTCACGTTTCTGTGCATACAGAAATGACCACAGTAATTCTCACCAGTGGGATTTGGATGACTTTTAAAAACTTGCATGCTTATGTATTTCAGAAAGCTCAAGATGTTTACAGTGAGAAGCATCATTCCCAATCAGAAGAAAGAAAGCGCTAATAAAAAATCTTCTCTGAAATTTGGGAAGTGTAGGCTACTCAGAGACTATATTGATCTTGGCAGGGGAACATCAGAAAGAAACATGGGGACCAGCTGTTCAATGTCTTTGCGCTTGGCATTTGTCCAAGGGACCATGGCTTCTACTCCCTCTTGTTCTTTATGCCCTTTTCTGGAGACAATTGTTGTGAACACTGAGGAGTTACTGTACATGGTTCAGGAAAAGTAGCTCCTGGGCACACTCACTCTTTACCTGCAGTGGACCTGAGACAGACCAGTTGCAAATTGCTCTGAGGGCACAGATGCAAGGCATTCTGGGACTCCTCCTAATGGGATTAAATGAAAGTAAAAATGAAGTATTAAACAACTTTGAAATATCATCTCACCCCAGTTAGAGTAGTTTTCACACACACACACACACACACACACACACACACACAAATCCAGCAGGGAAGGTTGGAGAGGATGTGGGGCAAGGGAAGCCCATATTCAGGGTTGATTTGAGTACAAATTAATATAACCATTATAGAAATCACTTTTGAAGTTATTAAAAAATGAAATACAGTTATCACATCACCTAGCTATTCTACTCATGGACACATACCCGGGAGATTCCATACCCTCCCACAAAGATATTTGCACACCCATGTTTATTGTTGCTCTATATATGACAGCAAGGAAATGCAAACCAACCAATATGCTCAGCAACAGATAAATGGATAATAGAAACCTGGTACATATATGATGTGGAATATTACACAGTTCTAAGGAATAGAAAATCAGGAAAACGGATAGACTTAGAATTCATGATATTAAGTGAAGTTACACTATTACAGAAAGAAAAAAGAGTCCTCCTTCAAATGCAGATGCTAGTCCATCATGTACAGAGAAATATATGTAAGAATATGTAAGGATGTATATAGTATTCTATTAGAAAAACGACCAAGAAAAGGTAACACTTGGTGAAGAAGAACAGAATACAAATAAGACACAGGAGTTCAGAAAGGATTTGAAGTTAATTGTTTTTTCTAGCATTAATTATATCATGGCTATTTTTCTTTACATGGTGGATAAGTGAATTTAAAATGTAATTGATAATCGATGTTTGAAAGAGCTTCAGAATAGCTATGCCAACTGTATAGAAGTTCATTGAGACATAAATATTCTGGGACTAGACAAATATTCTGACTAGTTACTGGCTTTTGTTTGTCTTTTGCTAATTTGACATGAGCTATGATCACCTAAGAAGAGTAAACCACAAGTGAGAAATTGCTTCTGTCACACAGGCTTTTTGGGCAATCTGCCAGGTGTTTTCATGTTAGTGATTGATATGGGTGGGTCCAGCTCACTGGGTAGTGTCATTCCTGGATGGATGGTCCTGTGCTGTGTGAGAAAGGCTAAGCAAGTAGTGAGGGGAATGACATCAAGCAGTGTTCCTCCCTCCATTGCCTCTTCCTTCAGTTCCTATATCCTGCTTCTTGCCTTGGCCTCTCTCAAAGATGGACTGTGATCAGGACATTCCCCTCTGGATGCTTTGGGTCCTGATCTTTAACATAGCAACAGACATCAAATTAATCACACAGTGTTTGTTTGAGTGGTTACCTTACTCCAGCTGGTGTGTGTGTGTGTGTGTGTGTGTGTGTGTGTGTACACAAGCGCAGGAAAGCACATGCATGTGTATGTGCGCATGCGTATGTGCGCGTGGTCATTACATCAAGGTGATTTTTATTTAAAGAGGCAGAGGAAGAACAGTATTTAAGGACCACTATGAATCGAGGATCAGGAGAGGACGAAAGAGAACGTCATAGACCTCCTGTGCTCCTTTGATCAACACATTCAATCCTTTATTTCACACCATTTTTTTTTAAACCAGCTCCCGTCTCTGGTATGTCTCTGGTACTAGGTGAACAAGTTAAACTTGGGTTTTGTTGTTGTTGTTGTTGTTGTTGTTGTTGTTGTTGTTTTGTATGTTTTGTACTAGTTTTTTTTTTATTTTGTTTATTCCACTTTCCCTTTGTGGGCCTGTGTACCAAAGGCTTTCCACAGAGATCCCTGGCCTGGCCTGGCCTGGCCTGGTGAGAGAGTTCCAGGAAAGGGAAGCAAGTGCAGGCAGGGAGGGGAGGTTGCTTCCACTACTTCTCCTGGTGCAGTTGGCCCCACCTCCATCTCTGCCATGCCTTCCAGGTTACTCAGTTACTATAATCCAATCACAAGGGAGACCGAAGCAGGAGGCATGCCACATAACACCCTGCACTCCCTTTCATCATCATCCTTTGTACTACCTTTATAATGAATGGGCTTCTCCAAGTTCTGGATGCTCAAACAATCAATGGAGGCTTAAAGAAACTTTACTAAAGCTCAAAACACACATTGATCCCTACACAGCAGTAGTGGGAGACTTCAACACCTCGCTCTCACCAATGAACAGGTCATTGAAACAGAAACTAAACAGAGATACAGTGAAAGTAACAGAGATTATGAACCAAATGGATTTAACAGATATCTACAGAACATTTCACCTGAAAACAAAAGAATACACCTTCTTCTCAGCACCTCATGGTATCTTCTTCAAAATCAACCATATAATTGGTCACAAAACAAAACTTCACTGATACAAGAAGATTGCAAATATTCCATGCATCCAATCAGATCACCATGGCCTAAGGCTGGTCTTCAATAACAGAAACAACAGAAAGTCCACATACACATGGGAACTGAACAACTCTCTACTCAGTGATAACTTGGTCAGGCAAGAAATAAAGAAAGAAATTAAAAACTTCCTGAAATTTAATGAAAATAGTGACACATCATACCCAAACTTATGGGACACAGTGAAAGCAGTGCTAAAAGGAAAATTCATAGCACTAAGTGCCCTNGTAAAGAAACTAGAGAGATCTTACACTAACAACTTAACAGCACGCCTGAGAATTTTAGAACAAGAAGAAGCAAACTCACGCAAGAGGAGTAGATGGCAGGAAATCGTCAAACTCAGGGCCAAAATCAAACAAATAAAACAAAGAGAATAAAACAAAGAATTAACAAAACCAAAGGCTTGTTCTTTGAGAGAATCAACAAAATAGATAAGTCCCTAGCCAACCTAACTAAAGGGCCCAGAGACAGTATCCAAATTAACAAATTAGAAATGAAAAAGAAGACATAACAAAAATAAATGGAGGAAATTAAAAAAATCATTAGATCCTACTACAAAAGTCTAAGTTCATTAAAACTGGAAAATCTAGATGAGACAGATGGTTTTCTAGACAAATATCACATGCCAAAGTTAAATCAAGAGCAGATAAACTAGCTAAACAGGCCCATATCCTCTAAGTAAATAGAAGTCATTAAAAACCTCCCTCAAAAAAAAAAAAAAAAAAAAAAAAAAAAGACCAAGGCCAGATAGATTTAGTGCAGAATTCTACCAGACCTTCAAAGAACTGATATCAATATTCCTCAAACTATTCCATAAAATAAAAACAGAAGGAACACTACCTAATTCATTCTATGAAGCTACAATTACTCTAAACCACACAAGGACCCAACCAAAAGAGAGAACTTCAGAGCAATCTCACATATGAATATTGATGCAAAAATACTCAATAATATTCTTGCAAACGGAATCCAAGAACACATCAAAACCATCATTCACCACTATCAAGTTGGCTTCATCCCAGGGATGAAAGGTTGGTTCAATATATGAAAATTCATTAACATAATCCACTATATAAACAAACTCAAACAAAAAAACTTTATGATCATCTCCTGAGATGCTGAAAAGCATTTGAGAAATTCTGACATCCCTTCATGGTGAAAGTCTTGGAAAGATCAGGAATTCAAGGCCCCTAACTAAACATAATAAAAGCAATTTACTGCAAACCAACAGCCAATATCAAATTAAATGAAGAGATATTTGAAGCAATCCCACTAAAATCAGGGAAAAGGCAAGGATGCCCGTTCTTCCCATATCTATTCAATACAGTAATGGAAGTACTAGCTAGAACAATAAGACATCAAAATGAGATCAAGGGGATACAAATTGGCAAAGAAGAAATAAAGGTATCAGTATTTGCAGATGATATCATAGTATACATAAGCATCCCCCAAAATTCTACCAGAGAACTTCGCTAGCTGATAAACAACTTGAGCAAAATGGCCGGATATAAAATTAACTCAAATAAATCAGTATCCTTCCTTTATACAAAGGATAAACAGGCTGAGAAACAAATTAGGGCAACAACTCCCTTCACAATAGCCACAAATAATATAACATAGGTTGGGGTAACTCTAACCAAACAAGTGAAAGATCTGTATGACTTCAAGTCTATCAAGAAAGAAATCAAAGATCTCAGAAAATGGAGAGATTTCCCAAGTTCATGGATTGGCAGAATTAACACAGTAAAAAATGGTTATCAAACATATGGAAAAAGCAATTCTCAAATTCATCTGGAAAAGCAAAAAACCTGGAATAGTAAAAACATTTTTTTTATTTTTTTTGTTTTTTGTTTTTTGTTTTTGTTTTGTTGAGACAGGGTTTCTCTGTATAGTCCTGGCTGTCCTGGAAGACCAGGCTGGCTTTGAACTCAGAAATCTGCCTGCTTCTGCCTCCCAAGTGCTGGGATTAAGGGCATGCGCCACCACTGCCCAGATGTGAGAACAATTCTTAACAATAAAAGAATGACTGGAGAAATCACCATCCCTAAGCTCAAGCTCTACTACAGAGCAATAGGGATAAAACTGCATGGTATTGGTATAGAGACAGACAGTTGATCAATGGAATAGTTGAAGACCCAGAAATAAAATCACAAACTAACACATACTTAATCTTTGACAAAAAAAAATGCCAAAAATATAATATGGAAAAAAAGAAAGCATCTTCAATAAATGATGCTGGTCTAACTGGATTTACATACATAGAAAAATGAAAATAGACCCATATTTGTCACCTTGCACAAAGCTCAAGTTCAAGTGGATCAAGAACCTCCACATAAAACCAGATACACTGAATCTAACAGAAAAGAAAGTGGGAAAGAGCCTTGGCACAGGGAGAAATTTTCTAAACAGAAGTCCCATGGCTCAAACTCTAAAATCAAGAATTGGTAAATGGGATCTCATGAAACTGGAAAATTTCTGTTTGGCAAAGGACATAGTCAATAAGACAAATTGGCAACCTACAGATTGGGAAAAAGATCTTTACACATCTGATACAGGGCTAATATCTGAAATATATAAAGAACTCAAGAAGCTAACCACCAAAACTCCAAACAACCCAATAAAAAAAATGCGGTATAAAACTAAACAGAATTCACAACAAAGGAATCTAGAATGGCTGAGAAGCACCTAAAGAAATGTTCAAGGGCCAGGCATGGTGGCACACACCTTTAATCCCAGCACTTGAGAGGCAGAGGCAGACAGATTTCTGAGTTCCAGGCCAGCCTGGCCCACAAAGTGAGTTCCAGGACAACCAGGGCTATACAGAGAAACCCTGTCTACAAAACAAAACAACAACAACAACAACAACAACAACGAAAAAATGTTCATATCCTTAGTGATCAGAGAAATGCAAATCAAAATGACCCTAAGATTCATCTTACACCAGTCAGAATGGCTCAAATCAAAACCTCGGGTGACCATACATGTTGGTGAGAAGGTGGAGAAAGATGAACACTCCTCCATTGCTAGTGGGCAACCACTCTGGAAATCAATCTGGAGGTTCCTCCGAAAATTGGAAATAGATCTACCTGAAGACCCAGCAATACCACTCATGGTAATATACCCAAAAGATGCCCCACCATCCACATGTTCCACTATGTTAATAGTGTGATAGCCAGAAGCCAGAAACAGCCTAGATGTCCCATGACAGAAAAATGGATACAGAAAATGTGGTTTATTTACACAATGGAATACTACTCAGCTATTAAGAACAAGGACATCCTGAGTTTTTTCAGGTAAATGGATGGAACTAGAAAATATCATCCTGAGTGAGGTAACTCAGACCCAAAAAGACATGCATGGTATGTACTTACTAATAAGTTGATATTAGCAGAAAAAGTACAGAATACCCAAGATACAGTCCACAGAACTCAAAAAGGTCAACAAGCTGAAGGGCCCAATTGACATCTCAGTCCCACTTGGGAGGGAGAAGAAAGCAATCACAAGGGGGGAGGAAAGGAGGGACTGGGGAGGGAAATGGAATGGGGGTGGGTGTAGAGAGGAACATGATCAGGTATTTGGGGGGGGGAGGACTGAAGCCCTGAGGACCAGCAGAAAGAATGGAAACAGGCAACCTCAGGAGGTAGGAGGTTAGGAAGAACCTCCAGAATGCAACAGAGACCTGGGAGGTAAGAGACTCTCAGGACTCAAAGGGAAGGACCCTAGATGAAATATGCTACAGTGGGGAAAGGGAATTTGCAGGGCTCACCTCCAACAGAAAGACAAGTAAGGGATGAGGTTGCTATCTCAGTCAAAACACTGACCAGGAATTGTTCCTGTCTGAAAGAACCCCAGGGATGGAAACGGAGAGAGAAGTCTGAGGAAAAGAAGGTGGGATCCAGCTCAAGAAGAGACCCCATGGCCTGGCACTATTACTGAGGCTATCGAGTGCTCACAAAAAGAGACCTGTCATGACTGCCTCCCTAAAATACCCTACAAGCAACTGAAAGAGATTTGTACCCAACCAATGAACAGAAGCAGCTGACCCCTGTTGTTGAATTAGGGAAAAGTTGGAAGAAGATGAGGAGGAGGGCAACCCTGTAGGAAGATCAGCATTCCAATTAACCTGGACTCCCAAGATTTCTTAGACACTGGATCACCAACCAGGTAGCATACACCAGCTGATATGAGACCCCCAACACATACAGCAGAGGACTTCGGGGTCTGGGTTCAGTCAGAGAAGATGAAGCTAACCTCCATGAAAATGGAGGCCCTGGGTAATTTAGAGGTTTGGTGAGGTGGGGAGTGTGGTGTGGGAACATCCTCATGGAGACAGGGTGTGGGGAGGAGGTACAGGATGTGGATCAGTCAGAGGGTGGACCAGGAGTGGAATAAAGTCTGGAGTTAAAAAAAAGGAATGATAATAATAATAATAGAATCATAAGTCTATATCTTGACTGTCACAAATGGTAAAATAAATGAGCTCAGGATCTCAACAGAGGTCAGTGTGGTTGGGTCATGGGAGAGAATGTACTCTGGACAAGTGCCTGATAGCACAGTGCCAGGTCCTACCAAAGAGACACACTGCCCTGCTAACTTGGAGCATGCGCTCAGTTGAATGTGGGCCCTCAAAAGATATGCTCAGACTAGTAAGCAACTTTAGCCTTGTTTGGAAAATGGATCTTTTCAAATATAATTTAATTTAAGAGTCACAAGATGAGGTCATCCTAAGTCAGGCAGATCTCAATTGCCAAATATCCTTAGAAGAGAAGAAAACATGATGGAGTTGTGTGAAGAAGTAAGTCATGGTAGAATCAGTCATGATGTAAAGCAGGCACATGCTCACATACTTGGTGGATGAAGCAAGTTTCAGCAAGCTCCAACAACTTCACACACACACACACACACACACACACACACACAGAGAGAGAGAGAGAGAGAGAGAGAGACAGAGACAGAGACAGAGACAGAGACAGAGAGACAGACAGAGAGACACACACACACATAAACAAACATACATTCATGTATAATACAGGCAGACAGACAGACAGGCATGCATACATACATACAGATGGACAGACAAACATATTGGATGGATGGAGCAAAGCTCTAATGAGCAGGCTTTAACGGCTTTATTTTTTCCTCTTAGTCTTTTTATATCATCTAAGACAGAGTTCCCTGTGTAGGAAGAGGATTACCTCATAGCCACAATTTACATGTTATCTAAAGACAATCACCACAAAACATAATCTTCTAAAACAGATTAAAATCATAAATATTATTATAATAGGATAATTATAACAGAATTATTGATTACATATTTTTCTTTTGAAACTTATACCTAACTATACATTCCTCACCTATCTTTCTCTCCACAAGTTCAGTGTAGCCCCAAAGCAATAATTTTCATTAACAAAGATTCAGTAAGCAAAGTCTACAGTAGTAAGTCTCTCCCTATGCTTAAATGACAACAATTTCTATTTACTAAGAAACAGATCATCATCTATCTTATAACTTATTTTAGGAGTTGTGTTCAGCTAAATTGGCTAAGCATCTATCCTGTATTCTTTTACTCATAATAAAATTATTTATCCCATCTTTTCATGGTGCACACCAAATCCTATGGCCACATTCCTAGATCACAAGATCCAGGAACTCAGACCCAACCTAGAATGAGTTTTGTTTTTTGTTTTTTTTTGTTTTTTTAATCATTAACTTGTCCCTTTTTTCCCTTGCTACTACAATTAATCTGCTTGCAATTCATGAAAGCTCACTGTATTTTTCTAACCTATGTATCCCTTCTACTCTATTGAGAAGCAGCACATTTTATTCTTGAATATAACTTTAAACTTTCTATCAACTACCCTAACTTCCCAAAATTATTTAAATAAAACTAACTTCCTAAAACTACTTAACTCAAAACAGGAATTCCATAAACTCATGAATTCATCTAAACAACAATAGCTCAAGAATGTTCATCTTCATGTTGGTCTGTAGGAAACTTGCCCAACATAGTGGGCTATCTATCATCCAGGAAGTAATCACACCAGGCTATAGGCAGTGAAGGTTTCCTCATGCCCAATCACACCAGGACAAATATATGAGGAATACAGCAATGAGAAACACAGGAAGGCACATCAGCAGCAGGAAGTGACCCTAAGACGAAGCCTCGGGGTGCCCTTCCAAGGTAGATCTGTCACAGCTGAGCAAAATGGCGGGCTTCTCCTGGAAGCTCCCTGGCCCACTGCAGCACTTCCTGCATGGCGCTAGCCATGGCTGTCGCCTGGCAAAGCCTGGAGTCTCCAGAATGAGCAGTGAGAGCGAGTGCTACTCTGGGTACTTCCACTGCAGACCCTTGTAGCCCACACTGGGGGAGAAGAAAAGCTCCTGTTTTGAGCCATCAACTTTCTAATGATTCGTTATAAAAAAAAAAAAAAAAACAAAAAAAAAACGAACACGTCTGCCAATGGTTCCATCTGTTCTCTTTTCTCAGATTCTTTCTCTTTTCGAACAACCTGGAAGCAGTGGATGATCAGAGAGAAAAGAAAAAATAATGGATGGTAGGCCCCTGAGAAGCCACGAGTCTGGCTGAGCCCCCTTGTGCAGCCTGCTGCTCCAGGCCTGAGCTCGGGGCTCAGCCAAAGCCTCCAGCACTGTTTATTTCAGATATAATGGTTTTCATGAGTTGAGGAGTCTCAACCTTTAACAGTTGAATTATTTTTAATGTCTTGGATTCTTTTGGTCCCTCTCAGTTGTTTCAACAGTTGTACAGAATGTTTTAGGAAAACAGCTTTTGTTTTTTGTTTTTAAATTTGTTGTCTATTTTGAGCTTCTCTCTCTCTCTCTCTCTCTCTCTCTCTCTCTCTCTCTCTCTCTCTCTCTCTC
>NC_034599.1:19262365-19270673 GCF_900095145.1 Mus pahari
CTCCTAACACTGTTATTCCTTTCTTAGCCTGTTGGTTTATGGGCATGATAAGCATAAAGTAGCCAGGGAGCAGTCAGACCTTCCAGATCAATGAAATGTTTTTTGTGACTCCTGGCAGACACACTCCTCCTCCTGGAACCAAAACTTCGAGGCCAGTTGAACTTAAAGTTGCAGAAACAGGAAGCAAAACATTTTCTAGTGGGTCATTAGGAGTGATCATGAGTGAAATTGTCTCCCTTTCTACCCTTTGATTCCTAGACCCATGGATCCTGGCTATGGGAGAGACCATATATTGGACACTCATTCAAAGCATATATTTCCTTCTAGAGAACCCTACCCCTTCTCTCTCAGCTATGGTGTCTAGTGCTATGAAGAGACACCATGACCACAACAATTCTTATAAAAATAATTAATTGGGGCTGTCTTATAGTTTAGGGGTTTAGTTCATTATCATCATGGTGGGAAGCATGGTGGCACATCGGTAGACATAATGCTGGAGAGGGAGCCAAGAGTTCTACATCTGGATTGGCAGGCAGCTGGAGGAGAAAGAGAGTGAGAGACAGAGACAAACAGAGATAAACAGAAATAGAGGGACAGAAAGAGAGAGAGACAGTGAGACAAAGACATACACAGAGAGACAGAAAGACAGAGAGGCAGAGAGATGCAGGGTCTGGATTGAGCTTCAAAGCCCACCCCTGGTAACATTCTTCTTCCCACAAGGCCACACACACTCCAAGAAGGCCACATTTTCTAAGTTTTTCAAATAAGGGCACTCCCTATGAGCCTTTAGGGAGGGGGACATTTCATTCATCCCACCACACTATCCATCAGACATTATCCTCCCTGACAGTTTGGAGAAAGGAAGTCAGTTCCTAGGGCAGAATTCCCCATTCCAGTTCTGAAGTGGCATCGTCTTCCTCCAAGAAGTGGGAATTGGGTAGGATGCAGTCACAGATCATTTGTCTTGAAAATTCTTTGATCCTGCTGGCTGATATGTAAGAGTGCTGTCTTCCTTAATGAATGCCAGGCATGTTCCCTTGAAGAGACTGAGATGGACCATGAGAGCTACTTTCTCAACTCCTGAAGGAAGTCAGAATCCAACCAGCCCAGAGCCACTACTACAGAATGCAGGGACTAGAGGGGTGGAACCCCGTCAGTGGTAGAATGGGTATGGCCTGCCCCATATTTTCTTGTGAAGCTTTAAGAAATACCACCCAGGATGGAGCTGCATGGAGAAGAGTGGGATAATGATATCAGTAAAGCAGACCTAGTCACAACAGAGAGTCAGATGTCATTGGGAAACATGGCAAGCACACAAAGGAAGACTGTTGCCAAGAGCTGAGTGGCTACCCAAGCATGAGCACAAAGATGCCAGAAGTCTTCATGTGCTTTACTCGGGCTATTGGCACAGGCATCAAGTGGCAATAGCCTAGTTACACTCTATTTTGTGTGATAAATCAAATCTTGAATAATAAAACAGAAGTTTAAAACCTTTTAAAAATATATACATTTTAAGACATTATAGCAAGGATCTGGAGAGATGGGCAGCTCATAGCTCATCTCCAGCTCCATGAAGGCAGGATGCCCCTGGCCTCCTTAGACATCGGCATTCACTTTATATACTCAAACACAGATATATACACATTGTTGAGATTAATAACAATATTAATAATACATAATAGCAAAATCCAAGCTCATAATGTTACCAAAAGTCTATGGATCAATGTAAATCTGGTAATGTAGACCATCTTGAGGCAAAGACTCATCCAAGATTATTCTTAAATCCTCTTTTCTTTTTCTATGTTGAGAATTTCCTGAGCTTGGGTGCCTTTCGTAATTAGCCAAGATGACTCATTAAGTTGCTTATATCCCAGTCTTATCACCTTGGGAATGGAGCCAAGAAATACAGGTCATAGCCCTGAATTCTATAGGTGCCGCGTGCAGTTTGCTCAGTGAAGATTGTCATTGAGGCCTTCTGGCCCATGTGGCAATTTACTAAACAGTTGGCAAGGCTTACTCATGTTTCCACCCCACCCCCAACATTAATTCTTTATCAGTCTTAAGTCTAGAAATGTATTGCAGGGTACGGCAGCAGAAATGGAGCCTACCTCTTCAGGAGGCTATAGCTTCCTCCCAGCCTCGAAACAGGTGTCTCAGACCTCTGCAGCCACTGGCTCAGGACCACCTGTGGTGGTCCCTCCCGACCCTGCCAAGCCCGCTCTACTGTTTACACCTGCCGCTGCTCTTCAAAGCCTTGCCACTGCCTGCTGAGAAGACTTTTAGACGGTCCAGAGAAAACATTCTCAAGGCCCACCTTCAGGCTCTCACCTGTGTGCCCCAAGACTGGGGCTGGGGGGAAGGGCTTTTTCCCCCACACTATAAAAACAGAGTAATTCATTAAACATTGGGCTTTGATCAGGATTCCTTGTCTTAGCCTGGTTATTTCTCGCCGCCCAGCCCTGCCTTTCAGGATGGACCCAGTTCGGAGTGTGGCCGCGGGTGGGCACACTCAGGAGGCCATAAACTAAGTGTGAGTATTAGACTGACAGGTAAGGAGTGTGACTAGAACTCTCAAACATGGACTGTTGCCGTGGGAATGAGAGGTCAGGGCTGAGTGTGAGCCGAAGCATGATCGCAACAGTGTAGAGCCTGTTACACTGAGGTGGTTTGCTCCAAGTCTCCAAGTATGCCAGTTTCAGTGGTCCACCCTACTGGTCTGCTAAATGGATTTTTATTTTCTGGTTGTCAGTGATAACTATTATATACTAATAGTTTGCTGTCTTCAAATAAAAGATTGAAAAAAAAAAAACATTTGCAGAAGCAATTTCTGGATGATAAGTATATCCAAGGGAGTTCTTTCAAGGCTTATCTGAAGCAATTTCTTTGAGGAAGAAGAAATCCCCCAAAGATTGGACTCATCCTTGATTGAGAGCTTCATAACACAGACTAATTCCAAAGAAAGCTTCGGTAGCCACATGTGCACAAGGCTCCCACGGAGGAAATCAACAACGTTTAATGGACTCCTTTAGAGAATGACATGTTTCTCTTTTAAAAGAAAGGTTTAATCTAACAATTTCCTAATAGGAAACAGGGCAGCAAGATAAGCCAATATACCATCTGCTGTGAAGCCAGGCATGTCAAAAAAGGCTGAAGAGCATCTCCCTTGATAGAGAGATGATTAATAATCAGGCTCATGTAAGCCCAGCCCATGTTGCTTCCCAGATGTTAAGCATACTCTGCCCAGAGACCTCCAAAAGATGGAATGCTGTGCACACCTGTTACTGTTGGGTCTCTTGCCTGCTTGCACATCCAGCATTCATGGCTTTCCTTCTGTATAAATACTGTTTCAATAAAGCATAATCATGCACTCATTGTGACTATGTTTTAAATACCTATACTCAGTCAGCAAAAGGATTGATATATGTGAGAAATTACTTAAAGAAGTAAAAAAAATTAATCTATGATGGCTGAAATCGGGGCACCTAAAACAAACTGCACAATCTGCAGGTGCCTCAACATGTTGGAGAGTATCCTTTCCAAGTGAAATTGTCCAATATAAACCTCTTCCAGGCATCAAGGCATGTCTCTGCTTGTTCCAGGCAGCTGGTCTGCTCTCACAGTCTTCCTTTTAGCTTGGTTTGTCTAAGAATGACTCTTAGCAGTCTTTATTGGTTACATTGATAGAGCAGGACCTAGTAAATCTTGTCAGCTTCAGGAACTTCCTGAAACTATTCTGATTTATTGACTTTCTAGCTTAAGGAGCTCTCTTCAGGTTGGACTGTGACAATCTCAGCGGAAAATGCAACACAACAACATCTACCACCAATTAGTCTGTAAAGAAGAAAATAGCTTCTGGTTCAAATTTTCCAACAGGCACATGTGTTATAGGTTCACCCCATAATGTTTGTTCACCCATCCACAGAGGGGCCATCTCTACCTTGCAAGAATTCCAATCTACACCTCATGAGGGCAGTATCGGCTTAGTCTGGCTAAAAAAATTTAAACTATGGGTAGCAGCTTGATCTTGGCCAAGGTGCACATACACAAGAAAACAATGTTTTAAACACAAAAGTGCCACAGGTACACTGGTGGTTTAGAGTTGATACGAGTACAAGTTGCAACCCAGACAGACTGAGACAAGAAACTAAAAAGCTGATTGAGTAAAGCTGATAGAGAAAACAGTGTGGCAGATGTGTTCGAATTCCTCAAGGAAAGAAAAGGAGGAGGCGGATGCGTACCTTTATCAGAGATTGTGGAGGCGAAAAGAACCTGCTTGGGAGCTCATAGAGATATTAGTTACTTTAAAGTAACTGTGATAAACACATGACCAGGGAAACTAATAGGAGGAGTATATTTGGTTTATGGTTCCAGAAGGGTAAGATCATGTCCATCCTGGAATGACACGTGGAGATGAGGAGAAGACACGGTGGCTAGAGCCAAAGCTGTGAGCAAAAACTCTTCTCAAAGTGATATGAATCTTTAATTTGTACTTCCAAAGGCTACATTCAATGATCTACTTCCTCCAACAAGGCCATGCCTCCTGAACAGTGTCAATTGGGAAGCAAATGTTCAAATGCTGTAGGCTATGGGACACATTTCTCCTTCAAACCATCACAGAGAGTATCTAGGGGAGGAGATAAAATGAACACGGAACAGCACAAGACGGGAGGCTGTAAGGAATGGACAGGTGATGAAGTCTGAAATTGCTGAAGGGCAAGGAAAGGGGCACCTTGGTACTAAGTAATAACCTTGACTGGGCAGTGGGAGAGGACAGGAATTGCAGCAGACAGAGCTGTAGGCTAAGGACAGCTATGGAGGACGACGTGGAGGAAGAGCATGCTAGACAGCTTTCAGGATCTTTGGTTGTAGCAAGAAAAAAACAGGTGTGTGAAGGAAGAGAAACAGAGGTTGAAGGAATGTCCTGGCTGCTTTTGTGTGTTTTGTTTTTTTAACATAAAAAAAAAAATGTGCTAACACCATTGGGAAAGGATATTAAGTGGTCAGAGAGAGGATTTTGGGAGCAAGCTCCCGGTGAAGGTGTTGTCCAGAGTAAAGCCCTGCAGTATGAGTAGTGGGTGGAGAAATTACCCATACAGGGCAGCACAGCAGCCGTGAAAACGTAGGAGAACAACAGGAAAGAAATCATGTTCGGCAAGCTAAATGTGGATGGATAATGTGAGCCAGGACATTTATGGTGTCTGTGAAAAGGACAGTAGAAACATCCTTAAGCCTCTTAGCATTTCTGCTAGTCAAAGGGGAAGCAAAATTGCTCTTCCTAAGTGTGATTCAGAGGAGACACACAAAGAAAATTGTCCAAACAGGATTCAGGGTAAAACTTCAAGAAATTGCTCAATTAGACAATCTGGAAGCTCACAGCACAGTCTTTAGAATGAGAGGAAAAACGTTTTATTTTCCAGTTTTCTGTACTGTAGTTGTGTGATTGTTTCAGTTTCTCTGTACCATACCTGTGTGGTTGTTGTAGTTTCTCTGTACTAGACTTGTGTAGTTGTTGCAGTTTCTCTGTACCATGGCTGTGTGATTGTTTCAGTTTCCCTGTATCAGAGTTGTGTGGTTGTGCCTAGACTGCATGACAACTTGAGAGCATCAGTCCCTGGTATGTCCATTACAGAGATGGGTACAGGATGGGGGCAAATATTAGTCTTCAAACAGCTTTAGACTTTATCATCACCGTCTATATAAAGTCAGTGAAGGAATCCCTCCTTGTCACAGGCATGGAAATGCAGCAAGGCTGGAGAGGTGAAGGGGACGGGTACCCCTTAGGATCTGATGGAAAAAAAAAAAATCAGGTTTCAATAGGAACATTTTTTTTTTTTTCTGTGATGGTGCAGAATGAAGAGAAGGAAGAGAAGCCCCAACCAAGCATACACAGCTGCTCTCCAGATCTTTTATCAGCTTTCACGTGTGCTTCTGCCTTCAAGACTCTCCAGCTCCTTTATCAGTTTTTATATGTGCTGTCGCCTTCTAGGCCACCCACTTCTGCTATACTGCCTTTTCACAGCTCTGGTGCAAAAGCTTGTTGGTAACTGTCAGTGCAGAGGCGTGTGATATAAAGTACTGCTCATGTAGCTTTCAAATTTCCAAATCGTTAATGATAATGATTCTTTGATATATTTTAACTGTTATTTATAATTTTTGCAAGCCAACAAAAGAATTAAGTAATAAAACATGACAAAACAGCAAATACTAATGACACCATGGTATGGGAAAATAGGGGCATCTTTGAGAGCAATAGAGCCTTTCTTGGCTGTTTTTGTGCTTAGCTCAAAAGGCCAGGGGTTCCCAGGAGCTCAACAGCAATGAAAGCCCCTCTAAGGCTAAGGATTTGGGGTTCTAGTCTCACAGATTTGAAGAATAAAGTTCATGGTGAGTTTTAGAAGGTGTTCTATAGGGAGGTTAAGAAAGGAGATGAGAACAGAGGTCCTGTTATGCAGAATAGGTCCCCCGGGAGTAGGGTACCCTTGAACCTTATCACCTTGGCATTCATTAAGAAAGCTCTAGTGGATAAAGGAAGGGATGTTGGTGAACAGTTCAGTCCGGTTTTCTCCAAAAGTCTCCATGTCCTCTCATCTTTGGTTGTGTCCTCAGTGTGGTTACTGGGACAGGGTTACTCCTTGAAGGAGAAGTAAAAGGAAAATCAGATGCCTTTCTGGCATCTCTAGCCTCAGACTATGGATAAACCAGAGACATTTTCAGCTTGGATCCTTCTGGTACCATGGACCTCCACAAGGCTTTTACACTGGTCAAGAAACCCAGAAAGAAACAGGCCATTTTCTTTGGGGGTGGTTTATTTTGAACTGCTTAGCCAGAACTTCCAGTTCTCAGCATCCAGTGCTACTAAAAATCTCAATTGCTTCGGGAATGTTTGAAAGTATAACTGCATAATGATGGAGATTATAGTTATCTAAAGTATATTATCACTGAAGCTCGTTATTGATGCTACCATCTTAGGCTGGGGTTTTGTGTCAATAAGCAGACAGTTCCTAAAACAACTCACTGGGCTATGCTCACTGGCTACACAAAACACACACACACTCTGGCAGGGTTCAGTTGCACCAGGACACCTCAACCACCTTGGGGAGCAGGGAACTGGTTACCTGCAGTTAGGAAAAAAAAATCATTAGCTGGGGGTGTGTTATGAGTTAGGATTCACTTTGGCTCTTGTTAAAAATTATGTAGATACCCGGGCCACCTTGGTTGTGTATTCAGCAGATGGTCCCACTGTCCCCAGAGGATGCCCCAGGCACACTAGCATGCCAAGGATCTTAGGATCACTGGCGAGTGGAACACAACATCTGTTCCAAAACAATCATGAGGTGCCTATGCCAGCAGGAGCAGGAACACAGGAAATCTGCCCGACCAGAGGTTCAGGTTCCTTCTGGTCATCACTGGTCTACCTTGGTTTCGAACACAGCAAAAGCCCCATGGTCACCAGAGGAGACACCACTTCCAGGCACTGTAACATGCCCAGGATCTTAGGATTCTAAGATCCCAGGATCCCAGGACATTGGTCACACCAGGATCTTAGGTTCTCAGTGGAAGCTTGACTGTCAAGAACTCTGACATACCCAGAATCTCAGGTTCACAGGCTCCCAGAATCACAGGATCCCAGAGAAAGCTGGACTCTGAGGAGTTTTGAATCAACCGGGATTACAGGAAGGACAGTCTCTAATCAGAAATATTGAGGGCAATGAGCACTTGAGATAATCAGATGGCAGGAGGTAAGTATAAGAACAGAAGCAACAGAAACCCAGGTTACTTGGCATCATTACAACCAGATTCTCCCACCATAGCAAGTCCTGGATACACCTTCACACCAGAAAAGCATGATATGGATCTAAAGTCACTTCTCATGACGATGATGGAGGACTATAAGAATGAAATAAATAACTCCCTTAAAGAAATACAGGAAAACATATTCAAACAGGTGAAAGAATTGAACAAAACCAGGATCTAAAATTGGAAGTAGAAACAATAAAGGAATCACAATGGGAGACCACTCTGGAAATAGAAAACCTAGGAAAGAAGTAAGAAGCCATAGATGCAAATATAACCAACAGAATACAAGAGACAGAAGAGAGAATCTCAGGTGCAGAAGATACCATAGAAAACATTGATACAACAATCAAAGAAAATGTGAAATGCAAAAAGATACTAACCCAAAACATCCAGGAAATCCAGGACACAATGAGAAGACCAAACCTAAGGATAATAGGTATAGCCAAGTAGGAAGATTTCCAATTTAAAGGTCAGTAAATATCTTCAACAAAATTACAGAAGACAACTTCCC
>NC_034599.1:19271692-19272883 GCF_900095145.1 Mus pahari
ACACAATAATAGTGGGAGACTTCAACACCACACTCTCATCAATGGATAGATCCTGGAAACAGAAACTATACAGAGATACAGTGAAACTAACAGAAGTTATGAAAGAAATTGATTTAACAAATATCTATAGAACATTTCATCCTAAAACAAAAGAATATACCTTCTTCTCAGCGCCTCATGGTACCTTCTCCAAAGCTGACCATACAATCGGTAACCAAACAGGTCTCAGTAGATACAAAAATATTAAAATAAGCCCATGCACCCTATCATATCACAACAGACTAAGGCTGATCTCCAATAACAACACAAATAATAGAAAACTCACATACAAAGGGAAGCTGAACAACACTCCACTCAATGATAACTTGATATAGAAATTAAAGACTTTTTAGAGTTTAAAGAAAATGAAGCCACAACACACCCATACTTATGGGACACAAGGCAATTAGTCCTAAGAGGAAAACCCATAGCTCTGAGTGCCTCCAAAAAGAAACTGGGCGAATTCAACCAAGAGGAGTAGACATTAGGAAATAATCAAACTCAAGGCTGAAATCAACCAATTGGAAACAAAAGGAAAGATACAAAGAATCAACCAAACCAGGAGCTGGTTCTTTGAGAAAGTCAACAAGATAGAAAAACCCTTAGCCAGACTAACTAGAAGGCACAGGGACAGTATCCTAATTAACAAAATCAGAAATGAAAAGCAAGATATAATAACAGAATCTGAAGAAATCCAAAAAATCATCAGATCCTACTATAAAAGCCTATACTCAACACAACTGAAAAACCTGGATGAAATGGACAACTTCCTAGACAAATATCAGGTACCAAAGTTAAATCTGGATCAGATTAATGATCTAAACAGACCCATATCCCCTAAAGAAATAGAAATCATCACTAATAGTCTCTCAACGAAAAAAAGCCCAGGACCAGATGGGTTTAGTACAGAGTTCTGTCAGACCTTCAAAGAAGATTTAGTTCCAATACTCCTCAAGCTATTCCACAAAATAGAAACAGAAAGTATTCTACCCAATTCATTCTATGAAGCCACAATTTCTCTGATACCTAAACNNCACAAAAACCCAACAAAGAAAGAGAACTTCAGACTAATTTCCCTTATGAATATTGATGCAAAAATACTCAATAAAATTTATATATATATATATATATATATATATATATATATATCCC
>NC_034599.1:19273132-19277211 GCF_900095145.1 Mus pahari
ATTTGCAAATTCATATGCAATAACAAAAAATCTAGGATAGCAAAAACTATTCTCAACAATAAAAGAACCTCTGGTGGAATCACCATGCCTGACCTCAAGCTGAACTACAGAGCAATTGTGATAAAAAAAAAAAAAAAAAACTGCATGGTACTGGTACAGTGACAGACAGTTAGATCAATGGAACAGAATTGAAGACCCAGAAATGAACCCACATACCTATGGTCACTTGATCTTTGACAAAGGAACCAAAACCATTCAGTGGAGAGAAGACAGCATCTTCAACAAATGGTGCTGGCGCAACTGGCAGTTAGCATGTAGAAGAATGAGAATTGATCCATTCTTATCTCCTTGCACAAAACCCAATTCTAAGTGGATCAAAGAAATCCACATAATACCAGAGACACTGAAACTTATAGAGGAGAAAGTGGGGAAGAGCCTCAAAGATATGGGCAGAGGGGAAAGTTTCCTGAACAGAACATTAATGACTTGTGCTATAAGATCAAGAATCGACAAATGGGACCTCATAAAATTGCAAAGCTTCTGTATGGCAAAGGACTCTGTCAGTAAGACAAAAAGGTACCCAATAGATTGGAAAGGTCTTTACCAATCCTAAATCTGATAGGGGGATATCCAATAAATATAAAGAATTCAAGAAGTTGGACTCCAGAAAACCAAACATCCATATTAAAAAATAAGTACAGAGCTAAACAAAGAATTCTCAATTGAGAAATACCGAATGGCTGAGAAGCACCTAAAAAAATGTTCAACATCCTTAATCATCCGGGAAATGCAAATAAAAACAACCCTGAGATTCCACCTTATACCAATCAGAATGGCTAAGATCAAAAACTCAAGTAACAGCAGATGCTGGAGAGGATGTAGAGGAAGAGAAACACTCCTCCATTGCTGGTGTGTCTGCAAGCTGGTACAACCACTCTGGAAATCAGTTTGGCAATTCCTCAGAAAACTGGACATAGTGCTACTTGAGTACCCAGCTATATTATTATTCCTGGGCATATACCCAGAAGATGCTCCAATATGTAATAAGGACACATGCTCCACTATGTTCATAGCAGCCTTATTTATAATAGCCAGAAACTGCAAAGAACCCAAATGTCCCTCAACATAAGAACAGATACAGAAAATGTGGTACATTTACACAATGGAGTACTACTCAGCTATTAAAAACAATGAATTTATGAAATTATTAGGCAAATGTATGGATCTGGAGGATATCCTCCTGAGTGAGGTAATGCAATTACAAAAGAACATACATAATATGCACTCACTGATAAGTGGATATTAGCCCAGAAGCTCAGAATCATTCTTAGAAGGGGGAACAAAATACCCATAGAAGGAGTTACAGAGACAAAATTCGAAGCAGAGACTGAAAGAATGACCATCCAGAGACTGCCCCACTTGGGGATCAATTCAATAAACAACCAAACCCAGGCACTATGGCAGATGCCAACAAGAGCCTGTTGACAGGATCCTGATATAGCTGAATCCTGAGGGTCTCTGCCAGTGCCTGGAAAATACAGAAGTGGATGCTCACAGCCATCCATTGGACAGAGCACAAGGTGTCCAATGAAGGAGCTAGTGAAAGTACCCAAGGAACTGAAGGGGTCTGAAGCCCCATAGGAGGAACTCAATATGAACTAATCCGTACCTCCAGAGCTCCTTGGAACTAAACCACCAATCAAATAAAACACATGGTGGGACATGTGGCTCTAGCTGTATATGTAGCTGAGGATGGCCTAGTCTGTCATCAATGGGAGAAGAGGCCCTAGGTCCTGTGAAGGTTCTATGCCCCAATATAGGAGAATGCCAGGACTGGGAATGGGAATGGGTGGGTTGGGGAGCAGGGGGAGTGGATGTGGATAGGGGATTTTCGGAGGGGAAACTAGGAAAGGGGATAACATTTGAAATGTAAATAAAGACTATATCTAATTTAAAAAAAAAAAGTAATTGCCAAGCCCCAAAAATAAATGATGTACACAGCAAAGTTCACAGGAGTTGAGGTTTGAGGAATGTCATCAGAATAAGCCATGGCACAGAGAAGGAAGGAAATTAAGGGAGTCCAGGGGCCTGGCCATTGCTCAGGTGCCAATTGCAAGTCTTTCTGTTAGAATGTGTTACTCTGAGCTCAGAATCAAGGACAAGAGCTCCCTGGTGTGCAAAGGATAATGGAGCTCTCCTACTCCAGAATCTCCCTGAGCTTCACCTTAGGCAGTGACACAGGAGCAATGAGTGGAAGGTGAATCACTAAAGCTAGAACATTGTAACAGGGTATCATATTCTTGATGCTTAGAGAAAGTAACCCTTTCAGTTTTCAAAGCTGTAGAAAAATGTTCTTAATATATATTATAATTTCCTTCTATACTTGATAGAATGTTCCCAGCCCATTCCTCTCAACCTATTATCATCCCCCAGAAAGCAGATACATAAAGTTGTAGCCTTGGATAAAAACCCCAACCTTCTCTCTTTAAATTAAACATTTGTTTGGCATAATAATAACATACATTCTTGAAGAAAATATAGAGAAGCAGATTCTTTTTTTTTTTAACTGCAAAGACTTTAAAGATACATACATACATATATATTCTTTTATTTTATTTTTGACTAGATATTTTCTTTATTTACATTTCAAATGTTATCCCCTTTCCTGGTTTCCTCTCTGAAAATCTCCTCTCCCTATCTCCTCCCTCTCCCCCTGTTCATCAAGCCACACACTCCTCTTTTTGGCCCTGGCATTCCCCTATACTGGGGCATAGAGCCTTCACAGGACCAAGGGCCTCTCCTCCCACTGATGTCCAACTAGGCCATCCTCTGCTGCATATGCAGCTGGAGCAATGAGTTTCACCATGTGCATACTCTTTGGTTGGTGGTTTAGACCCATGGAGTTCTGAGGGTACTGGTTAGTTCATATTGTTGTTCCTCCTATGGGGCTGCAAACCCCTTCAACTCCTTGGGTCCTTTCTCTAGCTCCTTCATTGAGGACCCTGTGCTCAGTCCAGTGGATGACTGTGAGCATCCACTTCTGTATTTGTCAGGCACCGGCAGAGCCTCTCAGGAGACAGCTATATCAGGCTCCTGTCAGCAAGCTCTTGTTGACATCCACATTAGTGTCTTCCTGTGGAAGAATTGTTACCCCTGTGACTCACCTTCCAAGAGTGCTTACCAGTCACCTTCCATGTTCATCAGTGAAAGGGCACACACATTTCCAGTATTGTATAGAGACTCATAAAGCAACCATGAGAATTTTCCTATCTTCCTTGTCTCTAAACACACTTTAAAACAGAATTGCCGGGTTGGTGAGATGACTCAGTGGGTAAGAGCACCCGACTGCTCTTCTGAAGGTCCTGGGTTCAAATCCCAGCAACCACATGGTGGCTCACAACCATCTGTAACGAGATCTGACTCCCTCTTCTGGAGTGTCTGAAGACAGCTACAGTGTACTTACATATAATAAGTAAAGAAATCTTTAAAAAAAAAAAACAGAATTGCCAAATACTGATTTTTATCTTACTGTATAAATGAGTATAGAAAATTCTAAGTGTTGTTAATTTAAGATTCTTTTTTAATGTGACAACAATTATAATGAGTCTATAGCCAACAATATGTATGAGTTTTGTGTACTTACTTCCATAAATATTTTCACAATACAAGTAGGATTGAAGATGGTGCATGCTTATCTCTTCCTCATTTTTCCACATATTCACATGCATGCACACACAGACTCACCATATGCACATACATATATTCAAATGTATGATCCCAAAATGTGATTAGTTGCATAATATTCACTTCTATAAAACAACATACTGTGAATAATTCTCACGATTCCCTTCTATGACCTCATCTTATCTAAGGATGATATGTTATTAAAAGATCTTCCAGAGTCAACGAATCAGTCCACTGGTTAAGGCGACTTATATGAAAGAGGAGAGAAATGACAGTTGTTCTCTGACTGACACATGTGTTCAGGGGGCTGGGGAAACATGTGCACACAGAAAGAGAGGAAGGAAGGAAGGAAGGAAGGAAGGAAGGAAGGAAGGAAGGAAGGAAGGAAGGAAGGA
>NC_034599.1:19277573-19282120 GCF_900095145.1 Mus pahari
GCACACACACACACACACACACACACACACACACACGCGCGTGCACACACACACACACATACACACACACACACCAGTTAGATATATAAACTCTGATTTCTAAGCTCTAACTCCCCATTTTTTTCTGCAGCATTTCTACCTTCTTGGAACAAAGAGAAATTGTTTCAAGATAAAATGCTAAACAAAGTACTAGGCACCCTAGCTGATCAAGGAAGTACTGTCTAACAGCTACCCTGTTGTACAATATGCCTTCTATATAACATGTGCTACCTTCAAGGAACTTGTCCACCTTCATTTCCTGTGGAACTCGTTTCAAATGGAAAGTCAGCCTGAAGAAATCACTGTAGAGAGCAGAGCCCCTATGTCAAGGTCCCTCTTCTCTCATTGTGTTAAATGAAATAAAGAAATAGCTCAGCTGAGCCACTTTACAGGAAGAAATGGGGCATGGCCAGTGACTCAGTGGCAAGTCATTTATCTATACCTGTTCCTGGCTCTCTGAGGACTGTCCTCTCAGCCTTCACAGGACTTCAACAAATTTCAGTCATGTTTTAAAAAATCATTTCTTCGTGGAGGCAAAGTCAATGAGTTCAATATACTTACTGTGAGAAGGCTCATTTCACATGCACTCAGATGAAAGGACAGGACTAATTCACAATTCCCAAAGTGCTTGCTCCTCTTCCACACCTGCAAGTGTGAAGTCCTGAAGACCTCCCTTGACCAGGGTGTTCCCTGGTTAAACATGTAGAGATTTCTGCAGAAATAACTTTATAGAGACCCACAAATATTGCTTTGTTTGTCTCAGGTCAATTTGCTGTCAGCCTCTTTTAATAACACATACACACACACACACACACACACACACACACACACACACACAGGCATGCAGACTAGTCTGGGCCACATGAGACATTGTCTCCAAAAATAAAACAATAACAAAAACTAACATAGTGTTTAAAAGCTCATGCTCATTCAGTCTTTGGAACTCAGAAATTACCGCTTCCAGCAAACAAGAAAACAGTATTCTGTGAATGGGAAGAGACACCATGACCAAGCCAATGATTATAAAAGAAAGCATTTAGCTTTGGGCTTGCTTACAGTTTTAGAGAGTTAGTCCATTGTCATCACAACAAGAAGCAGTCAGTCAGGCATCACAGAAGCAGTAGCTGAGAGCTTTTTATCTTGACCCACAGGCGGCAGGCAGAGAGATGCTGGGTCTGGTGTGGGCTTTGTGAAATCAGAAAGACCACCCCTAGAGACACACTTCCTCCAACAAGACCACACCTAGGAATTCTTCTAATTCTCTCAAATAGTGCCACATCCTGGTGACTAAGCATTCAAATATCTGTGCCTACAGGGACCATCCTTATTCAAACCACCACAGATGGACAGAAAGGTGAAATTCTGAAATTGTAACTACTGTTTATCTCCCTTGATTTTAATTAAGCAAGTCCTTGAGACTCTTGAGCCTGTCTAATAAAGCAAAAATGAGATTACAGATATGCAGCAGCCTCTTCCATAGCACTAAACACAACACATCAACAGAAGCAGTCCATGTCTTGGCTTTCTTTTGAGACAAGCAGAAACACCTACCAAACTTCATATTTTCTGAGTTCTGTTCTTACTAATCCACATCATCAGGTCTTTTCTCAGCCTTACTTGACAGACAATATGAAAAGTCAAGAGAACGTTAGTAATATTTTATGGGGTGGGTTGGCCACCATGCTCTAGATTGTTCTGATATCACAATGAATCTGCGTTGGATCTTCTGTACTTCTCTCATCTCTCTTACTTCCTGGCAGCTGCCACGCCGAGCCTTGTCTTTGCAACCACTGTTGACATTTTGAACAACAGCCTATGCAGCTCATTAAGTGGTCTTCCATTAACGTTCTTGAGTCACTCAAAGTCATAGAGGGTGAAAAAAAAAATCTATGGACCACCTAAACAGCCCCAATCCTGCTTTGACATAATGAAAACAAAAGCTTATAAGTACAAAAGGTATAAATACTTTTCTAAGGCACCATAGGTTGCTTGGGAAAGGCTAGCCATCTGTGACTCCATGTGACACATTTTACTTCCATGCCACTGCTTAAAATTTTTCTCAGGTACTGGACTCCCCACTGATGGAATATGAAGAAGAACATCTAAAGAGGATCCGTTTAAGATGGTGATGTCTAGAGACCCACTACGGTGTAGTCCTTCCCTTCCTCCTGTGGCAGAACTCTAGGACCAAAGGGTATCATCAACCTTGGTAAGGGATAAACATACTGAACTCATGAGAGGAACCAAGGGATAGGTCTGATGTGTTATTTCTCTAAGGAAGTGGTAGACATGTGGCCAAAAAGCTTATGGAAATGTGCTAGACATCAGTTATCATCAGGGAAATTCTGATCAAAACTGTGACAAGATGCCACCTGACACTGTTAGAGTGGCTTTTGCTGAAATAATGAGAACTGGCAAATTCAGCGAAAGACCTGAAGAAATAGAAAACTTTGCCCTATTGATGGTAATCATATTGCAAGGTCTGTCCACTATGGAAAACAGTACTGCAGTTCCTCAGAAAAAGTACTGACAGAGTTATGCAGTCAGACCTCTCAGTCTGTATGTGTCTACCCACAAGAATGGAAACAAGCTTTTGGAGAAAAATCAGTGCACCCATGCTCACCACAACATTATCCACAGAAGCAAAGCATAGAAGCTGAAAAAGTGAAACATAAAAACATAAATTCTAGGCCTTTAGGCCTAGGCTTGAGAATGTGACCTTTGTGACTCAATGCTCCAAGGCATGCTAATCATAAAACAGATATCGACACTTCTCTACCCACCTGCTTCCTGGGTTCAGGGAGTGTTCGTTCAGAGAAAGTCACCCTGACCCACCCTGACCTCTCCCGGAACCTGCTATGCAAATGTGCTAACTGTCTTGACTCCCACTTTCTCATGACTCTTAACTGGTATTTTTGGTATTTTCCAACAATGCCCTCCACATCCCCTTGAGTTGTGGTTTCTTCCTTTAAATACCCCCTTAAACAGCTATTCAGGGCCCATGATCCTTTACCCCTGTGTGGCGTATGATTGTGGGTCCCAGAGCACTCTTGGAATAAAAATTCTCGTGCAGTTTGCATCAAGACTGTTTCTTGTGGGTGATTTGGGGTGTCGCCTCTCCTGAGACAGAACGTGGGGGAGTCCGCACATTGTGGGTCTTTCAAAGCAACCAAAAAGAATAAACAAAACATGGTGTACTGTAAATGAAATATAATTCAGCTTTTGGAGCAAGAGAAGGAACACAACTGAACCTTGAGGATATAGATTTTTTTACATTAAAATTTGGTGGTTCACATGAGTACCATCGCATGAACTCTCTCTCTCTCTCATACACACACACACACACACTGAGGTAATAAATTAAACTTAGGACATTAGACTTAGTGTCAAGGTTTTCACCATCTTGCCAACCCTGAGGACATGGTCTTAAATAAAATAAACCAATCACAAATAGAAAAACACTCAATATTTTTTTTTCATATGAGGCACATAGAATAGTGAAAGCATTAGAGACAGACAGCAGGATGACGATGGCTGGGGCCAGAGGGAAGAAAGCATGAAGTGTTTGTGTTATAATCCCTGCAGTTCAGAAGCTGAGTTCAGAAGGTGATGAGGTTAAGGTTATTCTAGGCTATATAAAAACTAGTGAGATTTTATAAGGAGATGGAAGAAAGGAAGAAGGGAAGAGAGACGAGAAAAAAGAAAACAGAAAGGTTATGCAAAATAATGTAGAAAGAAGGGCAAGACTGGCAATGGTTAGGAGAGCACTTACTACACTGAACTGTGAACCATATACACTTTAAGATGGCTAGGATGGTAACATTGTTGTGTATTTTTCTCCTATGCATGCTTTTATTTTTTAGCATAATAAAAATTGCTAAGTGTTTTTATGCTTTTAACTTTGTCATGAATTTTTCGATATGTGTTTATGTAGGGGAGGCGTATTTCATGAGAGCATAACATATATATAATTGACATTAAACAAGCAAAATTTACCATGAATTGCTGCAGCTTCTAATTGGCTGTTCTAAATAGACAGAAGCTCGTTGATATGTACAGACCTTAGGTCTGGCTAATTCTTTTTTAACTTATTTATTCATTTTACATGCAAGTATCAGTCCTCTCTCTCCCCCCAGTACCCTCTCACACAAACCATACCCCAATTCCACCCTCCTCACTACCCATCTATATTCTCTCCACTCCTCCTTCCCCACTCCAATGTCCCCCCGCCCCCCCCCACACACACACTTGTAGTCACTGCAGTACTAGGTACATTCTGGACCCAAGGGTCCAGGTTAGTTTATTCAATCGGTCTCTCTGTGGAGTCTCTGTCCTCTTCCTGTTGCTCAGTTCTTCCCTCAGCTCTGCCATAAGACTCCAGAGTTCCACTTATCAGTGAGTGCATATCAAGTGACTTCTTTTGTGATTGGGTTACCTCACTCAGGATGATATCCTCCAGATACATCCATTTGCCCAAGAATTTCATAAATTCATTGTTTTTAATAGCT
>NC_034599.1:19283005-19286535 GCF_900095145.1 Mus pahari
CCCCAGTACAGGGCAATGCCAGGGCCAAGAAGTGGGAGTGGGTGGGTAGGGGAGCAGAGTGGGGGCGGGGGGTATAGGGGACTTTCAGGATAGCATTTGAAATGTAAATGAAGAAAATATCTACTAAAAATAATGAAGAAAAAAAAAAAAAAGACTCCAGAGTTCCATTTAATG
Organism: Mus pahari; assembly: GCF_900095145.1. Taxonomy (NCBI): domain Eukaryota; kingdom Metazoa; phylum Chordata; class Mammalia; order Rodentia; family Muridae; genus Mus; species Mus pahari. The sequence goes on from NC_034599.1 coordinate 19,283,180, forward strand.
TTTGGCTGTGGGTCTCTGCATCTCTTCCCCTTGGCTACTGAGTAGAGCCTCTCAGAGGACAGTTATGGTCGGCTCCTTTCCGCAAGCATAAGAGTATCATTAATAGTTCTTGCCCATGGGATGGGTCTCAATTTGGGTCAATCATGGGTTTGCCATTCCCTCAGTCTTGGCTGTATCTTTGTCCATGCATATCTTGCAGGACACATTTGGGACTAAAGGTTTTGTGTGTGGATTGGTGTCCTTATCCCTCCCCTGGGGATCCTCTTGGCTCCAGGGAACAGCCACTTCAGGATTCTTATTGCACCCCTGTTAGAAGTATCAGGTAGAGTCACTTTCCATTTGCCCCCAGGGGAGTCCCTCCATCCCAGGCCTCTCTCATGTTCATTCCCTCTCCCCTGCTCTCCCTACATCTTCTTGCACCCCACCCCCACTCCTCCCACCAGCCCCTCTCTCACCTAGGTCTCTGTCTCCATTGAACTCCAATATCTACTTTATTTCCCCTTCTTAGAAATGTTCAACAACCCTCCCTTGGGTCCTTCTTGTTATTTAGCTTCTTTGGGTCTGTTGACTACAACATGCTTAACCAGTATGTTATGGCTAATATCTACTTATGAGTGAGTATATACTGTGCGTGTCCTTTTAGGTCTGGGTTACCTCACTCAGGATGATGTTTTCTAGTTCCATCCATTTGCCTGCAAAACCCATGTCTTTGTTTTTAATACCTGGGTTGTATTCCATTGTGTAAACAAATCACATTTTCTTTATCTGTTCTTCAGTTGAGGGGCATCTAGGATGTTTCCAGTTTCTGGCTATTACGAATAAAGCTGCCATGAACATAGTTGAACAAGTGTCCTTGTAGGATGGTGGAGCATATTTTGGGTATTGTTGTAGAAGTGATTTAATCCTGACCAGGGGTTTCTAACCCACCTCAGAACATTTAGTTACTGAATAAAAAAATACACACCACCTTTGTATTTATAATAAGCCTTAAACAATACAAAAGCTGGGCAGCTGCCCACCCTCTATGCTGTTTGGATCTACTTTCCTATCAATAACTCTGAGTTATTACTTACAATGTTTCATCTGGGCTGCTCTTAACATCAATTGGCCAGCCCAGAGGGCCATGTTTTCTTTATGTCTATCCCATGGTGGCTTCTCCTTCCTCCTCTCCTGCACCTTCTTCCTCCTTGTGGTTTTCCTCCAAACCCAAGCCTGCAAAACCTAAACCTCTCCTAAGACTCTTCTACTAGACAATTAGCTGTTGGCATCTTTATTTGCCAATCAGAAATAACATGGGGCAGAGTCATGCAGCATCTTATGTGTGGACTCTCTGTGGCAACCAGTCTTGGGGGCCCAGCGTTAGCATTAAAATACAAGCAGTTTTAGGCCAACCTACTACAGGGTATATTCCCAGAAGTGGTCTAATTGGGTCTTAAGGTAGAACTATTGCAGTTTTCTGAGAAACCACCAAATTGATTTCCAGACTAGTTGTACAAGTTTGCACTCCACCAGCAATGGAGGGGTGTTCCCCTAAATCTACATCCTTGCTAGCATGTGTTGCCCTTTGAGGTTTTGATATTAGCCATTGTGATGAGTTGAATTTCAGAGTTGTTTTAATTTGTAATTCCCTGATGACTAAGGACATTAAACATTTGTTTAAGTCCTTCCTGGTCACTAGACATTCCTCTGTTGATATTTTTGTTTAGCTTTGTACCCCATTTTTATTGGGGTATTTTGATTGGTTGGTCACTGATTTCTTCAGTTCTTTATAAATGTTGGATATTAGCCATCTGTCAGATATAGGGTTGGTGAAAAATTTGTCCCAATCTGTAGGTTGCTATTTTGTCCTATTGACAGTGTCCTTTGCCTTACAGACCATCTCAGTTTCCTGAAGTCCCATTTGTCAATTTTTGACCTGAGTACCTGTCCCATTGGGGTTCTTCTCAGGAAATTATCTCCTGTACCCATGAGTTCAAAGCTATCCCCCATTTTCTGTTATACTGGATTTAATGTACCTGGTTTTATGTTAACATTTCTGATCCATTTGAATTTAGTTTTATGCAGGGTGATAGATACTTACCTATTTGCATTCTTCTACATGCAGACATCTAGTTAGACCAGTAGCATTTATTGGAGATACTTTAATTTTTTTTCCATTGAATGGTTTTCGCTTCTTTGTCAAAAATGAAGTTTTTGTAGGTGTGTGGATTTATTTCTGGGTCTTCACTTCTAATCCATTGATCCACCTGTCCGTTTTTATAACAATTCCATGCTGTTATTATTGCTATTTTTCTGTAGTGCAGCTTGAGATCAGGGATAGTGAGACCTCCACAGGTTCTTCTATTGTTTAGGATTGGTTTTAGCTATCCTGGGTTTTTTGTTTTTTCATATGAAGTTGAAAAAACAGATCTTTTAAGATCTGTAAAGCATTGTTTTAGAATTTTGATGAGAATTTTATTGAATCTGTAGATTGCTTTTGTTAAGGTAACCATTATCAGTATATTGATCATACTAATAGATGAGCCTGAGAGAGCTTTCCATCTTCTGATATCTTCCTGATTGGTGGGGTGGATTTCCAAGCTGTGTATTCATGGGGCCCTACAGTCCTCCACAAGACTCAGAAAGCTCTTTGAGGTCCCACATGGCTCCTCAGGCTCAAAGAGCAGGCTCAGTGGTTCTGGCTAATCTAGTAAAGTATTTTTATTTCTAAATTATTTACAGTGAAACTTTAATTTTTTAATAATTTTTTATTAACTAAGAAATTAATTGAAAAAAAGAGAGTCCTTGCTGACAACTGGAGATTATATAAATATACACTGTCTGGATATCTATACTTTCTTAGTGAGTCCTCATAGCCTGATTTATGAACTCCAATACTTGAGGTGGGAATAATTCAAAGATCATCTAGAAAGTTCTAGGTATGGGGATTTACAACATTGTCTAGTGGATGCTCAAGTATAGTCACTGGCTAATGTGTGTTAACTTCTGAAAGGGACCTCTTAAAAACCCAGAGCTAATGTTAATTCCTTCAGTCAAGCAGAAAAACTTCAGCAAGAATAAACACTATGTGAAGTATAAAACCTTCTTCAAAACTGCACAGTGGGAAAGCAAAAGGTGTCAGTAAGCCATGAGAAATGATAGGCGCTGGGAAGAAAATGAAATATATGTTTGTGTGAGTGGGCATGGTTCTGAAAATTAATATGGCAATGAAAAAAGACTTTGGATCTTTGCTCCGGTGCACTGCCGGGGAAAGAGCGGACTGGAGAGGGGACCCGCAGCTGGACCCGATCGTCCTGCGCCTCTCCTGCCCAGGAGGGGTGTTCGCCTGGCGGCTGTCCGCAGGCTGATCCAGCACC
>NC_034599.1:19294702-19323754 GCF_900095145.1 Mus pahari
TGGGTGGGTAGGGGAACAGAGGTGGGGGGAGGGGTATGGGAATCTTTCGGGATAGCATTTGAAATGTAAATAAAGAAAATAATAATAAAAAAAAAAAAAAAGACTTTGTTATAGGAGTTGGTCAGAGAAGTAGTCATGCTATACAGGAATCTCCAGACACAAATCTCTCTCTAGCCTTTGACAGATAGAAAGAACCCAAAACTTCAATCGATAGGATTTTTCACTCATCAAAATTCAACTTCCCCTTAGCAAGAAAGAGAGAATTACAGAAAGAAAACAGAGCATCTAAAAGACAACAAACAAATATACTGGAAATTCTAGCTTCTTCCCATTATGCATTTTCTGTGTTACACCCTGTCACCCTAGAGGTCCAGTGGGCACATCTCACTTTTTCCAAGGTGCCACGCTTCTCCAGAATCTGTATATTGGAACACTCAGTGTGAGGAAAGGAGGAGATAGGCTCTTTGAGCAATGATGAAATTGGGAGAGGCCCAGCCCCTGTACTCTTCTAGGAAGGGTGGGCAGACACATCCTCATGAGAAAAATGAGGTGCCTGAAGGTCAGGTAAGTTTCTCAAGGTGACACAGCTGCTAAGTAGCAGAGTTAAAAATCCAGTTAAGTCACCTGACTCTGACGTTCCTGGTTTGGCATGGTGAAAATAAACTGTTACTTTTACAGTTGCTTGATCATGTATAAATGCCAAGAAACTGAATTGGGGTACTTGGGAGCCAACTAGCAAAAGTTAGTGTGATTTCCCTAATCTCCTCTTGACTGCTGGAATTGTCTAAGAACTTAATCCGATTCATGCTGAGCGTTAATCTGCAGCAAGGGGTGCCTCCTGGAAATTCTGAGGGATAAACCAAGTGGGTTTTACAGGCAAAAGCTCTATTTTAATTGAACTTTCTGGATTAGCAGAAGAGTAGATGAGAGTGTCTGGGGCTACCATAAAGTAGTCCCCTTCCAATTGCCTTCCTCCAGCAACACTGAGCCTCACTGAGTAGAAGCTACATTCAAAATCATAAAGATAAGGTTGAATTTTCTCCTGTTTACAAGTGGTCTGTTCTGTGTTATTTTAGGGGGCTTTCCTTAAGCAGCTCAAACATAGCACTGAAAGTTATAAAGTCCGTTTATTTTCTTTGTTAATGCTGTAGAGAATGGTCCTTTCCTGACGTGCCTATCTGATATCTCAAATCTTAGACCATTGTCTTGGCTGATGTGCAGTAAGGGAATCTCTTTGGTGGGGGCTTCCATGTCTGATGCCTTTCTAAATGAGGAGGATTTAAGAACAACGCTATTTGGTATTGAGCCTTTCGGATTCCATGTGGGTTCAAATATCAAAAGAGTCAGCTACTTCTCCTCCTCAGAATGTCCCTGGTTAGAGTCCCATTTGCTCAGTGCTTTAGGTTATGTGTAGAAAACAGGCAATAGCCTATTAGAGAAGAAGCAGCTCATGTTGGGACCAATCTGTAACCCCAGACCTGGAAGTAAGGAGGGAGGATGGACCCTGAGGCTCGCTGGCCAACTAACTAGCTTTGCCAATCAGTAAGTTCTGGGTTCAGTGACAGATCCTGTCTTACAAAATAATGTGACCAACAACAGAAGAAGACATCTCTGGGTGGCCTTCCCATGTTCTGTGTCTGTCTTGCTCCTTTTTAACTCCCAGTGACCCATCCTGTCTCCCTCTCCTATACAAGGAAAGAAAAGGGGAGGGAGGATGGAGGTGTAGAAGAAAGACAATGCTGTCTTTCAGCTTAAAGGGAGCTGCTGACTTCAGTAGAAAGAACTCACAGACTGAGCCATTGGTATCTTGGTTTGTCCTTTAGTGAGAAAAGATAAAACCCAATACTTTCTCTCTGTGTATTTGGGATTCATTCTTCTACTAGGAAGAAATGCCTTATGTGAATCTAAAGCACCTACTTGTCTTCTGGATGCTTCTGAACCTTCAGCACTTTCATTTCAAAGCAGCCCATTTCACTGAGAAAGCTTTGGTAACACTATCCTGGGTACTATGCAAAGTTCAAATGGGAACATTTGGTTTGGAAACATTGTTTCTAGAGGGAAAGTGGTGTTACTGACAGAAAGCTACAGTATTGTTTTATCTGCCTCTGCAAGGATTGCAGCCAACTTTGATAAAGAACTTCTGACATGGAAACTGTAGCTTTCAACTCTCCTTTCTCATTAAAAGGTGAAACATAGTATTGGAAATACCTGTTCTTCCTAGCTCTATTTCTAGATGGCTCATTATTTAAATAATTCCTTTTACTTTAAAAATGTAGAATGAATACTAAAGAAAATTGAGTCACTTGGAAGGGTAGACAAAGGAAACAGAATATTCTATCCTACAGCGCAGGAAGAAAAGTTCATATTTTAATGCTTTCATTTTTAATTTTTTTTTGCATTTTTATGCTTATAATGTATTTCCTTGGATTGAATCTAGGCCAATTATCCATATTAAGTTATTCATTTAATGTAATTCTAAATTGGAATTCCTTATTAGGAGTCAATTCTAACATAAATTCCTGTGGGGTTCTTTTAGAACTTGATTAATTCACTCTAGATTCAGCTTAAACTGTAAATGGCTGAGACTATATAAGAACATAATTTTTTTCTAAGAAAGGAACTGTCATGTAAAATTATATTGGAATTTTTGAATGTATATACTCTGACCTAACCACGCAACCTAAAGTATGTTGTTTTGAATTTCTCTGGCTAAAACCTGACAGAGCAATTAATGCAGAAGGATGCTTATTTTGGTCAGAGAATTCAGTGTATCATGGATAGGAAGGTATGGAGGATTCAGTAGTTTGCCATACAACCATGAGAACAGAGGGGACAGGGGATTCTGAAAGAGCTAGGGCAAGACATAGCCTTCAAAACACATGCTGTGTGACATAACTCCTCAGAAGAGATTACTCCTACAGTTTGGGGTTACCTTTCTACTTTGGTAGTGTGCAGAATACCTTCTAGAACCATGAACACTAGTCAGTACTGATGAAGACTCTAGGTAGACACCAGATTTATTTCTTTGTTTAATGAAATGTGTGTGTACTTCAGCAATAGAGCCTTACCATCAGACTGTAGAGAAAAACCAATAGCCTTGGGAATAGCTTGCATTGTTTGGGGAATCCATAGAACCCTTTTGGGCAACAACTGAATCATACCGAATCCATTCCTGGCACTGGAAGCTTTACTTGATGATGAAAGATTTATATAGTTGAGTCATGGTCCCCCCTGTTATTTGGTGATTCAACTTATATGTCTTTCTTTTTTTGTACATATTTTGAGAACCTTCTGCAGTAGTAGGCCTTCATATTATCTGCTCCTTTTTAGCTGACACCTAAATTGCTTTCTCCACTGTTGTATCACAATGCAACCCAGGATTCCACCTGGCTTGGGTTCTACACATACTCCTTTACTTAAAACAGTGTACTTGCTACATAATGTCAACCTGGGTCCCCAACCTGGATCAGGCTTCACATAAACCTGCTTGAAACAATGAAAACGTATTATTTCCACTAGTAACCCCTTGGTAACACCATATTTCCATTCAAATACATTCTGGACCACATCTAGAAACTCTGGGCTGTGGGCTTCTCTGACCTAGTCAGGCATGGGATGCAAGTGCAATAATGCAATCTGTTCCCTTTAGGCATCAGAAAGAATCTATGTTTATTACATTGTGCCTGTGCAGATGTATGACTACAATCAGATGCATTATAAGAAATATTATGCAAAGGCTTACACATTCCAAATATCTTCATCAAAATTTAGAATGATCTGTGCTGCATCATTCAGCAACCAAACTCCTCTTTCTTTTGAATCCCACAACAGAAAGCCTCCAAAGAATAATTTGGACCATTGAGTACCTTTACTGATGTGGCCCACTGTCACCCTGACAACATACTCTGACCTGCAATTTTCACTTCACTTTTGAATAGAATCTCCTTACTGCTTTAAAAATCAGTGTGCACCTTTATTTCAATTGCTTAAATGGAAGTCTGAGAGTCCAGAAACAGCCCAAAATCTAACCAATATATTGTCAGAAATATGGTTATAATTTTTTGAAAGGTAACCAAGAAAAACAATAAATCCACAGGCTAGATCAGGGGCACAATGTGACAAGCAGCCCTGGTTCACTTGTATAGTTGGCTATTGGAAGGTAGATTCTTTATTCATCTTTTAACTATCACTAATAATGATCATATCATGCCTTGCATTCTACATTCTATATACACACATAGATGTGTATAATGCATAGACACACACACACACACACACACACACACACATATGTGTAGCTTACATCATGCTTGCCAAAAACAGTTGAAGGGACCCCAGAGGATCGGAAGAATTCCCAAGAAGTGTTACTGACAGCAAACGAGGAAAAAATCTTAGTGATGTAGAAATAATTTCTGTCCAAGCAGTTAGACAATGACCCTGGCTAGATGCAACTTCAGAGTCAAGTCACAGGGTAGAATTGAGATGCATGACTGTAGATGTTACAGTGGCAAAGAACAGAAACAGGTCCAGAAAGGTATTGATCGGGGTGGGGGTGGGGGAGTGGAGGTGGGGATAGCAATTCCAGAATACCGCATCAGTGGTGAGGACAGAGCCATACCAAAGTCCCTGAGCAGGTGAGAGTCCTCTGCCTGTTGATTGTTTAACACACATTGACTGGACACATCGTAGATTCTGGTAGCATAACTATTGCAGTGTTAGGTGCCCTGCTCTTTGTGAAGTCCAGGTGAGGGTACGATACTCATTTTAGTCTGGTGTTAAATATCTTCTTGGGTCTAGATTTTTGTAAGTAATTCTAATATATCCTATGAACATATATGTGTCTTAGTTAATGTCATATTGCTGCGAAGAGACACCATGATCATGGCAGCTCTTATGAAGGGAAGCATTTAATTAGGGCTTGCTTATAGTTTCAGAGGTTTAGTCCATTATCAGGATGACAGGAAGCATGGTGGTGAAAAGGCAGACATGGGGCTGGAGAGAGAGCTGATATGGCAGGAAGCAGAAAGAGAGAGACTGGGCCTGGCTTGGGTATCTGAAACACCAAAGAACACCCCCAGTGGCACACTTCCTCCAGCAAGGCCAAAACTCCTAATCGTTAAGAGGTAGTGCCATTCCTTAATGGCCAAGCCTTCAAGTATATGAGCCTATGGGGGCCATTCATATTCAAGCCATTACAATATGGCAGCAGTTTTCTCTGATAAATTTATTGAATAAGCACTATTTTTACCTTTAAGATTAAGTTATTTATCAGCCAAATACCTTCTGGGTATCAGACCCATGATACTCTCTATGCACAGCAAGTTACAGACTCACCCTGACTTTAGCTTTGCATTTATAGCAAAGTCGACTTACGGTTATACATAGAATATCTCATAGTAGGCACAACCTAGAAAATGAGTTTTACACAATATGTAGTAACTTAGAGTAGAACACATCAATCTAAGCATGTACCTCTTGTTTATGAGGTTAATTGCTTCCTGTGAGTCTTGTGGTGATTTTAATAAGAATGGTCCTCATAGACTCATCTATTTGAATGCTTAGCCATCAGGGAGTGGCAGTATTTGAGATAGATTTGAAGGTGTGAACTTGTTTGAGGAAGTGTGTCACTGAGGGGTAGGCTTTGAGGTAACAAAAGCTTAAGCCAGGCTCAATGTCCTTCTTTCTGTGTCTGCAGATCTGTAGTTCTCAACTTCTCTAGCACCAAGTCTGCCTACATGCCACTGTGCTTCCTACCATGATAATAATGAGCTACACCTTTCAAACTGTAAGCCAGCTCCAATTTAAAGAGTTGCCTTGGTCTGTTGGGGTCTCCCACCTCCACTAATCACTCTCCCTCAAAACACCAGCCCCTTACAGGCGCATAGGCATACCAGAGAATTGCTACCGAGAGGACCTCCCCAGATCTCCCAGAATGCAGCGTCCTTGGACCGCCTACGTCAACAGGCACTCATCTCTGCCTCGATCCTCGGACCCGCCTACGATCCCTTGGGCCTGCCTATGATCGGACCGCTGCCAGCAACTTCAAAAGACTAAAAAAGGGGGCTGGGAATTTTTCATGTTACTTAAACAAGAGTCCGTTTATTAAAAATTGAACCTTGATCAGAGTTATGTCTAGGCTCAATTTCCTTTCGCAGCCTATTCTCTTTTAGGATATTCCCACCCTTCAAGATGAACCCAGACTGGAGTGTTTCCACGGGCGGGAACACTCATAGGTCATAGTGTCTCTTCATAGCAAAAAAAGAGTGACTGAAATAGTGTTTTAGCATAGTAATATAGAACAGTTTCCATTGCCACAAATCACACATATTTGACCATTATTTCATCCTTATTGGTAATTTGCTATTCGCTTCTGAGACTAAAATCTCAGAAGATACACTTGTTTTTGTGGTTCTGTTTTTCCGATTCTTTCCTTGTGGTGTCCAAGTGCTGTTGCATACCAACTGGGAAAGGATGGAGAAGAGTTGAGGTTCAGGGTTCCTGTCTTCCCTTGGGGTGTCTGGACCCCATGCACACTGGGTGGGGAAGGATGAAGCAAAGTCTCAAGTGGGTGGGTCAGCAGGATCCTGTTCTTGTGGTGAATGCTGGAAAGAGGATATCTTAGTCAGGGTTTCTATTCCTGGACAAAACATCATGACCAAAAAGCAAGTTGGGGAGGAAAGGGTTTATTCAGCTTACACTTCCATACTGCTGTTGATCACCAAAGGAAGTCAGGACTGGAACTCAAGCAGGTCAGGAAGCAGGAGCTGATGCAGAAGCCATGGAGGGATGTTCCTTACTGGCTTGCTTCCACTGGCTTGCTCAGCTTGCTTTCGTATAGAACCCAAGACTACCAGCCCAGAGATGGTAGGAGCCACAAGGGGCTCTCCCCCTTGATCACTAATTGAGAAAAATGCCTTACAGCTGGATCTCATGGAGGCACTTCCTCAACTGAAGCTCCTTTCTTTGTGATAACTTCAGCCTGTGTCAAGTTGACACACAAAACCAGCCAGTAGAGAGGAGGTGTCCTCTAAGATTTCAGTATTACAGCTCTTTCATGTTACATTCATTAAAACAGCTCTTTCTGATGGTGTTTAATGAAATAGCTTGTGTACATATATTTTATTTTGGGTGAACAAGGACTACAAAACCTTGGTAAGTGGGAAGGAGTTCTTAGGGTGAAGTTTCTTTGGCTGAGGTTTAGGGTCCTGGGAATACCCCATTTGCATGAAGCAGCTTTCCAGGAGGTTGAACCTGTAATTTCACCAAGGATTGTGTGATACTCCACAAGTAGAGTGTGGGGGTTGGGGCTCCCCAGATAAGGTTGAGAAGAAAAGTCCCTGCTGGAAAGTGAGTCCTACAATTTGAACCAAGCTCACCACGATATGATAGACTTCAACCTTAAGTAACCAGGATTTCATAAGAATTCTTGGTTTAGATTTTCTTCCTGGATTCTTAACTTTGTCTTAGTAGAAGGAACTAGATTTAAATTTCTGTCTGCCCTAGATTAATCAAATATCTCCCTCCAATCTACTTTCTGTTTGTTAATTTTTTCTATGCTGGTTTTTCTTTTAATAAAAAGATCAATTTTTGAGCTACCAAATACTAAAATCTCATGTGGTGAGTCATACGTTAAAACTTGCCTCTAAGATACCCATCTGATCTTAAATAATATTTATACTTTTTCTATTATTCTTATATTTGATCTTTAACATTTATAATACACTGGAAGCAGCCTTGTACTTTGGATGACCTATAATTTTTTTTAATATACAATTAGCTTCTATTAATGACCAGTATTGTCCTCCATTGGTGAAACTATCTTACAAAAATTTTTTGTGATTTCATGGCTCTGACTCCATTGAGTTTTGCTCATCAAACTGTCTCTACATCAGTAACTTGCCTTTAAAAATGATAATTAACTTTTATAACAAAATGTATTATCTGGTAGATTTACTCTATATTGTGTGTCATCTTTTCTAAAAGTAATATTTGAGAAGTTCAGAATATGGAACTCAACATAAGAAGCTAATAAAATTAAAACATAGCATGAAAATATGAATCATAAGAGATCAAAATTGAAAATTGATATAAATGGCATGCATATACTATCATATCCAAACAATGAAAGAATCCTTATACTTTCAAGTGTAATAAAAATGACCATATTTTGGACATAAAGCAAACATTAACAATTTGATTAAAAGGATTAGTGCCATTCACCATTAGATTTTCAGTTATAAGACTCCAACTCTACTAGCTAATATTTGGTTGCTATGACAAAAAGTTGACAGAAACAACTTGGAGGAAGAGTCATTATCTTAACTCATGCATTTTAGAGAAACAATTTCTCATGGTGGGGCAGACAGCACGGAATGTTATTCCTAGCTGGCAAGACCTTATACCTACTGCTTCTAACACTTTTGATGACCAGGAGGCAGAGAGAACTAAGGCTACAATATTAGCTGAGCATGGCAGGCTCACATATTGGTTAATGCAAAGCAAAACCACATCTATTGAAGACATAAAAGTGTAGTAAAAGATATTCCCTGCAGTAGGAAAGGAGAGCATGGGTGCCACTTCCAAAGCAGTGTCCTCAAACAAAGGAAGCTCCTGGGTTTGATTCAGGAGTCCAACCATCATTCTGTACCAACTGGTCCATTCACAAGCATGCTCAGCTTAAGGCTATGGAAATGAGTAAAAACAGCAAGTTTTCTGAAAGTGCTCAGCACGAACTCTAAAGTTTTAGCTGAATATAAAGAACAGAATACTTTGAACAAGCATTGACCTGAGAGTCTGTCATTGAAAGTACCTGTTTCACCCAGTGACTATGTTCATGGAGATTTCATTTCAGCTTCAAAGCCTATTCCCACTGACCCACTTCTGGCAAGACTATGTATGGTTCTAAAGCTTTCACATCCTCCCTGAAACATTGGCAACATGAGAGGGCCAAGTCTTCAAACACAGAAGACTATAAAAGGGACTTTTTACATTCACAACATAATTCAGGCTAAATTTTTAAATTTCTAATTTTTAAATATAAAACTGAAAATAGAGATTTAACAATATGTATATATTGTTTAATTTTGATGACATATATCATAGAAGACATAGAAATAGAAATTAGAAAATATCAAATAGTATGATCATAGGGAGGTGCTAAAGCACAATGTAAATAATGTTAGTGATTCCTGTCTTTATAAGCTGACCAAGAAAAAGGCAGAATAAATAGACACTAAGTTTTCATCACAAACTAAAACTAAAAAAGGAAATACAAGTCTCAGGTCCAGGCATTCCTCAGGAACATGTGAAAAGGCTTCTGCCTGCCAACAAGAACCATTTCCTTTGGCCTACAACTGTGGTTATATATCAAAACCACATGTTAGCTTCCAAACGTCTTGGACCCTGGTCACCTGTAATGCATTTCGGAGCCAACATGAACCTCCTGGCCCTTCTCACCTCATGCTCTGCCATAAATTCCCAAGCTGCTCCAGTTCAAGGCTTCCTTCCTCTCTGCTACTTATAACCTACATGTTATTTCCATGTCCTTTGCTAGTTCTGACCCTTGTAAGTCTTCATCTTTGGTCCTATGCTCTAGAACTTTCCAGATGCCGCTGGCTGTTCTCCCTCTCTTACTTATAATAAGAACTCCCCCCTAACCATAGAGCTGCCATTTTGGTGGTTTATTTATGGAGAATGGAAATATAAAGATATGGAAATGTGGAGAAACAAGTCAAAAGTTAATTAAGAGCATCACTAAAATAATACAATAAAAATGCCACCAGGGCTAAGTGCTATATAAAAAATACAAAAAGAAAAATTTAAGAAAAGAAAGTGGTCAGTTTTTATGACAACTATAGACTCTAATATACAAAACAGATGAGTAAACTTATTATAATATAGATGATATTTTATTATAAATTATTTTAAAATGAACATACATAAAATTTCTTATATCTATTTAAGAATCTTTCTTTCTTTCTTTCTTTCTTTCTTTCTTTCTTTCTTTCTTTCTTTCTTTCTTTCTTTCTTTCTTTCTTTCTTTCTTTCTTTTCAAGACAAGGTTTCTCTTTATAGCCCCGGCTGTCCTGGAACTCACTTTGTAGACCAGGCTGGCCTCGAACTCAGAAATCCTCCTGCCTCTGCCTCCCAAGTGTTGGGATTAAAGGCATGCACCACCACGCCTGGCTCAGTTATTCTATTATTAAACAAGTTCTTGAGTAGGTTGAATTTTCTCTGAATGTCAAAATGTGTGGAAAACTATATTATTCATTTTCCTGTGGGTGTTTACATAGTCTATAAAACATCAGCTAGAACAAAATTATTATTTCTATTTTTTCACAATGGAAAAATAATTTTAGCACTTCAAAAAACATTTTCTATTCTTACTTAAAAAATAATAATAACAGTTTTATAAACATAGTCTTCAAAATAGTTTTTAAAATAACAACACAAATATTACATCATGACTTTTAAATAATGAAAAGGGGAACTGTTCATGGCCAGGGTCCAGTTCTCAGCACTCACACTTGGTGACTGATGGACATCTGTAACTCCAACTTCAGAAAATCTGATGCCCTGTTCTCTGTAGGCATACTCATGAGCATAGACACAGACACACAATTTAAAATTTATTTTAAAACCTTTAAAAATATATTAGCATTAATTCTTTTGCACTTAAATAGGATTATCACAAAACAAAATTTGTCCCAGAAAATGCATGTTGATTTAATATCTGAAATCAGTTTTAAAAAACAAGCATTATCATAAAAATGTTTAATTTATGTAATTATTTCAAACAGGAGCAGTAATATTTGACTAGAATTAATACCAAGTATTGATAAAATCTCTTTGCAAATACAGTGTCTGTATTTCTTTCACCATGATAAACGCTATGACAAAAGCAACCTAAGAGAGAAAGGTTTCATTTTAGCTGATGTCACAATTCATCATGGTTGGAAATTCAAGATGGCAGTGGCCTCAAATGTCTCATCACATTGAGTCCACAGCTAGAAGGATTGAGCAATGAATTCATGCTTAGTTTGCTTTCTCTACTTTATACAGTTCAGGAACCCCACCTTAGAAATAATTCTACCCATGCTTATAATGGGTCTTCTCATATTCATTTATACAATCAAGACAATCCCTTACAGACATCTTCAGAAAGCTGCCCTAATGTAGATAATGCCTGATGGGTATGCACAGAGTCCTTCCTCTCTGATGACTTTTATATTCTGTCAAGTTAACAGTGGACAATAACCATCACTTCTTTACCTCATGACAATTTGGCACCCACCCAAACCACTTGCCGGCCATAGACTTCTACTTCTTCCTTCATCAGACCATTAAGTTCTGCTGTGAGTTCATGACCATTAAGTTCTGGTAATAGCTAAGTTCTGCTATTAGCTCGGGATGAAGCCTCCAGTGTGGTGATAGGATTTCCTTTGGGATACCATTTTGTTGATCTAATGCTATGTAGCAGGTTTCTCTTCAGTTATGCTGATTCATTCAAAATTACAGATGCCTTCTAAGCAACAAACTGAACACTCTCTGGTCTTGAAATTTATTGTGAAACTAATTAGTCCATTATCTTTACGTCCAATTCACTCAAGTTCCCAATAGATAGGCAAATGAAGCTAGATAGATACTTGGCCAAAATATTACATAAGTGGCCTGAATCCCAGTTCCCTACATAATCCTTGTTCCACTATGGAACATCATAAACCAGGCTTCTACTGTCAGCATTTCTTTTTGTCTAAGATCCCAGAAGCTAGTTATAATCTAGATAACCCGTGGCAGGTGTACCAAATACATGCTTTGTAGGAGAATTTAGATTCTGTCAAGTTAATGCTATGACCCGTTAAGCCCAGGTTACAGGTTTTAAGAGAATTATTAACTCAAAATTCTAAACTTTCCCACATTCCTCCAGCAGTATTGGTTCAAATGTCTAAGAACCCCAAAATCAGGTTTATTATGTCAATGCCCTCACTTCCCAATACCAATTTTTGTCTTAGTTTCTTTTTCTGTTCCTGTAATAAATAGTTTTTAATAAAAACAACTTAAGGAGTAAAGGATTTATTCTGGCTCACAGTTCCACATTAGAGTCCATATGATGATAGCTAGGTGATCATAGCAGCTGGAACTTATGGGAGCTTGACATATCTCACCTGTAGTAAAGAATAGAAAGGAATTAATGAAAGCTCACTTCACTTTCTTCATTTTATACTGGCCAAAATCCGCTGTCTGAGGAATGGTCTTCTCCACAATTAAGATGTTTCACACGTCAAATGATATGATCCAGATAATTCACCTCAAGAATGACCATAGACCCATCTCTGAAGTAATTTTAGATTTTATCAAGTTGATAACACTACCCATCATACAGCAAGACAGTTTTTTTTTTTAACTTAAAGAATGAAGCTGGGCACATATGTCACTGAACTATGGGCATTCTACATTATTTCTTTTCTTTTTTATTAGATATTTTCTTTACTTACATTTCAAATTTTATCCCCTTTCCTTGTTTCCCCTTGGAAAACCCCTTATTCCATCCCCCCTCTCCTGCTCAATAACCCACCCACTCCCACTTCCCTGTCCTAGCATGCTTCTACACTGGGGCATTGATCATTCAGAGGACCAAGGGCCTCTCCTCTCATTGATGTCCCACAAAGCCATTCTCTGCTACATATGCACCTGGAGCCATGGGTCCCTCCATCTGTACTCTGTGGTTGATGGTTTAGTCCCTGGGAACTCTGGGAGTACTTGTTGGTTCATATTGTTGTTCCTCCTACAGGGTTGCAAATCCCTTCAGCTCCTTGGGTCCTTTCTCTAGCTCCTCCTTTGGGAACCCTGTGCTCAGTTCAAAGGATGGCTGTGAGCATCCACTTCTGTATTTGCCAGGCACTGGCAAAGCCTCTCAGGAGACAGCTATATCAGGCTCCTGTCAGCAAGCACTTGTTGGCATCCGCGATAGTATCTGGGTTTGGTAACGGTACATGGGATGGATCCGCAGGTGGGGCAGTCTCTGGATGGCCTTTTCTTCAGTTTCTGCCCCACACTTTGTCTCTGTATCATCGCCTCCCCTGGGTATATTGATCCCCTTCTAGGAAGGTCCGAAGAATCCACACTGTAATCTTTTTTTCTTGAAATTCATGTAGCCTGTGAATTGTTATCTTGGGTATTCTGAACTTCTGGGCTAATATCCACTTATCAGTGAGTGCATAATGTGTGTTCTTTTGTGATTAGGTTACCTCACTCAGGATGATATTTTCTATTTCCATCCATTTGNCTAAGAATTTCATGAATTCATTCTTTTTAATAGCTGAGTAGTACTCCGTTGTGTAAATGTACCACGTTTTCTGTATCCATTTCTCTGTTAAGGGATATTTGGGTTTAGCTTCTGTCTATTATAAATAAGACTGCTATGAACATAGTGGAACATTTGTCCTTATTACATGTTGCAACCACATTACTTCTTATTTTTACTTTTAACATTTCAACTCAGGGTTATAGGTGCACAATCAGAAAGTTGTACAGACAAATTTCTAGTTTAAAAGTTCTTGAGTAAGTTTAATTCCTTCTGAGTATAATAATGTGTGGGAAACCACATTGTTCTTTTTCCCTAGCATGCTTGAATAGTCTGGAAAATCAGACTAGAAAAAATTAATATTTCTATTTTCTTCTACAATAGAAAAATGAATATTTTAGTGTTCAAGATTTTATTGAAAAATTTAATCTGATAAAAACAATCTATTCATATATATCCTCATAGGAGGTTAGAAATAGATTTTCAATACAACTTTAAGAAAATCATTCTCTAGTTTCACTAGGAAATAAAGTACTAAAATCTGCTATGAATACTTGATTTCTCTTTATTGAAGTATTACTGTAGACAGTATTATATTAAGAAAGCTTCACATGAAAGTCATACAGAAATTATTTTAATAAATTGTCAGCTATGATAAAATCCAAATGTCAGATTTGTATTTCCTTTATTTATTTGCAATTAAACATGAAGCAGTAGCTAAATTAAAGTGTAGCTCAAAATAAATTGTTCTGAAAGAGTGCATGGACATTTTCTATCACAGGGTCACAGGTCACAGAAAGAGCATGATCAAGTATGTTTTCTCTATTCAACCTGACAACTTTTATTATGTCCTTGAGAACAAATCAAAAACATTTTTAATTGTTGCCCCATACTCATTTTTATTGTGGTTAATGTTCTTTATTGATGACAAGCATGTATGCAGCAATGATACACTTCCCAGATAACCTCAGCTAGAAGACGTTGAGAAGCTAGGCCTGTCGTACACAGCAGATGAAATGTAAAAAACCATTTCCAAGATCAAACTGTGATCCAATACTACTATATTGGATCAGAGCCATTCCATCATTCAGCTACATGCCCATTTAGTGGCAAATTCTCTGGACACCAGCAATGCTGTATATGAATATGTGTTGGAGAAATGTAAAGTACCAGTCCTAAAGTGGGTTGAGTGTATCCCAGAGTTCAGCTACATGAAATGATTCTATTCTCAATCCAAGTCAGAGCTCAGGGACCCAGAAGAACTGAAAATGGTTCAGAGAATAGCTATGAAGTTGAGGTATCAAAGTATTGTCACAGAGGGAGAGAAAAGAGATATTTCATGAAGGCCGTGGCATGTGTCCTCTTATCTTTGAAAACCCAATGAGCAGAGAAGGAGAAAGACCAACTGCACTCAGGTGCAGAGAACTGTGGAAGAAATGTACCACCGGAAGAGTTGTGTCCACCCTTAAAGGTGTTCAAAGAAACTAGCATCCAAAGAAAATGCTTAAGAGGTTGCATGTATAACAGCTTGGGATTTGAGAATAGCCTTAACAGCCTCTAGACTGCCCTCCTCATCAGACTTCTGCAGCCTGTCTGTCCAGAGTCTTTCCCTACAACAAGCACCTTCCTGCCCTTCGTTGACACACTAGAGTTCCTTGCTCATGTGCTGCCCCTTCAGTAGCACCCCATCCCAGAGGACATCCCCTCGGGCTTATCTTCTTGCAGTCCTAACCACTTTATTCCCTGCATCACATATCGTTTTTCTCATCTTTGGTCCTGCCCCTGAACAGTGAGTTGGGGCAGGTTCTTTTTCCCTGTAAACTGCATGACCTTTCCTTTGCCTAAAAGCTTCTAATCAACTGTGAGGAATATGCATCTTTGTAATTTTATGTAAGCAACCAAGGGAAAAATGACAATTTGCCATAGAAAATGAGGTCAGTGTGAAACTTCAAACACTTGTTATGTGGGATGCAAAAATGAAGGGAGTAAGCCAAAGCTTAAATGCTCTATTATGTAACAAATGACATTGCACTTATGCAAAAATTAATTTCTTCTAAAATGGAAATATCTTTTAAACTTACAGAAACTCAATGTTTTCTAAGGTCAGTCAAACTGCTATTTTGGTTGAAAAAAAAAATAGGAATTAAGAAACGAAGATGAGAACTTGGTCAGTAGAGTGTTCTGGAGCTCCACATTCTGGTGACATTGAGGTGGCATGCTGGGCAGCAAGCTCAAAGCCACCAGCTACCAGCTTTCCAGAAACATGAAATAGAAGACCTTCTGTATCCACTGTCTAGATGTGTGGCTGCTCATGGTATCTTATTGGGGTGTATGTGAAACTCAGAGTTCCTTTGAACCACTGTCTTTCAAGAAGAGTTCAGGGATGATCCAGATTGTCCCACCAATCAGCAAGCTAGCAATATCGATTGGCCAAGTGTTTTCAACATTACTTCTCCTTGGCTGAGGACAAAACAAAAGGATTCATACTAGGTGAAAACATATTACTTTTGAAGCCAATATTTTTTCATTAATCTGTTTATTTATACACTTTATATCCCAATTGCAGCTCCCCTCTTCCCAGTCCCTTTCTCATGTGGTCTCTTCCCCATCACCCCTCCTTTTCATCTCTAAGGAATATGTTCCCCTGGGTACCAATCCACCCTGGCACCTCAAGTCAGTGGAGGAATAGGCACATCCTTTCCCACTGAGGTCAGATAAAGCAGTCCAGTTAGGGAAACAGGAACCACAAGCAGACAACAGAGTTGGGGAAAGTCCTGCTCCAGTTGTTAGGGAATTTGAATGAAGACCAAGCTGTACATCTGCTATATGTGTACAGGGAGATTAGATCCAGCTCTTGTATGTTCTTTTGGTTGGTGGTTCAGTCTCAGGGAGTCTTCAAGGGTCCAGGATAGTTGACTCTGTTGGTCTTCTTATGGGGTCTCTCTCTCTCTCCTCTGGGTTCCTCTATCCTTCCCCCAACTTTTCCACTAGACTTTCAGAACTCTGTCTAATATTTGGCTGTGGTTCTCTGCATCTCTTTTAGTCAGCTGCTGGGTGGAGTCTCTCAGAGGACAGTCATGCTAGACTCTGTCTATCAATCCAGGCCAACAGATGCAAACATAGCCTGAGGTTCCAAGGTAGTTGAAGGAGGAAGCCAGGCCTGCAATGTATCCCCAATGATCCTCTAAGGATAGCTCATCACTTTACCCTACCCCCAAATTCCCAGGGGTTGCTACTACATTCATTTATGTCTGTCTGACACAGGGTACCTGTTTACCCAGGCCAGCAGTGACAAATATATCTATGAACAGTGTCTTCACACGTTTCATTGTGACATGGCTTTGACCAGTAAAGAAGCATCAAAGTCTCCCAGTGTGCCTCTGTGAATCCATGATCTGTACAGTCACAGCAGTTGATTCCTCCATTCACACAGAGACCTCCATGGAGATGTGGATGACAGGCACAGTCATCAAAGTTGAGTTCACAATGGTCACCAAGGAATCTAGGTTCATAGTCACAGAAGTAAGTGCAAGAACATCCTAACATATGGCATCATGTAGACACCACTAGGAACCACATACATTAATTAACAACTCACAATTCACACACAGTTCACTCTTGAGGACAAACACCTGTGTATCTTCCTATCTCATTGAGGCATACAGCCTCATTCATGCAAGGATCAGAAACACTTTCATCTACGTCCAAGTCACAATGTCTGCCTTGGTATCCAGGCAAACAGAAGCAGGAGTAGCCATTGGTTCCATCCTGGCACACAGCTCTATTGCAGTAAGGGCTGGAAGTATACTCATTGCAATCTGTCTCACAGAACCTTCCAGCATATCCAGTAGGAGAGTCGGGGTGTTGAGGGTATTCATAGCAGGTGCCTGCACGTTGGCAGGTGTTCTCTTCATAGGAATTGAATTAGTGGCAGTTTCATAGGTAGCCTTCTGTATCTAGGAGGACCTTGGCACAGAAATCTCCTTTCTCCTGGTGTATTCACACAAGTGGCAATTCCTTGACAGAGACTAGAGAAGCAAGGGTCTTTTAGATCTTCATAGTCTTTGTTCACATTATTGGCTATGTCTAAGCAGCAATTGTTGACTTGTGGGAAACCATTGTGCATAAGGGAAGAATTTAAGAGATGTCTTGTATTGTTTTTCTTGAAATCCTGGCACCTCAAGTCACTGCAGGACTAGGTACATCCTCTCTCACTGAGGCTAGTTAAGACAGCCAAGTTAGGGGAGCAGGATGTACATTCAGGCAACAGAGACGGGGTAATGTCCCTGCTCCAGTTGTTTGTGTCCCCAGATGAAGACCATGCTGCATATCTGCTATGTATTTGCAGGAGTGGGAGGCTAGGACCAGCCCGTTTATGCTTTTTGGTTGGTGCTTCAGTCTCTGGGAGCCCTCAAGGGTTCAGGTTAGTTGTCTCTCTTGGTCTTCTTATAAAGTCCCTTTCCCCTCCAGGTTCCTCAAACCTTCCCCCAACTTTTCCTGAACAAAATATAATGTTTGGCTGTGAGTCTCTGCATCTGTTTCAGTCAGCTGCTGGGTAGAGCCTCTCAAAGGAACGTTATGCTAGATTTCTGTCTGCAAGCATAACAGAGCATCATTAATAGTATCAGGGATTGATTCTTGCCCATAAGATGGATGAACCAATACTCTTGAGGCCATAAAAATAAAATTATTAGAAAAGCTTATTTTGGTAAAACTAGGCTATGTTTTTATGATATTGATCAGAACTGATTATGATTTTTAAATAATTTATCCATATAACTATTTATAAATTTAATTTTTCTCAACATCATATAATGCAGAGCGAGAATCCAAATTAGGCAGACATTTGATTGAATTTGAGGCCCGCTCTACAGCATAAAATTCATGACTGATACTGCAAACATGGTCAAAACACTGAGGAAGCCATCGTGTGCCACAGGCTGTAGGGAGGAATCTCATGTTGTTTTGTTGAAGATGGTTATGTTGTCAAACTCCTTCCTAAATATGGGTGTTATATTCATAGATTTGCACTGTTTGGGGTCAGTAGAGCTTTTCCTGGCAGTAAGAATTGGTTAATGCAGACTCAAAGTATTCAAAGTATTCAAAGGCCACAAAGAGAATATCTCAGTCAACTCCGCTGCTGCTAAGTCTCAGGGAGGATCATGGAAGAGGGGACAGAAAGGGATTAAGAGGTGGAGTATAGGGAGGAGCGTTCTCAGAGTATCAGTGGCTATGGTTACCTGCACAAGACTTGCCCAATTAAAGTTCTAGCACAGATGGGAGAGGGGGTGTCACAAGGCCATTGGCAGTAGGTGCCTGCTAGGGTATCAAGAGTCAATTTTCTTTGGTTATGTAACCACTGGAATATTCCCACACCTCGTGGATGGTACTACATCCATATGCTCACAGCACTAACTGGGCACAGAAGGTAGAAGATGTGCTAGCTTCTTCTCTGTTAATGTGGTAAAACACTCCAGCGCAAAGCAACTTGGAGAGTGAAGGATTTATCTAGTTGAGATTTTCAGATAACAGTGCACCGTTGAGGGAGATCAGGGTAGGAACTCAAGCTAGGAACTTGAAGCAAAACCCATGAAAGAACCTTGCTACCAGGGTTGATCACTCTGTCCTTCATGTTAATATACCTTTCTTATACAATCCAAGACCATCTGCAGAGGAAATGGTGATAATGCTAGAGTTGCAACACAGTGTGTTCTTACATGAATTAAAACAACACGATTCTTCATAGACATGCTCACAGAACGATTTGGTGACAACTGCTTCAGTGAGACTCCTTTTTCAGATGATTCTAGGCTGTGTCAAGTTAATGCCAACTATGAGAGTATGGGACATGAAGATGGGAGGGAGATGTGCTGCAGGGACTGGGTAATGTTAGATGTGAGCAGTGGGGGGTATAAATATGTTCAAAATATACTGTATACATGGATGGGATTGTCAAAGAATAAATATAAAATATTATTTAAAATGAAAAGAATTTGTAGATAATAATATAAAGAAAAAATAATATTTCACTGGTGATATGCATCTTGGGTTCATAAGGTTAATTCCAGGATATGATAGAGGAGAGAAGCCAAAAGGAGAGAAATAATAACCACACCTATGTTACTGTGCCTGACGCTGCAGAGATGGCTTCTAAAGGGGACCTGAAATACTGGGGTCATGGGCTCTACGTAAGAGTCAGAAGCAGGTAGCACAGCACCCCTTAGAGAGGAACCGTGAAAGAAAGGTGGAGCACCCATCAGGACCATCAGGATCCAGCAGAAAAAGAAACGCCATGCTTCTGATTGATATGACAGTTGATGGCAGGAGCTTGGCTCTGGGCTGGGACACTAGGACAGGAACTCTTCTTAGATACACAAGAAAAGCCCTGGCCACCACCAGGGAAGAACCAGGGAGGCAAATGGAGAGCCCCCAGTGACATTAATGCACAGATGCCTCTGAGGTCATGTTCTCAAATTTGCACAGTTTTTTTTTTTCTTTTCCTTTTTTCAAGATTGAATGTTGAACTCAGGGCTTCACATATACAGGGCAGGTGCTCTGCCACTGAGCACCACACTAGCCCACTGGTAACAGTTTCTACTAGGCCATGTGTGACAGTGTTGACATACATGATACAACCCACCAGACACGACCCAATACACGTAGCCTGAGGCCTCTACCCTTGTAGAAACCATCAGGCAGAAACCTCTTAAATGCTCTTTAGTCATAGAAATAATAAATTCAAGTACCAAAATATGTCACTTAAATAACAATGAAGGTAAATACTTTGTTCTTAAACTTATGATTTAAATATGAATAAGACTGGCCATCTGTAGGACTCAAGACAGGACAGATGTGGGACTATGTAATTCCAACTGAATTCATAGTCAGGCTAATACCTTCTTCCACACTCAGAGTTCTAACCTAATCATGGAGTGATGGCTAATCTACATTTCCACCTCTAATTGAAGGTGTGTTTGTAAACTTCAGAAATGGAGTTTCAATAGTAAGTCCTAGAATTTATTTTAAAACTCCACTGTGGCTACATCTGGTACAGGAAGAATGGAATCTGAAACTTGATATCTATTCCAATAAACTATCCTCATTATGAAACACCTCCAGAAGAGCCCAACTACCTCTGAAAACAAAGGGCAAGAACTTCATTTAGAAATAAGTGATGGAGGGTTGGTGAGATGGCTCAGTGAGTAAGAGCACCCGACTGCTCTTCCGAAGGTTCAGAGTTCAAATCCCAGCAACCACATGGTGGCTCATAACCATCCATAACAAGATCTGACTTCCTCTTCTGGTACTTACATATAATAAATAAATAAATCTTTAAAAAAAGAAAGAGGTGATGGAAAGATAGATGGACTCCTTGGAAGAGACATAACCAATGATAAAACCTGATTAACCTCCTGCCTTAGCCACTATCCCATTGCTCTGTAGAGACACCATGATCACAGCAACTCTTATAAAAGGAAACATTTAATTGAGGCTGGCTTACAGTTTCAGAAGTTTGGTCCGTTATTATTATGATGGGACACATGGAGACATGCAGGCAGACATGGTACTAGAGAAAGAGCTGAGTGTTTCATGTTCATATCCATGGGCAGCAGGAAGAGAGAGACACTGGCTTGGGCTCTCAAAACTTTAAATCCCACTCACCATGACAGATTTCCTCCCCCAAGCCTCCCCTCCTAATCCTTTCAAATAATGGCAGTCCCTGATAACCAAGCATTCAAACCTATAGATCATTCTCTTTCAAACAACCATATATCCCTTTTTCTCTTCCTCCTCATCTTCCTCCTTATTCTTTCTTCTTTCCTTCCACCTTCTTTATCTTTTTTCTTTCGCTCCATTCTCATAGATGATTCAAGTAATGCACAATAAAAGATACTTTCCATTTCTCCCTTCAAACTTTACTGAAAACTGAGATTATTCTATTATCTACAGTGAATGACAAAACACAATACAGAAAGTCATCTACATGCAGATTCCGGAATCCATTAAGTAACTTGTCGTTGGAAGCAGAATCTTATGGTGGGTAAAAGTGCAGACTTGGACACATTAATTTACCCCAGCCCATGTTATGACCACCCAACTTACCATCTGTATCATCTTAGGCCTTGGGATTCTTATCTGTAAAGTAGAGGTGATAATGTTACACCCTATGATTAAGAAATACATCATTTATAGGAAGTGTTTATCATATTCCCTATAAGGAATGAACTGGTTCCTCAGACAGAAAATTAATCAGCAAGAAAAGTGGCAGCAGTGACTGCAAAAGTGTGCACTCTTGACTTCTCTCTGTGATATTTATAGGTTTCCTGACTTCAAATACTTCAGTCTCCACTTGAGTTAAGAACGGTAGCAGCCTCACAAAATTGCTAGGATAACAAAGTATTGACTCAAAGAATACATAGCACCTGCTAGTTGGTACTGTTTAGTAGAGTGTTGCACACCATACACACACACACAGAGAGAGAGAGAGAGAGAGAGAGAGAGAGAGAGAGAGAGAGAGAGAGAGAGANGAGAGAGAGAGAGAGAGAGAGAGAGAGAGAGAGAGAGAGAGAGAGAGCCTTTAGTAAATATTAAATTCATGGGTGTGACAGTTATTCTTATAAACTTGGTTAAGTTGAGATGCACTTGGGTCTTCATGCATCCCACTATTGGGAATTTTTACAGAAGTATCTAGAAGGAAGAGAAGACTTACCTTAGACTAAAGCAGAAAAGGGAAAGTTCAGCCACGAGTTTTGTCTGCCGCATGGTCACCTCAATGGGGCTACTTACAATACCCTCTCCCTCATGACAAACTCATCTTTATAACTATAGCTAAAATATATCTTTCTCCACATAAGTTGTTTATATAAGGTATTTGCCACAGTAAAGACATTCTGGCTAATAGCTTAATTACCCAGAACAAAGAATAAGTTGGGAATCTAACAGCCTCCAAGACTAAGGCAAGTCCAGACAGTTGGGAGCTGCTACTTCACTGGATAGCATTTGCGCAAAGGAAGGTTGGTGTACAAAAGAAACAGAAATGTAATACAGATGCATGCCAGTTTATTAAAGTGTGGCATATTCTAGACTTTTGTGATTTTAATAAGTTTATATGCTATGATTGCCCTAGACTTAGGCATTGTTATAAAAGTTTATTTCTAAGTTTTCAGGTCGAAGTGTACTCAGTACAAACATGAGTACAATGGCCATATTCAGCCAAATTTAGGCCAGCTGCCAACATCCTAGCCCAATTCCCTAAGCTGAATAAGAGATTAGCACCATCCTTTTTTTATTAAATGAATTCACAGTTGGATTAACCAACAGTGCTTTCCATGAGTTGGATCAGTGTCTGCTTGGGTCCATCTGATCTATGACTTCATTAGTGAGCTTCCATCAGTAACAGAAACCAGTCTGTACCATAGCAACAGTGAACTGCTCATCATTTAGACAGCTCTGTATAGGTGTGACTAACCTATATATCCAAGGCTCTGACCATAAAGATCTTTTCTATAGTGTGCTTTTCCTTGCCTCCTCCCCTTTGAGTGCCTGGAAAATGCTTCCCTAAAAGTACATTTGTGAAAGTTGGCTTTCTGAAACTCTGCTCCTCACAGTGTTCGTAGGCTTCCCCTTATCCTACCAGCACCGTTCCCGTTCATAATAATTGCAGGATTAACATCCTGACTCTTATATGCCATCTTGCCAGCTAGATTAAATAGCCATCAGCCAGTGACTATCACATTCTCACCCATGGCCCCAGTGCTTGCCTGTGGATGGCACAATTTATTTGCTCCATTATTTTTTTTTTAGCAGGAAGAAAGTAATTCTGTTCAACATTTCTGCATATCACCTGTGCCTGCTTCTCAAGCTCTCCCTACTAGTCTAGATGGTTGTACAGGATAAAGATGTTTTCCAAATTTCAGTAGTCAAAATATACTATACCTGTCCAATAGTTATTTGTGAAGTAGATAAAAGGTTGAATTGAACATATCATTAGCATAGAGAGTAAGACAGGACTTCACATGTCTAATAAAAGTATGAAGTAATCAAAATTAGGTAACACCAGGATACAGGAAGCTTGGTTGAGCAAATAACTCTATATTTTTCCTAATTCTTGCTCCTTAAGCAAATTATGGTAGATGGCCTCCCACTTGTAACACACATTCTCAGGTTGGAATTCAAAAATTCAAATGGTTTCTAAAAGTAAGCACAGAACATGCGATTGCTCTTCTGTTTTTAAGTATCTCAAAGCTTATTGTAAATTAGAGTTGGGGACTCCCCAGCCTGGTGTCCTTTCCCAGCACTGTGACCATCAGCAAATGTTCAGCTTCTCTGTGTTCCAATAGCCTCATATTTAAAAAGAACAAGATTATCACGACTCCCTTCTAGGGCTGCGTAATAATTAAATGAAATATTAACATAAGAAGCATGTGGTGCCCAAACACCAAGCACCGTGTTGCACTTTCTATTATAGCAGCACTCCTGGTTCCTGGGATGCAGCCCCAGCCACCTGCGAGCCAGGGCTGCCAGACCTTGGCCATACAGCCTAAGCGCAGGGTCCAGTCATCTTTTAAGACCTGAATCTGCAACCTTAGAACATTTCAGCCATCTTTCCTGTCCACCTTGACTTTGAAGGTCTAAACTTCTCTACTGTTTCTAAGCACTAAATTGTTTGGTCTTTCTTTAGATGTCAAGCTGTTCTTCACACAGAAGGGAAACAACTGAAACACTGTAGGATTGGAAAAGATGGCTGGAGACAGCCTACCCTGGACACATTATTCAGAGGGATAATTTGGATGTAGTTGTTAATCTGTCTGATGTTAACCTTCTAAATGTCCTTGTGACTCTTAAAGACAACTGTGGCACCTGTCCCATGGCACTAACATAGGGAAATCTGCATACATTTTGTGTGAATCGTGCGCATGCATTGCAAGATAAATATTTCAAAGCCAATTTCCACATTGCCATTAGGCTGCAACAATAAGTGGACACGAGTGAAGCCAATGTTCAAGGAGGAAGCACCTTCCTGAAGAAAGTGTCATCTGTGAGAACGTCTGTGGTCGCTTCACCCACGTTACTCCTTTTCTATAATACGCATTGATCTCCCTTATAAAGCTTGCCTGCTTACTCTAAGACCAACAAATAACTGGGGTTTGGTAACTGATTTCTGTTACATACAGGAAACCCAGGGCAAAGAGCTTAGAAGTTCTCGAGAAGAGAGTGGAAACACTGCTCTCAAGTTGAAGGAAGTCAGAAGGATGTCAGCAGAGACGTTGATATCATGCCTATCACTTGTCTTATCCTCTCCATGACCAGGGCATTCCCATGCTAAAGTTATAGGGATGAAGGACTGGATGAGTGAGTGCTCACGACCGAGTGGCTGGATGCCTGCCTGCTTTAGCTCACTTCGCCGCCCATCTCTCAGTGAGTTCTTCGATGTACCAGAGAGAGAAAGCCCATGAATGACAAACAAGAAGAGCTGAAGCTGAATATTGTCCTCCACGTATGAGCAAAAACCAGGAATGAGGGTAGGGCTCTGGAGGCAGAGTTAACTGTGCTGCGTGCTGTGAACCCGGCGGCTCCAGGAGATGTGTAGCTGTGGTAGAAATGAGTTTTACTCACCTGGAGGTTACAAAGGAAACTGTTTGAGACTTGAAACAAAAGAAATGTGTAGGAAGGATTCTCCCTTAGGTTTAATGGTTTAATTAGAAGATTCTTTTTTTATCTCCTTATTATGAACAAGAGAAGTAGTGCAGAAGGCAGCCCTATGGCATTTCTATCATATTGTCGGGTAAGGAAAATGAGCTTTAAAAAAATTCACTTTTCTTACAATCACAAGAAAATCAAAGCTTTAAACAGTTTTTATCACCCTATAGCAATTGTCCATAGACGTGGGTTCATTAGGTTATTTCATTGCGTGTGTTTACCGTGCAATAACGAAATTCTTCTTCCCTTTGCCTTGCCTCCTGTGTCTCCTTCCTAAATTACTGCTCATCACGTCCATGTGTGTCAGTTAGTGTCTGCCATATTTCAAGTAATGTGACATGTTGCTATAGCATCCCATTTGCTACGAATGTTAGGCCTTCATTATTTATGGCTGAATAATTGTCTCCCTGGGCTTTTGTACCACGTTTTCTTCATCCATCTGTTGATGGTACCTAGGTTGATTACACATCATGGCTACTGTAAATAATGCAATAAAAAACAACAACACATAAGCATTTCCTTGTTACATTGATTTCATTTATTTTGTTTATACTAGAAACAGGTAGTTACAGAGATGGTGGGCATATTTTTAGTTTTTCTGGGAATTTCTATAGTGCCTGTCCTAACTTACATTCTTGTCAGCAGCGTGTTGGAGGTCTACCTTCATATCCTCACTAGCAATGTTCAAATTTTTGTGAGTTTTATGGTATATCTTCTGTTTTTCATTTCCACAATAGCCACACTAGCTGTGAAGAGCGTACATCTCATTGCAGTATTAATGTGCAGTTCCCCAACAGCTAACAATGTTAAAAACTTTTTGTATATGTTGTCCACTTTCACTTGTTCTGAAACTTATCAGTTCACATCATGTGGCCATTTTTCATTTACATTACCTAGTTTTTGCTGTTACATATTTGAGTTCCCCATATATCTTGACTAAACTCTTGTTAATACGGTGTGTGGTCCTTATTTCTTCATCCCATGGCTGTCTTTTCACTTCAATGATTGGATTTTGACACTCTGCTGAAACGGCTTACTATGATTCAGCATTTTTGTGTGTTTTAAGCTATCCAATGACTTAGCAACATGTTATGTTACATGAAATAAGGAAGACACACAATGACATACATGGAAGTTATGGGGGAAAGGTTAGGAAGGAGACCCAGGAGAGACAGAGAGGGGAGGAATCGTAATATTCCACACTGTATACATGTAATGACATACCACAATGAACCCCTTTATATGGACAATTGCTGTAGGGTTACAAAAATTTTAAAGCTTTGTTTTTCTTGTGATAGTAAGAAAGGGGAGACTTAAGAACAGCTAGAGTCTTTCTTACATGATGAAATAGAAACGTCACAGTGTAGCCCTCTACTTTGCCTTTATTTCCCTTAACATAACCTGAGAATGTGTGTTACAAATGGGTGACTTACCACCATCATTTGCTTGAGGAACAAGAATTAGGAAAACTGTATACTTATTGCCTGAAGCAAGTTTCCTGCTGTTGTTGCAGATACAATGTTTTCAAATATCTCTTCTGTGTTCCCTTCCCATTGTCTCACCGCTTTGGTTCTTATTAACGCCTTTGACAGATGTGAGTAGGTTTTCTACAGAGTTCTATCATACAGTGGGGATCAATTTTTTAATCTTCTGCATGTGGGTATGGAGCTTTTGGGGTGTTCTCTATTGAGGAGACTCTCCTTTGTTCTGTGTGTTTCTGGTGCCTCTTCCAAAATTAGCTGGCTGCGGTGAACTTCCATTGCTGAGATCTTTGATCTGCTCTGTTGGCTTCTGTGTCTATTACATGCTAGCCAGCGCCTGCCGCTTTGCCACCCAGGCTCTGTGACCTGCCTTAAAATCAGCTCTTGTGGTTCCTGGGCTTTGTTCCTTTTTGTTCCAGATTGCTTTGGTTATTTTGTATTAAAATGTTTCCTATTTTCTTATCAGTTCTTCAGAGTCTTATCAAATGTTGGCAGAGAATACTTTCCTCATAGGCCCACAGCTTCAGTTTTTAACTGAAGGTCCATCTGGGGTGAGAAAAGAAGGCATCAAAGCCATTCATCTCAGGGAGGTATGGCCCCCTAAAGGTGGGTGGATCGAATCATTATTCACAGCCTTGCTACACTATCCTCTGAATTATCTCTGCTCTCGGCTTCCTTCAAGCTGGTTTGTATCACACAGCCCTCTCATGGGAAACGTGTGATAAAGGGACACAATGGTAGCACAAATCCCTCTACAAAATTACCTTGGTTTCAAGTGATGACTTTATCCACAGTACTAATTCCAGGTCTTGGCCTACTTTGTCTTATTTAATTCTTAATACAACATTATTATCCTCCTCTATCAGAAAAGGACAAGAGGGCCCATGGAGGTCAACTAGCTTGCATGAGATCAAGCAGATCTGAGAAGCAGAACCGAGTTGCTCTCCTTCCAAACCTGCTTACATGGGCACTGTGCAGACTTTAGATCTAGGGTGTTGAGTCAATGGTCTATCTCCCCTAACTCTGTGATCCTGACATGGACCCTGTGCCCAGCTGTGGGTCTTCATCTCCAACTTGGGGTCAAGTAATAACATTTTCTCCACAAATTACAGGACTAAAAAGATGAAACGAGTCAACATAGTTCAGGTTCTTAGGTCTGTAATTCACATCTGGTGTACCAGCATGTCCCAGGACACTGCATTCAACCCATAATGGGTCATGGAAATGTATTTTAAGGTGATAGCCACATACATCATATTCATTTACCTCAATGACATGAAGTATATTTATTTCAGGATAATTCATTAGTTCCTTTAGCTGTTGTCTCCCAAGAATCAGCATGGAACCAGAAGTGATATTCAGTCTGCTCCAATGGCTCCAGAATCAGCAGGCACATCAAGTTCATTTTCTTTTTTTAAAAGCAGACTATTTTTAGATTTAGGTTCTTGAAATAGGATCTCACTCTGTGTCCAAGGTTTGCCTCAAACTTGTGATCCCCCTACCTCAGCCTCCTAAGTGCTGGAGTTCAAGACTACACCACCATACAGTTTTTCATTTATGACTATTATGATTCTCAAAGAGCTAATTAATTATCATGAAATAAACATACATTACATTGGTGAGGTGTTACTAGTGGGTAAATGAATATAATATATATTTTTGTGCAGCTATGCCATAAAACTAGTCACTGTAAATACCATGTTATGATAAATTTGGAAATCTGGCTAGAGACAGTTCCAGGATGTAGTCAGGCCATGGCTATCAGTGTTCTCACCAATTCTCATACTGTAGGATGTCTTATATAAGGTTTCCCAGGCCTAATGGTTTACATAGCTGCTGTTTGTGTCTGGGAAATACCTAAATATTCCACAGGAAGAAGAAGGCAATGCTTATGGGTAGAAGGCTGCTATCTGATTAGTGCTAGATCACTTAGCCCAGTCCATGAGATGAAAGAGAATGAGAGGCAGAGAGGGGGAGGGAGGGAGGGACAAGAGGAGGAAGAGGAAGAGGAGGAGGAGGAGGAAGAAGAGGAAAAGGAAGAGGAGGAAGAGGAGGAGGAGGAGAGAAAGGAAGTGAGCTATTTTCTGGAACACTGTTTCATAGTACTCAAAGCCCTAGTTTTTCTTTGTTTGCTTGCTTTTTTGTTGTTTTTGTTTAGTTTTCTGGTGTTTTTTTTTTTTTTTCCTTACTCCAAAAAATAGGGAAGATGTCTCCTAGTGATTTTGATCAGAGTCACTCTGTTGGTTGGTAAATAGCATCCTTTTTCTTTTGTAACAGGGTAGAATCCAAGTAAAACCCTGCACTGCCTCTTTAGGATTCAAGTTCTATTTGCTAACTCCACCTAGGGAGATGGCTACCCGTGAGGATGGTGCACCCTGCTATACTTTTGCACCCACAGCAGATCTAAGATTGGCCTGGGCAGTGGTCCAGACAATTCATTCAGTCTCTTACTACCAAGAAACAGGGGAAGTCAGGCGTGGTGGCGCACGCCTTTAATCCCAGCACTTGGGAGGCAGAGGCAGGTGGATTTCTGAGTTCGAGGCCAGCCTGGTCTACAGAGTGAGTTCC
>NC_034599.1:19323799-19336715 GCF_900095145.1 Mus pahari
CACATTAAGATTGAGGAAGACTGGACTGTAAAAAAGGATTAAAGAAGAAAGAAAGAAAGAAAGAAAGAAAGAAAGAAAGAAAGAAAGAAAGAAAGAAAGAAAGAAAGAAAGAAAGAAAGAAAGAAAGAAAGAAAGGAAATTGAAAAATGGAAGGCTAGATCAGATGTAGGTAACTGAGCTATTAGATGCAGAACCTTCTAGAAGCTGCTGTCAGGGGGAGTATTTTTCTATTTGTTTATAACATCTGTGATTTTACATCCTAACACTTTATGGTTTTGGTTTACCTCTGGTGGTTTCACAGCACCACAGCACCTTCGTACAGACATGTGTTACAAAAACTTTAATATATTTGCCTGTGAAGCCTCATTCTAGGTGATCCTCAAATATCCAACTTCAAGTTGATTCTGCATCTGCCCCTTCCCCTGTCCTCCTACCAGGCCCTTTGTTAGGGGATTACTCTAACAAGCATTTTCCCTTCCATGACTCAGTGTTTAGATGCCTTTACCAGTTCTCAACCACACCTCCTCCATTTGTCCTCAGTTTGCCACATATGATCCTACCTCCCTAAATCACCCTGCTTCTCGGCCTGCAGCAGTGGCCTTCCACTTGCACTTGACACCAACACGTTGCAAACAGTCTTAGATCAATCTCCTATGGGAAATTGCAGCACTATGTACAGAGGATTCACCTCTCATAGAACCCATAGCATCACATACTATCATTATTACCAATCGCTTTGGTTATTGGCCCCACCTCTCTGGTTGGTGATAAGAAGCTAACCCTATCTGTCTTCTCCAGCTGTTGTAAGAATCAAGTAGTATGCTTAATGTAAAGTTCGTATCCAGACACAGAAGGATTTATTACTATAAAGGGATTCATTCACTCAATGACGATAACAGGAACCTAGGACCTGTGGTAGACAGAAAAGCCTGCAAAGATGTGCATGCCCTTATGCCTGGGTGATGTTAATATGATACTATTTATGACAATTTTTTTCTGGGTGTTACTGCCGTTGCAGACCTTTAAATGAAGATTTATTTATTTTTGGTCGGGGGGGTGGATGGAGGAGGAGTTGATCTGATCACACAACCTCTTAAAAAGAGAGTCTTCTGACTGATGGTGAACCTAGTAAGGCTACATAGAGAGGATGGGCAGGATCTTAGCTGCGAGCTACTGAAGCTGTTTCCAGCTAACATCAACAAGAGACCAGGGACTGAGTCCTACAGCGGCTAGGAGCAGAATCTAGCCATGAGTCTGGCTTGACACTGGGGCAGAATCCCATGAGAATCTGCATAATCATCCAGTACCCATGCTTCTAGACTCAGAGCAGAGGAGGATGCCATGGCCAGCCCAATGGCACACACAAAGAAGGGATAATCCGTTTACTTTTTTCTGGATGGGCAGGTCTTTAGAGATTTGTTGCTACAGCAAAAAGAAACAAACACGGAGTAGCATCCTCATTTGGGTCTCAGTAGGAAATAAAGATCCCCATCAAAGGTACCACAAAGCCTGTGTTAGGATAAGACCCTTGACAACAGAGGTGCTGGGGTTTGAATATGACGTGTCCCCTACAGAGAAGCACCTGTTTTCCAGCTGGAGTGCTGTTGTGGGAGGCTGTGGGACCTTTAAGAAGTGGTTCTAGATAGCAGAAGCAGGTCACCAAGAGTGAGGATTTTGAAAATGACATCCTTGTTTTGAGATGAAGGCTGTCTACTATGTGAACAGCAATGGCCACACATCCCCTCCGCAGGAGAGCTTCGCTGTGCTTTCCCAGTCATGGCAAACTGCAGCGCTCTGAGGTCTCGTGCCAAAATAAAGCTTCCTTCTCTCAAATAATTTCTGTTGTTTATGTTCATTGCAGTTACACAGATATAATGCAAGCTGTGTCCACCAGAACTATCAGTCACAACTGCCAAGGATACAGGTAGGGGTCTCAGAAAATGACTGT
Organism: Mus pahari; assembly: GCF_900095145.1. Classification (NCBI taxonomy): domain Eukaryota; kingdom Metazoa; phylum Chordata; class Mammalia; order Rodentia; family Muridae; genus Mus; species Mus pahari. The sequence continues at coordinate 19,325,748 of NC_034599.1, forward strand.
CTTTCATGGTGCTGATGGCTATAGCCTGGAGAACTGTTAGGCTTGGTACTAAAGATGAAGCAAGAAGTCACTGAGAAGGTGGCATGCCATCAGGTAGAACTCAGCCAGAAGCCACCTTTTTATATCATATGCTACGCAGGCTGCAGTTGATCTAACAAGACTTGCTCTGCATGTTCCAAATATTTCAGGAGGCCTCCTTAATCATGAAGACCACATTCCAAGGCTCCCTAGTGTGTGCCAGAAGTGACTACCTGACTGATATAGAAGTGCACAAAAATTAACTGTTGTCCCCTTTCATGAGGCTCATACTAGACATGAATCAGACACTAACCAACTGATTTACATCTAATCACAAGCTATGATAGATGGTGCCTAGATGATGCTGTGTTGCTGATGTAATAAAGGAGTTTTTCCATGCCTTTTTGTCATTCAGCTGATTTACTAAGGAAGATGATATAAAGGTAATTTCCCTTCACTGCCTCATAGAAAGCATTGGGTGTTCTGCATGAGAGCTCTAATGATCCTGAAAGTTGAGGAACACAGCAGTGCAGAGCTCTGTCCTGTGTCTTACAAAGACTACAGAGGAGAAAAGGAAGATGGTAGTGAGACCTCAGAGCAGCTCTTAGGACCCTGAGAGGCCCACGGAGTCTCCGGGGGTGGGGGTAGGGGTGGGGAGTCGAGTGCTGAATAGGTCTGCTGAACTTGCAGTATCACTGGAACAACTTTTAAAAAGGTCTTATGGGAAGATGCTTTTCAAAAGTGGTCTCATGAAACTGGGACATAAGCTGGTGAAGCAGAGCAGCAGAGAGTGGTGAAAATAGGGGTGGGAGTGTTGAGGTGTGGCCATGCTCCAGCATTATTGGAACATGGTCTCACTTCAGCCCTCTGGGAGATAAGGGCCAGCTGTCCTAGCCTACAACATAGAGCTGTTGTTACCTCTCTGGTCACTCTGTTGGCAGGCAGGAAAGCCCTGGCCTCAAGCACAATGACTATGCCTGGTGAACTGTCAGACCAAGGGCAGAGATGGGCAGTAGCCTGGAACTCTCATGGATCCTGCCCCCAGATGTCCTGCCTAACCACAAGATCACCCTGACTCTGGGCATCAGCAGGTTATCCATATCCAAGATGAGCCTCAGCAATAGTCCGGTATTTATAGTGCTTCAGAAACCAGTAACCTTGAACTAGATAAATGACTTGTAGCAATATTTGTTGCATATATATATATATATATATATNTNTNTGTGTGTGTGTGTGTGTGTNTGTGTGTGTGTGTGTATACATGTATATATATAATTATCTATACATATATGTATATCTATCTACATAGATAGATATATGTCTATTATATCTATCATGGGGTGTGTGTGTGTGTGTGTGTGACAAAGTGAAGTGTGCAATGCCACTTAAGTAAACAAAAGTGCAATGGAGAGCTGGAAAAAGTGGCAGGAGGGAGAAATGGAGCATGGTAGATCCAGATAGCTTTGGAGTCGACATGTGTGGAAATACAGTTTCAGTGGACAGGGGAGCACTGCTGAGAAGGGCCACCAGGGTGTTGTGTATCAGCCTAGAGCTCACACAGGCTATGACCCATTCTTCTCAGCTTCTTCTCTGTGCAACAGCAGAATATACAAGATAGAGAATAGTTAATTTTCTGCATTGGGCATCCTTCAAAGACATCCATGATCTATGCTGCCATAAGAGGCTATGTTGATATTCCTAGTAGTCTGTACTATAGCCCGTGGCCATGCTGGTGTCCATGATTCATGGTGCCACTGGAGGCCATGTGGATATCTGTAGTCTGTAATGCCACAGGAGGCCATGGTGATAAAATTGATATTTGCTGCTGATGGAGGCCATGTTAATGTTGATGACTCACGCTGCCTCCGGAGGCCATGTTGGTGTCTGTGATTCATGCTGCTGCTGGTGGCCATGTTGATCTTCATGGTCCTGCTTACCACAAGAGGCCCTATGGCTGGCCATGGTCTGTACTGATGCTGGAGGCCATGTTGAGATTTTGTTATACCTGCTGCCACTGGACTCCAGGTGAAGTCCATGCTTCACACTGCTGCTGTATGTTATGGGTAAGGAAGCTTCTTCTGCAGTGATACAGATGACTGAAGATTCATAACTAAGAATCCGAGACATCAAAGGCTTCTATTACACACACCCCAAAGAAAAGAAAAGAAAAGAAAAGAAAAGAAAAGAAAAGAAAAGAAAAGAAAAGAAAAGAAAAGAAAAAGTTTAGAAGGAAGCCATTGAAGAGAGTCCTTAAAATCATAATAGGGATGGAGACATGTAGCTCTTCACAGTTGTTGGCTTCTGGAGAGGTGTGGAGAAGGACTCAATTTTTTTAAGGGGCTGTCCATTGGGATTTTGACCATGCTCCAGTTAGTATATGGGCAACACAAATTGGACTTGGTGCATTTAAGGGGTGTCAAAGGTACGAGAGTGGACTAAGGAGGGATGGGAAGCAAGTGTGATTGGGGTGCATTTTGTGAAATTCCTAGATAATTAATAATAATGTCATGTTGGAAAAATGTCTACAGAATTACTGTTTACATGTTACATATGTGCCTTAAATATTAAAATAGCCAACTGAAACAAGGAGAAATAAATGCAGTTAATTTCAGTAATAAATCCACTTACCCAAAATTTGAAAATATTTAGATGAATAACATAAAATTCTTAAAGAAACTTTTATATTAGTCTTCTATAACAAGTTTTAAATATTCTATACTCAAAGCACTCAATTTGAGTGGGGTATTTTTTTCTTTAAAGTTATTGTTCTTGAGGTAGGAAGACCTTCAATCGTAAAGACAGTGTAGAGTATCAACATTAGTCTCCAAGGATTTGGTGTCAAGACATTGGTGACAAAATTTCAGGTACTGAAGGAACATAGATGCAGCCTACTCTTGGACCAATAGTTGGTGAAGAGCAACCCTCAGCAGAACATTGCTTAGCAAGAGACCACATGATTATGTATCACAGAAAAACAAAGGTCCTTCTCTTTTCTCCAAGCTAAAGAACCTCCTGTTTGCTGTAAATAGGAACTTGGTTCTTCAGAACTTGCTGTTGAGTCAATAATAGAAATGTCTCTTGCTTCACTCTAGATGGAGTGGAGTGATTTACCTCTGCTAGGCATGTAGGCAAAGTCTACTCTGCCACCCAATAAATTAAAAAAAAAAAAAAGGCATCAATAGAGATTAGGCATTAAGGAGATCCGCATGAAATAATACATATCTAAACCTGAAAGATAGGGAAGGGCAGCTATCAGAAGAATCATGGGAAAAATATGCTCCAGACAGAGAAATGTTGGGAAGTGAGCCTGAAGTGTAGAAAAGCAGATCGTTTGCTCTCAAAACAGCGAGAAACTCAGCAAAGGTAGTTAGGAGGAAAGCTGTTGAAGTAAAAGGAGAATGTTGGAGTAGAAACAGGTCCTGTGTGCTTACAGATACATTAGAAAGCTGAGGCTTCTCCATTGCGGGCCCTGTGTTCCATCCAATAGATGACTATGAGCAAAGTACCTAAGGAGCTGAAGGGGGCTGCAACCCTACAGGTGGAACAACAATATGAACTAACCAGTACCCCCAGAGCTCGTGTCTCTAGCTGCATTTGTAGCTGAGGATGGCCTAATTGGCCATCATTGGAAGGAGAGACACTTGGTCTTTCAAAGATTATATGCACCAGTACAGGTGAATGCCAGGGCCAGGAAGCGGGAGTGGGTGGGTTGGGGAACAGTGCAGGGGGGGGGGGATATAGGGACTTTCAGGAAGCATTTGAAATGTAAATGAAGAAAATATCTAATTTTTAAAACAAGCTGAGACTTTTCTCAAAGTGCAGTGGGATGGTATATGCATTTGAAGAATGCACACTGTGACCATGCTTCTGAGGAAGATGCTCACAGCAGCCTCTGTGCAGAGGAGTGAGGGGTAGGAAGAATCAGGAGAGGAAGACTAAGCAGGGCCTGGTTACAAGGACACTAGAAAACAACTGTTTTGAGATCTGTTTTGGAGGTAAAGCCCACAGTACTCAGGGTACTATATTCAGTATGAGGATGTTTAGGAAAACAATTGAATCTCTTTGTATTTGCCAAATAAGGCACAAAAATTATGAAGTTAAAACATGAAAATAGGTTACTTTTAGAGGTAATTTGATAATGTGTTTTATGATCTTCAAATAATATGCCCAGTTTTCTTTTATTTAAAAGAAAATTCAATAGAAAGAAAAACCAAATTATAAAGCTGAATGCAAGCAGAAGTGAATGCTCACACACATACATTTATTTGTTTATATATTTAATGAATAACAACAGTTCGTGAAAAGAACTATTTCAAGCAAATTGTGAATCATAACTCTGGCTGTCCAGTGGAAATATCTCATGCAGCATTTGGATATTGAATGGCTCCAAATGTCTGAATGGCAAAGACTTGGTCTCTAATTCCAGGCTTTTTGAGGGATTATGGGACTTCTGCCTCCTTGTCTTCATTCTCTACCAGCTGGTGGGGTGAGTGGCTTTACAGTCCCACACTCTGTCATGATGCGCTGTCTCATCACAAGTCCAAAATCAGAACCCACTCACCATGGACTAGACATTCTCTTGGTGGATTTTCCCTTTGATGAATATGAAGTGTCCTTCCTCATCACACTTGATAACTTTTGGTTGAAAGTCTATTTTATTGGAGATTGAGTGGCAACTCTAACTTGTTTCCTGGGACCATTTGCTTGGAAGAACTTTTTCCATCGTTTTACTCTGAGATAGTGTCTGTCTTTGTTATTGAGATGTGTTTCTTGTCTGCAGCAAAATGCTGGATCTTGTTTGCGTATCCAGTCTGTTAGCTTATGTCTTTTTATAGGTGAGTTGAGGCCATTAATATTGAGAGATATTAAAGACAGATGACTGTTAGCTCCTGATATGTTTGTTACTATAGGTGGCTTATGTGCTTGTGGTTCTCCTTTTAGCTTTGCTGTGAGATGCTTAATATTTTGTCTTTTCTTTGGTGCAGGTACCTTCCTTGAATTGGAGTTTTCTTTCTAGGATCCTCTGTAGAGCTTCATTGGTAGGTAGATACTATTTGAATTTGGTTTTGTCTTGGAATATTTTTTGTTCCTCCATCTATGTTGATTGAGAGTTTTGCTCAATATAGTAGCCTAGGCTGGCATTTGTGTTCTCTTAGAGTCTTCATGACCTCTGACCAGGCTCTTCTGGTTTTCATAGTCTCTGTTCATAAGTCTGCTATAATTCTGATAGGTCTACCTTTGTATGGTACTTGGCCCTTTTCCCTTGCAGCTTTTAATATTCTTTCATTGTTCTGTGGGTTTAGTGTTTTGATCATTGTGTGACAGGAGGAACCTGTACTTGGGGTGTGGGGGTTGACTCTGCATTAGCTGGGTTTTGTGGGTGTCCCAGCTGGTGTTGATGTTTGGGTGTAGGTCTCACCTGTGTCCCTGGTTATGACAGACCTCCTAGAAGACAGGCAGACTGTGGGAGTGAGTGTGGGAGGATATCAGGCCTACAGATCAAGCTACTGACTTTTAAATTTTTTAACATAATCAATAAAACAAATCAGCAACCTACAGATTGAGGAAAAAATCTTCACAAACCCAACATCCAATAGAGAGCTAATATCCAAAATATATAAAGAACTCAAGAAGTTAACCACCAAAAAAAACCCAAAAAATAAAAACCAAAAAACCAAAAAACCAAAAACAAAAACAAAAACAAAAAATGCAATGAAAAAAAATGGGGTATAGAACTAAACCGAGAATTCACAACAGAGGAATCTTGAATGGCTGAGAAACACCTAAAGAAATGTTCAAAGTCCTTAGTGATCAGAGAAATGCAAATCAAAATAACCCAGAGATTCCACCTTACACCAATCAGAATGGCAAAGACCAAAACCTCAGGCGACAACACATGTTGGTGAGGATGTAGCGAAAGAGGAAGACTCCTCTACTGCTGGTGGGATTACAAACTGGTACAACCACTCGGGAAATCAATCTGAGGTTCCTCAGAAAACTGGAAATAGATCTATGTCAAGATCCAGCAATACTACTCTTGGGAATATACCCAAAAGATGCCCCACCATGCCACAGGGGCACATGTTCCACTATGTACATAGTAGCCTTGTTTGTGATAGCTGGAAACACCCAGATGTCCCATGGCAGAATAATGGATACAGAAAATGGGGTTCATTTACACAATGGGATACTACTCAGCTATTGAGAATGAGGACGTCCTGAGTTTTGCAGGCAAATGGGTGAAACTAGAAAATATCATCCTGAGTGAGGTAACTCAGACCCAAAAGGACATGCATGGTATGTACTCACTAATTCGATATTAGCCAAAAAAAAAAAAGTATAGAATACCCAAGATACAGTCCACAGAACTCAAAAAGGTCAACAAGCTCAAGGACCCAAGTGAGGATACCAGTGTCCCACTTGGAAAGGAGAAGAAAACAACCACAAGGGGGAAAGAGAGGAAGGGAGAGACCAGGGAGGGAAATAGGATGAGCGGGGGAAAGGGGAACATGATCTGGTACTGGGTGGGGGAAAAGGACTGAAGTCCTGAGGGTCAGAGGGAAGAATAAAAACAGGCAACCTCGGGAGATAGCAGGTTGAGGAAACCCTCCAGAATGTGCCAGAGATCTGGGAGGTGAGAGACTCTCAGGAATCAAAGGAAGGGACCTTAGATGAAATGCTCTACAGTGAGGAGAAGGAACTTGTGGAGCCCACCTCCAGGAAGACAGAACATCAATTGAGGGATGGGGTTGTCATCCCACAGTCACATCTCTGACCCACAATTGTTCCTGTCTGAAGGAATTACAGGGATGGAAATGGAGAGGAGCCTGAGGAAAAGAAGGCCCAGAGATAGCCCCAAAGTGGGATCTAGCTCAAGGGGAGGTCCCCAGGCCTGACACTATTACTGAGACTATAGAGACCTCACATAAAGGGACCTATCATAATTGCCCTCCGAAAGACCTAATAAGCATCTGAAAGAGTCAACTGCAGATATTTACACCCTAACAACGGATAGAGGCTGCTGACTCCTGTGGAAATTATTAGGAAATGATTAGGAAAAAGCTGGAAGAATGGAGGAGGAGGGCTACCCTGTAGGAGGACCAGCAGTCTCGATTAACCTGGACCCCAGTGATCTTTCATAGACTGGACCCTATACCAGCTGACATGAGGCCCCCAACACATATACAGCAGAGGACTGCTGGGTCTGGGTTTAGTCAGAGAAGATGCACCTAATCCTCAAGAGACTGGAGACCCTAGGGAGTTTAGAGGTCTAGTGGGGTGAGGGAGGGAAGGTGGAACATCCTCCTGTAGACAGGGGTTACGGGGAGGAGGTATGGGATGTGGAACAGTCAGAGGATGGACTCTGAGGGGAATAAAATTTGGAGAGTCAAATAAATAAATAAATAAATAAATAAATAAATAAATAAATATCAGACAAACATAGAATTATGGAGAACATTCCATGAGATAATTGAGCTGTGCCTATCAAACAATTGCCATCTCAATAGGAGCCAAGGTGTGGAACTTTAGAGTTAAAAATAATAAAGGCTATCTGTAGCCATAGGAAAGGAATTCACTGGCCTTAAATGAGATTTTCAGACTAAAGCTTTCATCATAAACTCTGGGAGAAGCAGAATAATAGGAGCTTAAACTGAAGAAGCCCAGAGAGCAAACATTGGGTCAAATTTGAAGCAGAGAGTTGTCTCTGGAAGTGAACATTCTGGGCACATGGGAGGACGACTGTCTGGGCACATGGGAGGACCGTCTGGGCACATGGGAGGACTGTCTGAGAGCTCACTCCAGGGTATTTCTAATGCCTCTTAGAGAAGGACTATGCAGCCAGCTGCAAATAACTTCTGTCTGCACTATACACAAGGGAACACAAACAAGCAAAGACATTTTCTGTTTCTACAAAAGCTACCCCTGCGGTGCCTCCTCACAATCCACCAGCAACAGGGCCCCTTGCCTCACAGAACAAAACAGATACAGCATAAATATTGTATTTTCCTTTTGTCTGGAACAGGATATTTGAGCAAATACCTAAACATAACTAGCTGTGTCTATCCCAACCCTTAATACAGAAAAAGTAAACATGCTATATCATCATAAGTATTAATCCATAAAATCTATGAAAACCAACAATAACTCCACAACAAAGAGAAATCTAATTTTAAAATTTCACACACACAAAAAAAAGAAAGACAGAAGAAGTTAGATGCCAACAAATGTGTTTGTAATTCTCAGAATCAGGAAACTTGTTTATATGAGAAATAAATAAAATAAATGAAGAAGTTATCTACAGATCAACATAATTAGGTTGAAAAAGGAATGGCTATAAACGGTTAATTATAATTTTTAAAGTAGAATTTGTAATTGGACAAAACAGTATCCTAAACTAGAAGAAAGGGGAATTATGAAGAATATAGTGAATAAAGCCTTGAGAAGAGAGATGAGAGCAGTTCAGGATAGGTAGAAATAGGAGTTGGCAAGCCTCCCTTCTCCCACATAGAAAATTGCTCTGGCAGATTCTGTCTGATGTTTCTGCATAGGGACCTGGGAGTCTTTGAAGTCTATAACTTTAGGGAATGGCTTGATCAACAAAGTGTGCTCAATTTGGATCAACTTGAGTTCTTTGCACAGCAGTAGCTATATACTTCCTCATCCCAGTCTGCATGGTAGGGAGCTCAATACATGTCCCAGAGGCAGTTTTCACAAGTCTTGTAGCATCAGGTTGCAAAATGAATACTAAGAAGTGTTTCACTCTCCCATTTGGTACCTGTCCCTCTCTATTCAGATCAAAGTGATTTACAAGGACAGAAAGACATAATACACTGTTTTTGTAGTCTCTTCAGTTTTGTTTTATTCTTTTGGGTGGGACAAGATACCAAAGATTTACATATCTTTAAAAAAACACACACCTACACATTTATAAAGAGAAAATTTACAAGGTGATCATGCATTCACAGGAAAAGTTTCAGAAGACTTCTTTGTACTTAAGGGTAATCTTTGCCACAGCCAGCCTTCAAAAAAGTACTAAAAAATAAAAAATAATTAAGAAAAGCCATAGCAAAAGAAATCATGTGGAAAGGGGACAGAAAATGGTATCTACAGCCATAGACTTATTAGATTTTGGAATCCGTGTTTAAAAGTAGTTATGTATGCAAAGAAACATGCACTCAAAGTGTGAAACACTCAAAATAAAAAAATGAAGAGGAACAGTTTACTGTGTATTGAAATAAACTTTATGGAAGATCTCCTAAGGAAAAGTTTTAATACAACTGTTAAAACTACGTAAAGAATGAAAAGAAGATGTGAAGAAAGAAAAACAATGCAAAACCAAATCAGAGCCATTAGTAAAGTAATAAATTACAAGTGAATACAAGTAAATACATGTTAGAACCAAAAGTTACAAGAACTGAAATAGTTAAAACTTTTCAGTGATTCAAAAGCAATAAAAGGAACCATTAAAGTCAAAGAGAGGATATAGAACTTGCCTAATCAAATAAATACGGGGACATCAATGGAAAACGAAGAGACCCCAGGAGATAAGAATATGTTCAATAGGATGATATAGATTTTAGATTTCCTGGGCACAGTGTCCCTGTCATAGATAGAAGACACCTTCCCATAGACTGCCTGGCCCTCTCATTCCTATGCTCTTTCCATCCCTTCTGTGGTGTTCTCTTAGGTGTGGGGGTTGTATACACCTCAGTTGAAGTTGGGAGCTCCACACTGTTGCTTTCTGTGTTTTTTGTTTTGTTTTGTTTTGTTTTGTTTTTGCCAGTTATGAATTTCTCTAATGGCTTCTGTCTACTGCAAAAGAGTCATCTTTGATGAAAAGTAAGAGTTACATTTATCTGCGAGTAGGTTAAGTATTTAGAATGAAGAGAGGCATTGCACTGGTTTAGGTCAGTGGGAGTTGTAGAGTCTCTTCTAATGTCCATGACTTCACTAGCCACGGGTAGCACTGGTTGACTAACTTTACAGTACCAGACATCAATTTCCACCCGTTGTATGGGCTCTAAGGTGCTCATTACCAAGAAGTATGTACCACTGACTATCTGCTGGCAGTCTGGTAATTGTGATGGCCCATAAGCTGCATAGCTGGGTAGCTTAGGATTACTGATGGTTCTTCTCTCTAGTCTGCTTGCGTATAAAGCCATGGGAGTTATTCCTCAAAGAGGAGGCTTCTAAGTCAGCTCAGACCCAGATTTTCCAAATTTTGTGTCTGGAATGTGTTGTGTCTTAAGCAACAGTGTTATCTTCTTGTCCTTGGAGGAAAACAAAGGCAGTGAAAACAGTGTATATTTGTTTTAGAAGTCTCTTATACTCTATAATCAAACCCAAAGTGAGATTTTACATGCCTGACACTCTGGTTCTGCTAGAGAGTACATGACTCTTGTGGAAAGCATTAATACTCCAAATGAAATAGCTTCATTTAATACCTATATCATCTATGTCTATATCTACTGTAGCTAGATCTATAATATCTTTAACTATATTGATAAAATCTATTGATATAGATTAGACAGATATAGATATAAATATTGATATAGATACAGAGGATGTTTGTAAATTTCAAGAAAACATACACTAATTTGAATATCTTTAGTGTATTCATCCTTCCTCCTTCTCTCTCCCTCTATATTGCCTTCTTTTCTCAATCCTCATTTAACACAATACATTTTCCTATTTTACAGCACCGTGTGCTGCAATTTTCCTCTCTACAAAATAGAAAATATGTCCCCTTAAATAAGATCTGGATATGGGAACACAAGTTGACACGCTAAGGTAGATGAGTAATATCTCACAAGGCCCCTGTTCCCCATGAAGAACTACACCCAGTTAACAGCTGCTGTGATAGGGAGAGTCAGTTTTCTTCAGTGACAAACCTTTGACAGATTATCAAATCCCAAGTGGTCATAACACACACACACACACACACACACA
>NC_034599.1:19336775-19343539 GCF_900095145.1 Mus pahari
CACACACACACACACAATCTATACTTACTCATTATAGAGTTCTGGAAGGAGGGTAAAGAAAAAAAGGCAAAGGACAGAGCAAATGTTTAAGTAAATGGTGACTGAAAAATCTCTTAAAATTTAATAAAAGACATAATAAAAATATATACAAAAATATCATCAGACTCCACTAATAATGAGCCTGAAGACACAAGCCAAGAGACGATGAAAATCAAGCAACAGAGAAGGAAGAGGAGACTAGTCACTTGCAAAGGATCCTCAGTTCTGTCAGCAACCTTCTCATCAGCAACACTGAAGGCCAGAAGGCAATGGTGCTTATCCCACATGTTTTGTTTTTTTTTTTTTTTTAAATGCAATGAAGAGTTTAATATCCAGTGGAACAATTCTTCAAAAGTTAAGAGAAAAGTAAAACATTCCTAGAGAAACTGAGGGTCCTGTTGCTGTTATACCCACTCAAGGGTGTCCTGCAGCATGAGTAATAAGACATGCAGTTTAGATTCAGTGTTACTGAACATTTTTCAAGAACATTAGATGTAGCTGTAAATCTCCAACTCAAAAAATCCCAGTTGAAGAAATCACAACTCAATTAATTGGAATACAAGCTACAAACCCAGATTGGGCAGATATGTCATTACACGACTCAATTTCCCATCTATCATATCCCTGCATATGATATAACCTGCAGTTTCTGCAAGCCATGTGTTTCTGCTCCATTCTCCTTCCACCACCTCCTCCTCCTCTCTCTTTCCTCTCTCTCCTCCTCTCTCCCCTCCACCCTAAATTTTCAGCTCCACTTTCCCTCCTACCGCCCAGTCACTGGCTCTAGCCTTTACTTGAAAAGTTTAAGATGGGGAGAAGGTTCATAAGGCACCTGTATACATGATTCGCTGCTCTTCTGTAGTCCCTCCTGGGAAAATGATATTAGCATCAAAATACCAGACCAGGGCTATCTAAAGCACTTCCCCCTTTCTGTCCAATTAAAAAACTCTTTTATCTCAGATATAAATTGAGTACAACTATTACCATTTTGCAATTTATAAAGTATAATTTAGACCCAACACCCAGTCCATTATTTTGTCAATTAAATAGGACCTCTGTTATATATCCTAACTTAAACGACTTATAATTCTACACCTGACTCATGTCCTGGCTTTAGATTGTATGCCATCTAAAAACCACCCTCTCAAAGCCATATCATCTTTCTCAATGCTAAACAGCTTGGGCTGGCTTTGAGGCTACCAGTCTTCAATACCATCAGCAATCAGTTATATTATTACTTGACTAGTATTACCTGAAAATATGAGAAGCACAAAATATAGCTTCAAAAAACTTAGCTCATTTCTAGAGACCACTGATCATCTGGATAGTCCCTATATTTCAAAATGTAGAAGCATTGGTCTTCAGCCTTCTGGCCAGGGTCATCGGACAGTCCTTAGAGAAACAGGATATTAAGGACTAGCCCATTCTGTCTTAGCAGAATCAAGCTGTCCAAAACCTGTAATTGGGTCCTTTCTTTGGACAGTATTATGTCTGTAGATGAAATGAAGCAATTCTTGCTTAGTGACTATCTTGCCACAACTGGAGTAACTCAAAGATGCCCAACTTCTTCTTTGAATACAAGACAGGGAAAGATGTCAGGAGCAGACTAGCCTTGACAACATGTAAATAAATAACATTTAAATGTCACATTCTGTGGATTTCTGACATTTTTGAAAATCAACTATCTATATAAAGTAATCTGGACTGTTGCCCATTAACTACTCTCAACTATTTCTAATTAAAATCTTGAAAACACCCTAACAATAAACTCAGAGCCATGAATTTACTATTTGGCCCTAAACTTACAGTAACGCATCCAGTTATGTAACAAATAACACTAAGAGCAGCTGAGAATTGGTGTGTCAACGTGATATCAGCTTCATATCTGCAGCAAGTAAAATACCCACAAACTTTAAGGTGAAGATGGACTTCTGTGATGGAAAAGAAGTTGTCTCTACATTTTCCAACACTTTTATTTATGTGCATTTATAGGTATCTGAGAGTGTATATGCCACACATACAGAAGTGTTTATGTGGGCTAGAAGAAGAGAGCCTCAGATCCCCAAGTCCTGGAGTTATAGGCTACCTGGGTAGGTGTTGAGAATTGGACTATGATCCTCTGAAAAAGCAGCAAGTTCTCTTAACCACTGAGTCATCTTCTAGGTCCTTCTCTGCTATTTAAAGCTAAAATGATATTAACTCAAAATGGAATTTGATAAGGATGCGACAACTCAGTCACTGTAGCTATCACATAGAAAACAAGAGACTGTCTACAAAACCAAATGAAAATTGAATTTTAAGGTCTCATTATAGAAAAATCAACAGCATGAAAGACAAAATGCAGAAAAGGAAATATAAAGAAAGAATCTAAAATCTGATGGGATTCAAGATGGCTGCAGAGGGTGCCATGGGGCCCAGGGCGCCTGAGAGACCCATAGAGGCTTCAAAGGGAGACACAACATAGGAAGATAAGCTCCCAGAGTGTACAATATCTCTGAAACAACATTTTTAAAAGCAGGCCTTATGGAATATGCTTTTTAAAAAATGGTTTCATGTAATTGGGGGGGGGGGGGAAACATGGCAGAATGAACCAGTGTAGCTCTGGGCACCAACAGGATACCCAAGATGTGACTCAGTAATAGTCCAGTATTTATGGTGCTTCAGAACCCTCGAACCAGATCAATGACTCATTACAGTAAGTATTTGCATGTAAAGCTACTTGAGCAAAATATACTGTATGACAGCATATTGGAATACCACTTTAATAAATGAATGAGCAATGAAGAGACAGGGAAGATGGCAGAACAGAGGAGTGTGTGGCAGAGAGAAGCAAGAGACACAGTAAAGCCACAGGTGTGGGACCACAGCCACAGAGCTGCTGAGAGGCTTGGACCACAGCTAGAATGCCTGCCTCCACTCTATGCCTGCTATACTTTGGCCACGACTTAGAGTGCAGGCTCTGCCCTTGTTATGGAACCGCTACTGCTGCCACTCAATCTGCTGCAAACATGATGGTAGTTACCCAGGTACCAGCAGGAGGCTGGAACTCACATAATCTCTGCCTTTAAATGACTGCCCAACCCTGACTCTAAGCAGTGACAAAATATCTGAGATGAAGAATGGTTTAATTCCTGGATTAGGCCTCTTTGAAAGATATCCATGGTCCATGTTGTTCCAGGAGCCATGTCAATGTCTGTGATCGGTGCTGCTCCTGGAGGCCATGCAGATGTACATGGTCCATTCCTGCCACCAGAAATCATGTGAAAGTCTACCATCTGTGCTGCTGCCAGCAAGGAAGCTTCTTTTGCACTGCTATTGATGACTGCAGACTCATAACTAAGAATGGAAGATGTGGAAGGCTCTGTGACAACCTCCTCCAGTCCTTCCACAGCCTCCACCAAAAAAGAAAAGAAAAGAAACAAAAAGGAAAAGAAAGAAAAAGAAACAGTCCAGACAGGAAGTTATTAAAGAAAGTACTTTAAAACTGTGATAAAGATACTGACGTGTAGCTCTTTATGGTTGATAGCATCTGACAGAAGCCTGTTGTCTTTAAGGGTCTGGCCACTGAGTTTGGCTGTGCTCCAGTAAGTATACGGACAACATAAATTGGACTTGATGCAGGGAGCTGAGAGGAATGGGAAGTGAATCTGATGGGCTACACTGTATAAAATTCCCAAATAATTAATAAAAATATTATGTTAAGGGAAAAAAAAAAAACAGAAAAAGATTTGCCTACAGGCCATCTGATAAAGGCATTTTTTTTTTTCCCAACTGAAATTTTTTTTTCCTTCCAGGGGTAACAAAAAGAACCTAGAAGCCACAAAGAAAACAAATTTGAAAATTTGAAAACTCCTTCCTAATTAGTAGCTTCTTCCAATTAAAAAAGATTAAATCTTCCAATCAAGAGACTAACATTATCAGAGTGGATTAAATATGTGATCTAATTATATGGGGTCGGTGATAGATTTTCTACACAAAACCAAAAATCCTGAAAGAGAAATAACAGAAAATGATGTTAAAGGAAAATAGTCAAAAGAGATAAACAATTCTTTAAATACAAAAATCAAAATACCCAATAGATTTTAATTTTTTAAAAAAGATAAAATAATGGACTTTTATATTAAGATACAAAAAAAATTAAACACTGATATATTTAATAGCCAACCATTAAAATATATAAAGAACAAAGTGAAGTAAGAAATACTCCAAAATTAATAGTTGGTGACACCACCATGCTATTCTCTATAGAAAATAACTAAGCAGGCATGCTTGTGCATATGAATAGGCAGAGCTACTACAGAAAGCCATATGGCAGTCCCCACAGAGTTATCAAAATTATAAAGGAAATTGCCATCAGAAGTGCTATACAGGGCACTTCTGTATTTCCACCCAAATAAATAGAAAGTATGTTTATAACTCATCATTCTTGATGGGTCAAACATGCAAGCAACCACATGTCCATTCATATGGGGAATAAATAAAATAAAAGACAAACTACATTCCTGTTCTTCATTTGTTATTGTTGCATAAACACACACACACACACACACACACACACACACACACACACTCACATAAAGAGAGAGGGAGAGTGAGAGAGAGAGAGAGAGAAAGAGACAGACAGACAGACAGACAGACAGACAGACAGACAGACAGACAGACAGACAGAGACATGCATAATTATATAGACATAGCCTGCTCATTCTATTCCTTGTGTTATATAATTGAGAGGGGAGAGGAGGCAAGGGAGGATTTGGAGTAGTAAAGAAAATAGAGAGATGATGCAATCGTATTTTATTTTAAAAGCTAAAACAAAAAGCATGTCAGGAAGGCCTAACAGACATTCTCTGCATGCTACTCAATGACAGCATATAACTGTTTAACAATATATACACTTTTTTTCAATTTACGAGGGACATTTTTAAGGATACAGCATCTGTTAGGCCACAAATTAAGTACCCTCCTAAACACAACACAAGGAATTTAGAAATAGATCATAAAAGTAAAACTGTAAATTTACAAATTTTTGAATGTTAAATAACACACTCCTAAATAGCCATGTCTCTGAGAATAAATCACAAAGAAAATCAGAAAACCTCTAGAGATGAATGGCCATGGAAAGAGGATAGGTCAAAGCATGTGGACCCAACAAAAGTGCAGAAGAAGAAGCCTGTGCCAAGAGAGTTGAGAAAGAAGCATAAAGCAAGAAGACACTTTCTGATCTTAACACTTAATAAAAATAATACAAACAGTGTTGTGTTGGAATGAAAACAGACATACAGACAATGGAATGGATCCCAGAAATAAGCTCTCTTCTCTTTGATCAAAAGATTGTTTGAAGGTTGCCAGGAATATTCGATGGGAAAAGACCTCTTTTTCCAACAATACTACTGGCAAAGAGACCTGCATCCTCAAAGATAGCCCTCGGTTCCAATCAGGTCAAGTGGATTTAATAACAAACCCAGCAAAACTCAGAATAGAAGCCTGGGCAAAATTCTTAATCATCATATTTGGCAAAGACTACTTGGAGGTGGCACCAATGGCCCAGGCTACAAAATGAAAATTCATACTTACTTATAATTAAAATTTACATTCATTAGAATAAGGTACCACTGAGTAAAAAAAGACAATCAAGAGATAGCAGAAAACATTTAAATAATATATTTGGATAAGGCATAAGTAATCCGTAGAGTACAGAAAACATGTAAAGCGAATGCCAGCCACACAGTTGGATTGAATACTGGGAAAGGGATTGCCATAGGCTACTTCTAACGACAATACATAAATGGTTGATAAGCACATGAGAATATGTCTCAGCAACACTAATAAGGACAATGAGATATTATTGCATGCTCATTAGAATAGCGACCATAAAACCAACCCAAGATAGAAAACAAGAAAGAGTGGTGAAGATTTGGAGAAATTACCATTCTTGTGTCCGATGGTAGAGATACCAAAAGACACATCTACTCTGAAAAGTGTGCAGGAAATAGCAAAAAAGGTGAACCAACCAATTCCCTGGTGGAGGCCAACCATGTTCCCACGCTCCTGCCTCCACCACCAACTCTGTGGAGCTAGCCCCCCACATCATCTGGCTAACTTGTCCTGTGAGCCACTAGTTCCCTCTCTGCTATAATTCCCTGTAACCGGCAGTCCCACACTCCAGTAACCAAATAGATCCACCATCCTCATGATTTGATAACACCAATAAATAATTTCTAAGCTAATTGATAATGATAAAAGCTTTATCCCAATATTTCTAACCTTCTGAAATCATAGCTACTTCTTGCTGCTAAATGCCATGTGGGTATACATCCACACCATTGTCCTTCTCCTCCCTCTGAGACTCTGACTCTCTCTCTCTCTCTCTCTCTCTCTCTCTCTCTCTCTCTCTCTCTCTCTCTGTGTGTGTGTGTGTGTGTGTGTGTGTGTGTGTGTCTGTAACTCTATTTTTGTTTTTTTTTGTTTTTTAAATTTTTTATTAGATATTTTCTTCATTTACCATTCAAATGCTATCCCAAAGTCCCTTATACCCTCCCCCTGCCCTGCTCCTTTACCCACCCACTACCACTTCTTGGCCATGGCATTCTCCTGTACTGGGGCACATAAAGGTTACAAGACCAAGGGGCCTCTCTTCCCAATGATGGCTGACTAGTCCATCTTCTGCTACATATGCAACTAGAGACATGAGCTCTGGGAGTGCTGGTTAGTTCCTATTGTTGTTT
>NC_034599.1:19344420-19392055 GCF_900095145.1 Mus pahari
TTTAGCTCTGTACCCCATTTTTAATGGGGTTATTTGAATTTCTGGAGTCCAGTTACTTGAGCTCTTTGTATATATTGGATATTAGTCCCCTATCAGATTTAGGATTGGTAAAAATCCTTTCTCAATCTGTTGGCTGCCTTTTTGTCTTATTGACAGTATGTTTTGCCTTACAGAAGCTTTGCAATTTTATGAGGTCCCATTTGTCAATTCTTGATCTTACAGCACAAGCCATCGCTGTTCTGTTTAGGAATTCCCCTGTGCCCATATCTTAGCTCTGCCCCCCTTTTCCCTGTCCAATCACTGACCTCCTCTCCACTAATGTAATTGGAAATGTCACAGGGAAAATCCTGTGACAGAAAAGCAATATGATAGTTTCTCACAAAATTATAAATGAAATTTTGATCCAATTCTGCAAGGCACTTCTGTGTTTTCTACCCAAATAAAAAGAAAGTAGGTCTTTAGAAGATACTCATGTACTCGTGTTCATAATGCATCATTCATTATAGTTTAAACATGTAAGCAGCTCACATTGCCTATCTACACATGAATAAATAAAATGTGATGTAGTCACACAATGGACTAATCAGCTTTTTAAAAGGAAAGAAATCTTAACATTTTCTGCAACATGATGGTAAGTGAAATAGTCACAGAAAGGAAGACAGTGGTTTCTGCCCTGTGGGTCATGAACCCTTGGGTGTCAAATGACCCTTTCACAGGGGTCAACTAAGATTATCAGAAGACACAGAATAGAAACAAAATTATTCTTATGAAGTAGCAAAAAAAAAATGTATGCTTGGGGGTCACCACAACACAGGAAACTGTATTAAAGGGTTGCAGCAATCAGAAGAATGAGAATCACTGCTCTAAGAATTGACTTGGGGAAGTTCAGTCATAAAGACAAAAGGAGAACGTGCCTCTCAGGGCTGAGGGCCTGTGGATAGAAACACTCTCTTTAATGGGCGATGGTTACTCATCATCATGAATGTACCTGATACTGATGTACAAGTCCCCTAGTAAGTTTTTTTATTGGGTGTATACTTTCACACATTAAAACAATGGGCAGTGATGGATTTTCCCAGGGGGGGGAAAAATGTTAGTGGAATGAATGAAGTCTAATGGTAGATAACAAGAGAAAGAAAGAGCAGTCAGGAAGGCGTGTGGAAGAGTCTTCTGGTGTCATAACTTCTGGATGTCACTAGAACATTTGATCATCATTCTTTAGGCAAGATTAGCCTTCTAAGCTTGGAAAGTAATGAAAGGAATTGGTTTATTTACTTCTGCAGGAATCAGAGTCAGCCTGTTTTTAATATCAATGGGTTCTGCCTCTTAGGTTTAGAATCAGGGTGAGTTCCAGTGCTGCCTGTCATGGGGAAGAGATGACACCTAGAAGGTAACTCAAAAAAAAAAAATGCCCTGGAAATCATTGTCTGTCAATAACTGGAATTCCCATCATGTTCTATGAAACAACAGAAAAACCACCTGCATAAAGCAGCCAGGAAATGCATCACAAGTAGCATTATTAAGTATTCTGTCAAGGGCTGACTGGACCAAGGGTAATGTGCCTGTATCATCTTATGGTCTAATAAACAGTTAAATTGTGGTGGCACTTTAGGAAGTCATAATTTTATACTCATGTGGAAAGAATACTTATACTATTTTTAATGAAAAGATGCTCTATATATTTTGGTTGACCAAATAGTCACAGACATACATATGTACATAGACAAACATAAAGAAATGTCTAGAGACTGAAGCAGAGTATTAATTTTAAAGTCTGGATTATAGTATTTGAGCTTATCTACATGTCATAGTTACTCTAAAATAAATATAAACTGCTAGTGAGTTAAAACAATAAATGAATAGTTATGTTTCTGCTTTTAAGCAAAGAACATCTAGATTGCTAGCACCTTAAATATAAGATATAAAGATGAGCCATTTCTGTCATATTAACAGCTTTTACTACAGCTTGAGAAAAAGAACTTAAATCAACTATAGATAGAGGGAAAAAAAACATTCCTCTCATGTACTCCAAACTGCCCTAAACAGTTTGCCATCCTCTCTGGACTTTCTTTCTCCCGATATCTCATGACCCACCTTCTGCAGACCTGCTGCACCTGGACCATACAGGTAAGCGTCCCTTAAGCGTCCCTTCTCCCACCCATCTTCCCTTTTAGAAAGCAGCACCAGCTGTCAGACGTGCAGAACTTCTGCTTTGGGCACTCAGAAGGCAGCTCGTAGAGCAGGCCCTCAGGCACAGAACAGCTCTGCAGTCACAGTTGTCCATAAGAGGACACCATTGGGTTGGTTTTAACCAGTCTGGAGACCTGCCATCACCATTAAGGTGAGCAGCATTGCTGGGCTGAAGCTGAAACAAAAGGGACAGGCATGCCAACCCGAAAGTCCTTTCTTCCTTTTCCACCTGTAGACTCCCTCCAGTTCCTCCTAGTGGTTAAACCTATGTCAATCACGGATGAAAGGAAAATAAGGTCTGCGGTTACCTAGCCCTGGAGTCCAAGATGATAATAGAAAGGTGATCTGAACCTGAGAGACATTAGCTAAAGCTCTCTGTCAGGGGACAACTGTCGTGAAAATCAGGAAATCCTATTTGTGTCCATGAGTGAGAAGGATGTAGAACCAAAGAAGAGAAGAGGTTTGGAATAAAGCCTGTAAGATGGAGAGATGGCATGTTATCACAATAATGACACCTTTCAGTTTTCTGATGCAGAAAGACCTCCACCTTCCTGTACCAAGCTTATATAATTCTGTAGCAGTTGGACTACTCCAACTGCTGGTACTCTAAATACCTTTTTTTTTTTTTTTTTTTTTTTGGTTTTTTGAGACAGGGTTTCTCTGTATAGCCCTGGCTGTCCTGGAGCTCACTTTGTAGACCAGGCTGGCCTCAAACTCAGAAATCTGCCTGTCTCTGCCTCTCAAGTGCTAGGATTAAAGGCATATGCCGCCACGCCTGGCCCAAACACCTTTTTTTGCTGAGTCTCCATTGAATCCCATGGGGTTGAAATTCTGAATATTGACCCTGGGAACTTTTGCTGGTTAAAAAGAAAAAGTACACTTTGTATATTTATCCTCTGGCCTTCAAAGTGATATTTCTCTTCAATCCTACAACTTCGTATCACCCAATCCCACAAATCTACATTGACCTTAGAGAGCCCTATTCATCCATCTGCCTATCTGCTCACAAATTCATCCAACAATGACTTATGACATTGGACATTATTCTTTTTTTTTTTTAAAGATTTATTTATTTATTATATGTAAGTACACAGTAGCTGTCTTCAGACACTCCAGAAGAGGGCGTCAGATCTTGTTACAGATGGTTGTGAGCCACCATGTGGTTGCTGGGATTTGAACTCTGCACCTTTGGAAGAGTAGTCAGGTGCTCTTACGCACTGAGCCATCTCACCAGCCCTGGACATTATTCTTAATGTTACAGATAGCAATAAGGAAACAGATTGTGGGTCTGCTCTGTGTATTCCCACTTTAATGGGAGAAGGCAGCAGAGGCAGATTATACACAAGCCAATGTAATAAAGATAGTGAGTCCTACAAGGAATAGAACAGAGGGCTATGAGAGATGGAATGTAGGGGCTGGTGTGTGGTAGAAAAGGACTCTGAAAAACTGACAGCTGAATGGAGACAAGAACAGAATCAGTCCTGAGAACAATTATGAGAAATGCAATTAATTATAGGTTAAGGGAATAGGGAGGGAAAAGAACTGAAATAGTTTATCTGACATGCTGAAAGACCAAACCAATCAGCTAGGAGAACTAGGAAGAAGCCAGCTGCAGTTGAGACATTAGCTGGCACCAGACACAACAGGTCATATGGTAATCCCAAGTAATATGACACTACACCCTAAATGAAATGAGAAGGTACTTACAGGGGATGGGCAAGAGGGAAAGAATAATTGATTTAAATACAACAAATCATCATGGATTTATATAGATTTCATAGTTGCTAAGAAGAAACCAATTAGAAGAGATACCATTGCACTATTAAGAAATAAGAAACAACTAAACCAGAAAGTGATATATATTTTCCTGTTGAAAGAACTGATTTTCATAGAT
Source organism: Mus pahari (assembly GCF_900095145.1). NCBI lineage: Eukaryota > Metazoa > Chordata > Mammalia > Rodentia > Muridae > Mus > Mus pahari. The sequence continues at coordinate 19,348,505 of NC_034599.1, forward strand.
TTTTAGACACCACCCTTATGCATGCATAATGAGAAAAATATACCTGAACACTATTGGTTGAAGTGTTGCCTTACCCTTCTTTATGATGCATCCATCATTTTCAAAACATTTTGAATTAAGTCTTCAAAGACAACAGTACATGTACTCAGTGAGCAACAACTATGTGTTAAAAATCCAACAGATGCACCTGCTGGATTTACCAAACTTTTAGTCCATTGGTAACATAAAGTAAGAAGAGAGAAGGCAATGAATACAGAGAAATCTACATGTCTGCAAATTCTGGTTCTTCCTAGAGCAGTGCTTATATGAACTGATGACTAGACAAAACTGGATTTGATTCCCTACTTACCACCTATGGATCCTTGAATGCCTTTGGTTACAGCTTTCCCCTGAAAATAAACTACCCTGCAACACCAATTAGGGTAAAATAAAAGGCTTTGTATAAAACCTTTAGTAAAACATTGGCTGCAATTCTGGAATTTGTGGTCACCACATGAGTATGTGTCTTTATGCTCAGAAGTGTCTGACATGTTTTCAAGTTCATTTCTATGCCTAGAGTGACTCAGGCTTTTAGGGTTGATTCTTTATCTCATTTAAACTTGGGAGATCTAAATGGGCTTTCTCTGTGTGCAAATTTATAATAATATGGCAGTTTTATCTCATGTTAGATATTTTCACATATTTTCCCAGTTGCCCCTAAATTATGATATTTTAGAAAGAAACATTTTGTTGTCCCTTTTGTAAAGGAGATTGTTTTCATTTACCATTCTCTTTAGTTGGCAGAAGTAAAAAGTGAAGGACTGAAAGGAATGTGTTTGTAATGCCCATTCAAAGATACTGAAGGATGTTGCCTATTATCACAAACATCAAAAGAGGTGGGGAGGAACCACTGAGCTTGGTCTGCTAGGAGCCCTCACTGTTTGCCCAGCTCTATGTGAGTCACCAATAAACATTTTCCTGTCAGCTCCTGTAGTTCCAGGAGACACAGTGCTCACAGGACCACACTCCACCATCCTGCTGGAATCTTTGTACTAATGTAGTAGGAGATCTCTGTGGTCTGGTCATCTTCTGGGCCATATACTTACAGGCAGTGTTAGGCAACATGGCCATATCTTATGTATTAGGAGAAAACTCAGCCTAAGGAGTTCTTATCTTAAATGATAAATTGTTTGCTGAAATATTCTGGGAAAAACTTCTTTAAAGGGAAGTGAGCAATCTGCATTCAGGATATAGTTTCTTTTTCTTCTCTTTTTCTCTTTCTTTATTGTGTTTCTCTTAAAAACTCTGGGGGCTGATTAGAAATCTCATTTGCCATCTGTCTTATTTGTTTAAAATGTTAAACAGCTATGTTAAGGAATTAGACAAAGTGCATCTTTCTATGTATGTCTTCCAGAGCATAAGACCATGAAGGCCTAACAAACACAGCTTCCTGTAGGCACTGTGTTTTGCCGTTGGAAGGATACAAGTTACAGACAACATTAACCTAAGAAGGACTCTAGGGTCCCAGTGTGGTTTTATGAAAGCATAAAGCTCCCTTTAGTTCCTACACAATTCTATAGAGAAACTAAATAGGTAGAGTATATACTATTGGATTTACTTTTGTAAAATATTTTACTTGTAACACGCATCTTGAAGCAATATGAACACAGAGAATGTTGACAAATGCTTAATTATTCAAGACCCATTTCAGCAGTCAGTGAAGAGTCATGAGCAGAGTAATGGCTTCTTAGCCAGGCAGCATATGGTCTTTAGCTACAACAGATACATGAATGTTGTCTGTGTTTTATAAATTTCTAATACCATAAACTGTTTCAAGCAGCTCAAATTAATCTTCAGCATGTGTTGCTCCTTCGAACACATTTTTGCAAAATGAAATTAAGTTTTTGCACTTGAAGTTTTAGCTGATGTATACAAACAAATGTCAGCTGTAGAAAGAAGTCCATGGCTCTTACATTGGAGGAAACGCCACTCTGTCTCAAGGATCTTTATTTTGTTTAAAAGTTCACTCATTCTATATTTTATACAAATCCTTTTCATGACCTGCTCCATGGTTTATGTTATCGTCCTCATTTTTAAGTTCCCAATGAAAATAGTGAGGCTAAATTCAGAAACAGCTGCATACCATTCATTTACATTTGATTCCCACTCACTCCTGAACCTTTTCAGTCTGTTCCCTGTGCTTGTCAATAAATGTTGCACAGAAATTTCTTTCAATCAAAGATATTACACTGTCTTGCACAATCCCACCTTTCCATTGTTTACCCAGGTATTGGATCATTTAATTCTCATTCCAGCTATGGATTAACCTAGCTATAATAGTATATTTGCTTTTGTAAATGTGGTAAGAGAAATTAAATAATTTTACAAAATTGCACTGTTTAAGGGTCTGTTCTTAGATGACCTAATTCCTTTTTTTTCATGTTTGCACAGTAAGTACTTTATTAACTGAGCTTCCTCCCCATTAAAGGACATGCACTAAGTTTTGAGTATCATAAATTAAATGATTTTCTCTTCTTCAAACTTAAAAATAATTTCCACTGACAAATATTTCTAAACATTTTTTTACATTGATCGATTTTTATGATGAGATCAGTGACATTTATGATACAGTTAACAAGTTTTAATGACTTGCTACAATAACAAGCCTGTCCATTAATCAAAGCATTTCTCTTAGTCTTGAACCGGTATAAGATGTATTGGTACTCAGGAATTTGTACACCTTGCAGTGACTTCATAGGAAACTGCAGCTCAGGGTTGGGAAGCAAATTTTACCTCAAACCCATAAGTGTATGGGAATTTCCATATCTGAAGTGGCTCCAGAAGTAGCCAAGGAAAAAGGGTGGGGACAGATCTCACAAGTGTATGAAGAGAGTCACAAATTACAGGGAAATATACAAACCCAGGCAAAATGTCCTAGCCAGCACAAAATAAATGTTCAGAGGTAGACTGGCAATACAGGCCCTGGCCTTAAATGCCAGATAAGTAGAGGCAAAGGATATACAAACCCTACTAGAACATAGTCCTTCTGAGTATTTCAAGCACCACCACAAAAAGGAAAAGGGTGATTAGGATTTTTTTTTTAATTTACAAAAGAAAGAGAAAACTTCAATCAATGAACTGACTGTGGGGATTTAAGTCTGACCCTAGAAAAATAAATATGAAAACCAAAACCAACCTTGTTTCGGCACAAAGCATTGATGCCTTCATAATGACACCGACTGAAAATCTACTGAGAAGAATGACCAGAGAAGAATTCAGAGGAGTGGTTACAACTATGTTCAAACAACTTAAAGACGTGGATAAACTCCAAGAGAACAGAGACAAAGAGGTGAACCTAGCGGGAACAGACCTTCCAAGACAGGAAAAGAAAGGTTGAAATGCTGAAGAACTCCCAACCTGAAAAGTTATTGAGAGTGAAAAACTTAATAAATCAAGTGAAATCCTCTGCATAAAGCCCCATCAATAGAGCTGATCATGCAGAAACCAAGAGTTCGGGAGTGGAAGACGGATAGAGGAACTATATCATGCATTATGGGTCAATGATAAATCTTAAAGGAAATATGAACAACAAGTTGGGGAGCTCTGAGACACTGTGAAAGCACTTACCCTTCAGAATACAGGCATAGGAAAAGGAGAAAACCATGTGATAGCATTGAGATTATCTTCAAGGAAATTTCCCAAACCTAGAGATGAGATTTTCACCCAAGTACAAGAAACCCACATAACTCCACATACACAGAACCTGAAATAAAACCCATGATGGAATATTATAGTTAAAGTACTAAAAACAAAGAATAAAGAGAGGGTATGGAAAACTTTGAGAAGGCAATCACAAGTGGGGAGGGAGAGAGGGAGGGAGGGACCTGGGAGGCAAAGTAGAAGCAGGGAGGGGAACCTGATCTGGTATAGGGTGAAGGAGAAGAACTGAAGCTCTGAGGGCCAGCCAAATGAATGGAAATAGGCAACCTTGGGAAATAGGAGGTTGCGGGGACCCTCCAGAATGCACCAGAGACCTGGGAGGTGAGAGACTCTCAGGACTCAAAGGGAGGGATCTTAGGTGAAATGTCTGACAGTAGGTAGAGGGAACTTATAGAGCCCACCTCCAGGAAGACAGGACATCAAGAAAGGGATGGGTTTGCCATCTCAGTCACATCTCTGACCCATAATTGTTCTTGTCTGAAGAATTACAATGATGGAAATGGAGAGGAACCTGAGGAAAAGAAGGTCCAGCGACAGGCCCAAAGTGAGATCCAGCTCAAGGTGAGGTCCCAAGGCCTGACACTATTACTGAGGCTATGAAACACTCACAAAAAGGGACCTAGCATGTCTGCCCTCTGAAAGACCGAACAAGCAGCTGGAAGAGTCAGAGGCAGATATTTGGACCCAACCAACGGACTGAAGCAGCTGACACCTGTTGTTGAAGTAGCGGAGGCTGAAACAAGCTGAGGAGAAGGGCAGTCCTGTAGAAGGACCAGCAGACTCAATTAATCTGAACCCTCAAGACCTCTCCAACACTGGACCACCAACCAGGTAGCATACACCAGCCAATATGAGGCCTCCAACACACATACAATAGAGGACTTCTGGGTCTGTGTTCATTCAGAGATGATGCACCTAACCCTCAAGAGACTGGAGGCCCCAGGGAGACGGCAGGTGGGGTGAGGGGAGGGGACATCCACGTGGAGAGAAGGGTTTGGGAGGAAGTATGGGATGTGGAACAGTCAGAACGTGGATTGGGGGGGGGGNGGGGGATAAAATGTGGAGTGTAAAAAAATTAAAAAAAAAATAATAAAACTTAGAAAAGAAAACTTTGAGAAAACAAAGTGAAATCACTTAAAGAAAGCAGACCCACCAGAACATTACCTGATTTCTTGATAGATTGCCTGATTTTCTGATAGATTACCTGATTTCTTGATAGAAACTTGTAAAGCTAGAAGGACTTAGAAAGGTGTATTCCACGTTCTGCAAGATAGCAATAGCTTTAGTTCTAATGTACATGCTTTCCATGTTATACTCATGGAAATTATCTGAGTTTTAATTTTGCATATTATATTATTTGGAATTTCATTTTCATATTTTACTAGCTGCGTGTCTTTATGTAAACTTCCAACTTGTACTTCAGTTTCTTTAGATACATGGAAGTAACTCAGAGGGAATAAAATACAGTAAGTGTTTCTATATGCTTTGGGATTTTAATGATACAGTTGTGATTCTATTGAAGGCATAGCAGATGTTACATAAATGTAATGTATTTTTCTTTTCCAGCCACATCATATAATGAATCATTGCAAAAGGGACAATTGCTAAATGAGAAAGAATTGTTTAAAAAAAATACTTACAAAAAGTCAAAAAGTACTAATACTTGACAATTATTGGGCACATATAACTTCTTGTTCTAAAATATATCTAAATCTATATATTATTATCCCCACTCCAAACATTAAGAATATAAATTACAGGAGCTAGAGAGATAACTCAGAAGTTAAAAACACTTGTTAGTTCTATAGAGGAACTGTGCTGAACTTCCAATACCAACATAGCAGCTCACAACCATCTCAAATTTCAGATCTAGGCTATGGAGTGCCTCCTTCTGACAGCTGAGAACACCAGGAACATATGTGGTATGCACACATGCAATCTAAAACACAACTTAAAAAGAACTAAAATACAAACGTTTACATAAACTTCCCGATGTCACGCAACAAGTTGCTGCTGGCCACGAACAAGCTAATCCAGGTTTTCAGTCCTCCAATTAATTATATGTGAGTTCCAACACCTGGCGTAGCCAGCAGGCATTTTCTTTTGTAGTGATGAATTGTTTCTTATTTAAGCTACAGGTTAGCTTTGTTGATTTTGTTTTGGCAAATGTAACTGAACATTGATATTTTGGGAGTGACAATATAGAGCATGAAACTCAGGTTCTGATAGAAAAGTGTCCTGTGTAAAAGGAGGAAGAGAAAAGTTAGTGTTTTGAATAGTCATGTTTCCAGACAACTAAGAGTCTTCTTGAGAAAGGTACGAAAATGGAAATTGAGATCATTGACATTCACTGAGGACTTTGAAATAGCAGAAGACTCTTGGCTACTCCTGGAATCATTTCATTCAGAGGATATGTTTTCCTCTATGATTTTACACTATTCAGAACTGTAGCATCCCATCTCAGACTCCCCAAGACACCCCCAAACCCACCAACAGATAATGTTCCCGTTCTGTTTTTGTAATCACAGCATTGGTTCAATTCCTTATAAATTCTGACAAATATGTTGTCAATGAACACTTTTGCTATACCCCCTGTATCACTCCTTACACTCTCCATGAACAAGTTATATCTCATGGACAGTGGTGCTGGATCTTGGAATTGTAAAATACAAATGAGCCTGGGAGAAGTTGTTGTTAAATGGTAGTGACCTGTCTGGACATTTGAGAGATAGTATAGGAACATGTAATTACATGATTCAAGATGAAGGCTCATACACAAGATGAAACACAGCATACAAATACCAGAAAGATTTTCAGAAAAAAATTAAGTGTAACTTATTAGAGTAACCTGAAAGTGAATCTGTACAGTGCTGATAACACTATGCCTTTTGAAATTAAAACAATATTGACCATTTTTTGAAGAGTGGCTTAGTTAAAAGGAGAACTGTCCAAATGTCTTTTTTTTATACCTGGATCCTGAATGACAGTTTCATGGTGTAATCGTGCACACATTAGCAGCCTGGAAACATTATCTCCATGCTGTCAGATGACAGGGCAGATAGGAACATTTACTTGACAACCAAAGGCATGGAAGCAGGCTTCCCATTCTCAGTGCTCTGGAAGGCAGTCGATTCTGTTGCTTCACACATTATTTCTCAACCACAACTGCAAATTACCATCTTCTAGAGAGCCTCTACAGTGGCCGTCCATTCCCCTCACACACTCAAGACTACAGAAAAATTAGGAGGTAGAACCACAACTTCTGAGGCTTCCTATGCAACCCAAAATCTAGTTAAACTTGGAAGCTACTGTATCTAATGTTGTCTTACTAATGTGGCTAATTCTCATTGGACCAGGAGAACAATGTGGAACTTCAAGAGTATTCTCTTCTGTTAAAACCTTGACAGATGCAACAGATATGCACACAAGAGGTACACAATAGAAATGCACACAAGATAAAAGGTGTGAACACACAGGTCCAAAGCACCACATGACTATATGCCTGTCCACATTTAATATTACCAATCTAAATGGCAATGCTGATATAAACCTCCTCTTTTTGTCAAGAAAGCACTGACCATTCCAGGATATGGAAACACCAAGACTATACAGAATACAAGACTTCTAAAATGAGCAAAGAGAGAACCAAGATCATACATCAAATCCAGATTATATAAAGATTGTAACTAAGTAGGAAGAAAAATAATTCAGTTTTAAATATGTAAATATCCAAAGAAAATAAACAATTGACTATTAAATACATGAAGAATTGTTCAGCATAATTTTCCAAGAAAAATACAAATCAAAGTCATAAAATGACAATAACAATAATAGTTTTCAAAAGGGCAATGAAAGTATTGTTGAAGATATGGAGAACTGGAATGTTTGTACAATGCTTATGAGAATATAATTATCTCCACCCTTGTAAATGAATTACAAATTCAAAATATAATTTAGCAGTTAAAGATGTATTAAAAAGTGGACAGATTCCAATGAGAGGAAACACATGTGAGTTAGCTCTTTTATTTGTTACAAGAAAAATCCAATAAATAATGCATTTCTAGTGTTAACAAATGAATACTCTGAAGTTTAGTAAAATTATTTTAGTAAAATTATTATATATATCATATGCTTCTGTAAACCTAACCTACCCTAGCTGGTGGGGATATGGATATTACTGGATATATAATAATATCCGTATTACTGATATCGGTTGAGTTTGAGAACATAGTACTACCACCTATCTGAGCTTTATAATTCCCAATAGCCTTCTAAATACTTATCCTCAGACCCAAAGATAAATCTAGCCTGAAAACTCACAAAAAAACTTTTTTGTACTGTGTGTGTGTGTGTGTGTGTGTGTGTATGTGTATGTGTGTGTGTGTATCGCCAGCCAAGTTGCAGAGAAAACTGAGTGTGGGAAACCCAGCCCTAACTTACACATCTAGAACCCAGTAACTACACCCAAGTCTCATGAAACATCTTGGAAGACAAGGTAGAAAATTTCTGAGGTCCAGAGAAATAGAATTTCTACTGTGAGATAGTGTCTCCTATATGTGATAGGGAAGTAAAACATATAGGAAATCTCAACCACATAGTTGCATAGACAAGACCTAAAAATGACAACACCAACTGACATGCCAGCGTGCACGGAAAACTTTGCCCCTAGAAGAAGAGCTACAAGCTTAATGGCTGAAGAGAGGGAGAATTAGTTTTCTACAGGGACAAACCCTAGCTAGGCTAGCCAACTCCAAGAGCTCAGTCCTAAACACTTAATTTCGTCAGGGTGTGTTTATAAATTTATATGCATAAACATATGTTATGTAAGAATTATAGTTAAAGAATATGAAGCTGTAGATTTGAGGAGTAAGAAGGACACAAGAGGAACTACTTGGAGGCAAGAGAAGGTAGGGGGAAATGATGAAAATACAGTATTCGTATATGAAATTATCAATGAATAAATAAAACTCATGTATCTTATATGTTACAAAAGAAAAAGAGCCAAGTAAAACTCTTGAAACAGAACTAAATAATGTAAAAATAATATAAAAGCTTAAGACAACACTGAAAATAATACTAAGTCAGACACAAAGGTAAGACTCAGGAAGTATATAAAGAGAACAAGACATGGAGTATTTAATAATAATATAAATGGTTAAACAGTCTTCATTTTGAGAGAAAGAGACCCTTCTCCTGGGTGCGGTGACACCTATCATTTGGACAATCTAAAGTCATGGCAGAAGGATACCATAAAGGATATCCTCATTAAACAACAACATCAGAAGGATACCATAAAGGATATCCTCATTAAACAACAATATCAGAAGGATACCATAAAGGATAAACTCATTAAACAACAACATAAAATATATTCAGTGTCAGTGACTGGGAGTAAGAAATTATGTTCAAGGAATATCAATAGGCCTCGAAAGATGGTTACTCTGTAAACTGTTTTCCACACAAATGTGAGATCTTGGGTCCAGAACCCTAGAAATGTCATAAAGCCAGACACCATACACATGTCTGAAATCCCAGGACTCTTGAGAGAGAGAGGAGGCCGAGATAGGAGAACTGGAAGTCAGAGGAAAAACTGTCATGGTGCATGCAGACACGAACAGCAAGAAAGCCTCAACCAAGGCAGAAAGGAAGGACTAACAGCTGATACTGTCCTCTGACCTCCACATGTGTACCCATGCTTACACACACGCCACACACACGCATATATGTCATACACACTAAAAACAAAATAAAGAATAATAATGCAAATCCATGTCAGATTCCAGCATTTATCTACAACTCACTAACTCAGAGAAATCTATCTTTGAGGCATAAGAAAACATTCAGCCTCCTCCATATGCAAACCATATGAGTGAGTGCTTTCCACTAGGATGTGAACAGAAGCCATCTGAGACGGGTTTCAGGTGCGCTGCTTTAGAAGGAGCTGAGCATTCTTTCTCCTATTGGTGGCTGGGATGAAAATATGATACAGGTGGATTGCCTTCCTACTACCATATGGTGACTTTAGGAATCAGAATGATTCTCCTAGGATACCATAGTGAGAAGATAGAAAGAGCCTGGACCACTGATACATTGTAGAACGGCTTTACCCCTCCCCCCCCCCCAACCTGCTACACTGTGGCTCTGTGGTGTGGGTGGTAGTAGAGGGAGGAAAGCGACATGTTTATGCCGTTATTTCCCAGTCCTCTGCTGTTTCCAACCAAAAGAAATGCTTTACTACTATCGTTTCACAATATAAAAGTGTCAGACTCAAGGTGAAAGTAATACATTAACTAGACAGAGAATGGCTTGTAAATCGAGATGATTCCACATAAATATGTGTATCTGCGATGGTAATCCAAATTAAAAAAAAAAAAAGAAATATATGCAGAAAACCCAAGGGTAAATGTAGAGAATTTCAGTAATGGTAGCACAAGACCTCTTTTAATCTTTGTGCAAAATGCTATATGCAAGAATGAAGAATGGAGTGTAGGGTGGGAGCTTAGGGTGGATCTGGGAGGAGTTGGGGTGAGTATAGTCAGGAACTGACACAAATACTATGTAACAGAAAAGAATACAAGACAATGAATAAGATACATAAGCAGCATGCCTGCGAAGCATTTCATAGCTCAGTAGTTAAGATTGCTTGCTGCTGTTTCAGAGAACCAGCACTAACATCAGGTAACCTATAGCCACCTGCGACTCCAGCTCTATTGGAACTAGTGTACAATTCTAGTCCTCTTAGGACCCTGCACAAATGCGTGTACAAAACACACACACACACACACACACACAAATAAAATGTAAATATAAAATAAGCAGACATAAAAATAATAAATGTTGAATATTGCAAACATGGTTTGTCTTCAAGTATAATTTAAATATGTCAAAATACAAAAAAATAAATTCAATGGAACGAAGCTCTAACTACTTGAAGGTACTCATAAGTAACTATTTTTTAGTCTCAAAAGAAATCAAACGTGTTATATATACTACAGGGAATGACAGAAGTGAGGATATTATACATCAGAAGCTCTAGCAAATAGTTGAAAACATAGTAAGAGAAAAAATGCAGTGATATAAAGACTTCAATTAGTTACCAACACTAGAAAATGAGAAGGCTCCTGAGTCTGAGGACCAAGGCTGTGAAGACAGTAGACGCATGAGCATGAAAGAGGCACTGCACTAGGGAAAGCAGCAGCAAGAATTCTGTCTCAAGAAAGTCCTTGGAGAAAATAGTCATGTAAGTGCTCAGAAATACTTACCACTGCTTGATTTCTGAAAAACCTGAAACAATTTAAACTTCAGTTGCTACAAGGATGATTGAATACATCAGACTACATCACTTAGTAATGTAATGGCTACACTAAAATAACCATCAAATTTTGCATACAGACCTATACTTGTGGAAATTAAAAAGCAGAATGAAAAGTGGATCACATGGGATGACTTTATTTGAGCACTAAAGAATACATTAGCAATTAATGAAACTTGTACCTTGACATTTTCAGGTATTTCTTTCAAATGCATGCATTTTATTATTATAAACAGAAGAATAGATTCAAAGATGACACATCAGATGAAAAGGCTTGCTGTCATGTCTGATTATGGCCCCAAAACCTACATGATGGAACGAGGGACCAGATTTCTGTAGATGGTTCCTCAGCTTCCATCATCTCACACACACACACACACACACACACACACACAGAGAGAGAGAGAGAGAGACAGAGAGAGAGAGAGACAGAGAGACAGAGAGACAGAGAGACATAGAGAGACAGAGACAGAGAGAGAGAGAGAGAAAGAGAGAGAGACTCACAGACAAAGACACAGACACATACGTGTAGACACACACATGCAGACACACACAGAGAGGGGTAATGCATGCATACTAAAATGAATGTAATAAAAGCTGTAAAAGATGGTCTAATGAACTGTATTTCCCCAATGCTCTCTCTCAAGAACATTGTTCCATTTATTCAGAGATTACAGCTCCTAATCACTGTAGCTGTACACCCTCTCACACACTTAGTATAAGCAATTACCATATGTAATATCAGCTGTATCTCTTCTTTAGGATCTGAGAAATTGTTCATTGCTTTCAAAGCAGTTCTCTCTCTAATGCTACTAGGTTTTTATTTCTTCCTCACTCAAAGCCCCACAACCGCATCAGAATAGTAGAAGAAAAAAAGAATAAGAAAAGGTTAACCAGTGTGGGGGGGTTAATGACTGTCTATAACTCCATATCTGTATTTGAAAAGCACTCATCTATCAAGATCTTTCTGCACATTTAATATAGGAGAGATATCTACTCACATAAAGGTAATATTCTGGAAATTAAATGTTATATCTGTGTAGTATCCAGTGAGATAATATCCCCATCTGTTTTTCCATCTCTCTCTTTGTACTCTAATGAAACTCCTCTGACAACCCACTAAGAATCACACTTAGAATACATGCACAAGTGTTAACAGCGGTAATCCACCTTACTTAAATAATAGGTATAGACTATTGGCTTCTTCAAGCTTAAATTTTTCAGCTGTTTCTTTAAGGAAAAAGTCAAGGGAATAAGGTGTAAATTCACATTTGACCTTGAGAAACCTCATCTCTGCAGGCAAAGTTACAAGCCGGTATCAAAAGATCAAAATCCTGAAGACAGAAGTTAATATATGCCTACCATCCTTCACAGAGTTGGAAAAAAAACTAGTTTCTTTTTCAAAGTAATGAAATATACCAAACCAAAATTCTAATCCTCAGTCTCTGGTCTCATAATATTAATTCTATTCACTACTTACTTACAAATCAGTCATTTGCTAATATCATTGCCTTTTATATTTCGGTTATTCTACTTTCCCATCCTTTATTAAACCCATTTCCTTCAACCAAACCAGAGTCTGCTCATTAAGGGCTCTCTGGAAATATCTGACATGGCACAGTCTTCAAACCTAATACATTTTTATGAGTTAATTTTTAGCTCCAAAAGAAAATAAGTCAAGGAAAGGAAAGAAAGGAGACAATTAGATGCACAGCTAAGCAGCAACTTCTTAAGTCCTCTGGTATTGGTAGCATTCAGAACAGTACTCTTACCAGTTAAAAGTCATGGGAAAAGTAGTTATGGGACTAAGAAAGCAAGGCAGAAGCTCCTGGGCAGGAGGTAAGAGAGACACCTCTACACCCAGACAGTGCTCAGCTCAGGTCTCAGGCAACAGTTCATGAAATGCCACTATCCCAACTAACAAGTGCTTTCTGGGCTCAGTCAAAGATTTTCTGGAAAGTCCTTAAACTTCTATCTCACTGACAAAGCATCAGTGAGAAAGCCCTTGGATTTTAGCTTCCAACAGAGCAGTGTACCCTTTCCTACATAGAGGGACCAAGTGACCAGTAAAATACAAATAAGCTCCAAATGTTCCCTGTAATGTTCTCCCAAAGTATATGAGGTCTTTTCCTTTAACCAGGATGTCAGAGGAACAATATGTTTCAAGACCCTATGTACCATATAGGGGAACACTCTTTCTTTTGATCTACTCACCTGACTGTGTTATCTCTGACATTGTTGAAGTGGGCACTTGGTGGAGCTGAGACTTTCACCTGCAGGACAAGGTAACACGTATGTCTCAGGAGCTACTAGAGTTCATAGCATGACCAAAGCAATGAGGAAGAAAGGGTTAGATCATATGAGTTGCTTTTCCCAAACTAAAGATTGATTGATACAAGAGGAGCCTTGAGACAAAGAAATCTGGATTGGCTGGGCAAAGATAGGTGACAAAGTAAAAAGAGGTTTCTCAACATCACCTTTGTTATACAACTACCACCCTATGTGCACCTAGAAGCACACAATGTAAATGCATCTCTTATTATAAGGCAATTTCTTAGCTTTTTATGAGAATTTAATATCATGAATCCCCAGTTAAGCCTTGGGAGACAGACCTGATGTGCTGCAATCTCGGATAGAGCTGAGAAGTTGCCTTCCCATAGGCAGGAAGGAAAAGTGAATTATCCAGCCATGTACAGGCAGAGAAAGGATAGGAGCTCTAGGTGTATACTCACTTCCTGGGCTATACATTGTTCTTTTAGATCCTGCCTTCTTTTATAGGAAAAGACTTGGTTCTGGAAACGTGATCTCAACTCGCTTTCAGGGGGGTCTTCAAGTAGGGTTTGACTATGATGGTCCATTGCTGAGAGAAAACAAAACAAAACAACAAACAAACAAACAAACAAGAAAGCCTGGTAATCCAGGAACAAAACATGAAAAGAATCGTCCTGGTCCCTGCCCCTCATAGATTATAGAAATCGGGGTTCTGGGAGATCAGGGCACACAAATGAGATCAGATTTTCCATAAGACTTAGATCACTAGAAGCCACCTTTGGGGCAGAAGATAGGACAGGACCACATAATTAGGAGAGCAGCTCACGGGTGAAGACTGGAGGGCAGGCATGCAGCAAACTTATACTGGGACCAGGGACTAGAATAGTTGCCTACCTGGGACAGAGACCCATCTCAGTGTGTACACACTTGAAGCATTTGAGGAACATCCAAAATGCTGTCATGATTTCCAAAGAGCTATGGGTCATTCTGCATACCTGTATTTTTTTTAACCATGCTAGGGGGCTTGGTTGGCACTATAGTTCTCTATAGTTCTGTGAAGAAATACCATGCCCATGGCAAATGTTATAAAATAAATCTTTTAATTGGGTTTGCTTACAGTTTCACAGGTTTAGTCCATTATCATCATGGCGGAAAACTTGGTGGTGTGCAGGCAGATATGGTGTTGGAAATCAGCTGGGAGTTCTACATCTGGATCTGGGGACAGCCGAAGAAGAAAGACTCAGAGCATAAAATGGGCTTTTTGACCTTCCCCCAGTGACACACTTCCTCCAACAAGGACACACCACTTAATCCTTTCAAATAGAACCACTCCCTGATAACTAACTACTCCAGTCTATACGCCTATGGGGGCCATTCTCATTCAAACCATGGCACACAGCAACTCTAGTGTAGGGTGAAGATTGAGAATTCCTATCCTACTGAGCCAAAAACATGAAACATGGGACTTATTAAAGACTACTGTATCAATGAATAACACAGAGATAGAATGCTCACAGCACTGTAAACCATTTGTCAATTTTCTGCTAGACAGAGTCCAGTGTGTAACATCTCAGGGATGCTGCACTGCCTCTTAGACTAGGTGTCATCACCGTGGCAAAATCTTGTGAGAAACAGGTTTGGACCTGATTTGATCTGCTCCTCTTAACTAACAATATCTATTCGGGACAAAGATTCTTAATTGATCAATTACTACACACCAGGTTGTGTTGTTAGAAGTTAATAACTAATAAAATCCTAATGTTTTAGAATGATTTGTTTTTCATTGTAGTTATTATATTCAAGATGTTTCAAGGCTATTCCTAAGCACCACTAAACTCATGCACCTGTACTCTGCAGGTGCAGCCATTCAGTGACTACTAATTTCTGTTTCACATGGACTGCATGTGAGCCAAGTGCTGCGCTAGATTCAAGAACAGCAGTCAAAATAACAACTAAGGGTTCTGTCCTTATAGAGAGCAAACATCTTAAAAATATTATTTTGAGTATTATGATAGACAAAGTAAAAACTATCAAGGAGACACAGAGCAAACAGGCTTGGCAGAAGTTATATAAGTCTATTTTTATCTTGAGATGCTGGTCTAACTAACAATCACGAATTGCCCAAACCTGGAATTTATCCTTAAAGCTATAGAGAACCATCCTGGGAGAAAACTAAGGGCTATAATAATTATGAGCTATGACAGCATAATAATCCTTATATATTTAGAGGCATTCATCTTTCCTAGGTGTACTGGCTAATTTTGTGTCAACTTGACACAGCTGGAGTTATCACAGAGAAAGGAGCTTTAGTTGGGGAAATGCCTCCATGAGATCCAGCTGCAGGGCATTTTCTCAATTAGTGANCAAGNNGGNNNGGCCCCTTGTGGGTGGGACCATCTCNGGGCTGGNAGTCTTGGNTTCTATAAGAGAGCAGGCTGAGCAAGCCAAGGGAAGCAAGCCAGTAAAGAACATCCCTCCATGGCTTCTGCATCAGCTCCTGCTTTCTGACTTGCTTGAGTTCCAGTCCTGCATCCTCAGCTGTATGGAAATGTAAGCTGAATAAACCCTTTCCTCCTGAACTTGGTTCTTGGTCATGATGTTTGTGCAGGAATAGAAACCCTTACTAAGACACTAGGAGTATGTGAGATGGAATGTTCTGGGCATCATGGTAGAGAAAAATCAAGACTTACAGAGTGGCAAGCATAATAGCTTACTTAATACAGTGTTTACCAGCATGAGTATTTGAGTTTGATCCTAGAATCATGGATTTGTTGTTGTTGTTGTTGTTGTTGTTGTTGTTTTAAGGGGCTAGGTATGGTGCCACATTTGTAATCCTGGCACATGGGAGGTAGATAGGTAGTTCACTGGGCTCATTGGCCACCCAGTCTAACCTATTTGATGACTTCCAGGCTAATAAGAAGCCCTGTCTTAAAAGTCAAGGATGGTGACTGTGATATAACACCCGAGGTAGTCTTCTGGCCCCCACGTCCACAGTTACTCACACTTACATGTATGCATGTTTCGGAAATGTATCTATCTTCATCTGTGTTGTGTTGCTAAATCTGAGAGTGGGTAATATTTTTAGTAAAATTTATTTTGACTCATGACTTGGGAAAAATGAGAAGCCCAACACCAGGTGAGCACCTCTTAGTGAGGCCTTGAGCTGTTGAGGGTAAACTCCTCATTTCTTGACTATGAGCGGTTGCAGTGATTGACCCAGGCGTAGGAGAGTGGAAAAGTTAATCCTGGAAGATAGCATTAATTCACTGATGTGGACAGAGGTCTTAAGACTCCAATACCTCCCAGTAGGCTCCACCTCCTGGTTTGCCACCCGGGGACCAGCACATACATTCTGAGGGACACGTTCTCACCACAACATTCATCCCCTTGCCTCAACAATTTCATACTTATCACAAGCAAACTGCATTTATTCCAACCCCACAGTCCTAAAAGTCTTATCTTGATCTAGAATTTCAAAGGCCAACGGTAAACCTGTGAGATTCAGACAAGTATTCTAAAGTATACTAATGAGAAAGACAGACACATTGCCACATTATAAAAGACAGACAGATTGCCACATTATAAAAGGGAGGTACAGAGACAAAATTTAGAGCTAAGATGAAAGGATGGACTATCCAGAGAGTACCCCATTCGGGAGTCCATCCCATCATCAGCCACCAAACCTAGATACTAATGCTCATGCCAGCAAGATACTGCTGAAGGGACCCTGATATTGCGGCCTCTTGTGAGGCTATGCCAGTGCCTGGTAAACACCGAAATGGATGCTCACAGCCAGCTACTGGATGGAACACAGGGTCCCCAATGGAGGAGCTAGAGAAAGTACCCAAGTACCTGAAGGGGGCTGCAACCCTGTAGGTGGAACGACAACAGGAACTAACCAGTACCCCCGGGGTTTGTGTTTCTAGCTGCATATGTAGCAGAAGATGACCTAATCGGCCATCAGTGGGAATAGAGGCTCCTTGGTCTTCCAAACTCTATATGACCTAGCACAAGGCAAGGCCTGGGCCAAGTAGTGGGAGTGGGTGGGTAGGGGAACAGAGGTGGGGGGAGGGGTATGGGAAACTTTCGGGATAGCATTTGAAATGTAAATAAAGAAAATAATAATAAAAAAAAATTTCAAAAACAAAACAAAACAAAAAAAAAAAAAGGGAGGTGTTGGCTACTCTCTCAGTTTGAGATTTCCGGCTGTTGCCTGCCACTTTCTTAGACTGGTGTTATTCATTGAAGCTTATCATGATGGTTATGCGTTCCAGAAATGACCCATGGCTCCCTGAGATGTTGCCCATAAGGACTCAGAACGTGTTCTATATACTTCCCCCAAAATACTGCAGTGTGAAAACCATTCAAAAATGCAGTCTGATATTTGTATGTTATGAAATTTTCAGTCCATGTTTAAAAAAAAAAGTAATAACACATATAAATCTTAATTACATCATTCAATTGATTTTGACAAATGCATGCACCTGTACATCCCAGACCAGATGGTTATATATACTGGTACATATCCAACCCTATTTCCAGTCCCATCAGGTAACTAGATTCATTCTGGTTATTCCAGGGCTTGATTAATAATTAATATCACACATAGTTATTCTTAGCAAGGTCTGTTTTCATCAAGCAGAGTGACACTGAAACAATAGAAATGCATTCTATTTATTGTCATTTTTTTTCATTTTATTGTTGAGAAGTGTTCTGCTCTGTGACTACATCTGGACTTATTTTCTCACCCCTTTCCTCCATGGGTGAACATTTGGAAACTTTCCGATTTGGGGCAATCAGAGATAAAGCTAATAAGCAATCTTCTGCAGATTTTATTGTGGACCGTCAAAAGAAGTTGTAGGTGACACGGTAAAGTTTATGCCCTGTTTTATACAATCATCTGAAACTTCCTGACCATGGACACGTGTGACCTTTCTTCTGCCTAAACTGTGTGGGAATTTGTTGTTTTGGCATCCTTTCCTGCCTATGGTTCTGTCAGTTTTTGGAATACTACAATTTTGACAGCAAGTGATTCCTTATAGTGAAAATTTGGGAATTTTGGTTTCTTTAGAAAACACAGAAATATTGTAATAATCTCCTTTCATTTTCCTCCTGTAGGTGTATGGAGCTGCTTAGGACTATTGGACGTAGCTGACTATGATTTGCCTCATGCTCTAGAAGGAATATGGTTTTGCCAGCTGCAGATAATTTCTGCAATTGAGTGATGTTTAGACTTCTGGGAACTTTACAGAGGGTGTATAAAGGCTAGAGTCTAAAGTTCGGAAGGGTTGGTTTTGGTTTGTAAGTAGTCATACTCGAAGAAGAAACAAGAAGAAATTACATTCAAGGATCTCTCTCTTTCACCCAACTGTCCCTTTTTCTCCTTACCTAGTGATAGGGTATAAAACTGGGGGCAGAGTAAAGGATGGAGAAAAAAGAAGAACTCATGAGGTAGCAAAGACTAACTACAATTCCTTCCACTATGGATTTTTCTGTTGATTTTCATATACTTTATAAATTTCATATATAATCATTCCTCTATCAACTGTGTAAATCTTTTTTTACCATTTTAATATTTTATTGTTTTAATATTGTTACTTATATGTCCTTGATGATAGATCTTTGTCATATACATTTTATAAGTGTTTTATTTTCATCTTTCCTATACATTATAACATTTTGTGTCACAAAAAGGAATTGCCATACATTCTTCAGTGAGCATAGCATTTTTGTGTCAGCAAAATTTAGTTGAACAATAGTCCATTCATAACGATTGGCCCTTGGTCAATACTGGGAAACCTGTGCCTCATCAAAGATATGCAGCTATTCTTGGGTAGTTTCACTGAAACCCACAGTCTTGAGCCTATGACCCACATAAAGTGTTTCTTGATCTAGTTTGTTCCTCAATAGAGGCAGAGATTCAAATTCTTTTATTATATGCATACCAGTTGTGTAGCATAGCTGAAAAGACTCCTCATTCCCCCCCATTGAATTATTTGGGTACATGTCAAACAACCAGATGTTTGCCTAGAGGAAGTTTCATTTCTACATCCTGATGTTTTGCTCTCATGATCTATCTGGCCATCCTATGTCAGCACAGTGTTGTCTTGACTTTCATAGCCTTCTCAGAAAACCTTGAAGTCCCTTAAGCTTTCCACCCATGCTCTTAATTTTAAGTCTTATAGATAGTTTAGACATGTTGCTATTCTACAATAATTATATATGATTTTATCAGCTTCTGAAAAATCTTATGATTGCAATTTCATTGACTCCTCAGATTAATTGGGCAAAAAAATGGACCCAAATAATATCAAGCCACCTCCACCCCCAAAATAGTGAACTTTATTTTCTCACACCTCATCTGTTCTCAGCAGCAATTCACAGATATTTTACCTCTTCTGTTAGATATGCCTAAGGATTTTACATTCCAAATTTAGACACATCTTATGAATGCAAAAATGAAATTCTTTCACAAATATTTTCCCCAAGTCCTCCCAATTATTTTTGACTCTCCCACTGAGACTCATTATCCAGACACTCTCAATTTTTTTCTACTGAGAGGATTCCTTAATCATTTCTTTCTCTTATTCTTCTCATAACTGTTTGTATCTTCTGAGAGTTTTTACCTGCCTTTTAGCTCATTATTGTTTTCCCCTATTCACAATGTTTTAGTTCTTTTTTTCCAAACAAACTTTTTCTTTTTTTATTGCTTATCTTATTAATAATATATTCCAAATGCCATCCCCCTTCTTGGTTTCCCCTCCACAGCCCCCCTATCCTATTCCCCTGCCCCTGTTTCTACAAGGGTTCTTCCCCCACCCACTCCCACCTTACTTCCCTAGCATTCTCTGATGGATACCATTGTTCTTGCTATGGGGTTTCAAACCCCTTCAGCTCCTTCAGTCCTTCCACTAACTTCTCCACTGGGCTACCTGTGCTCAGTCCAATGGTTGGCTTCAAGCATCCATATCTTTATTGGTCAGGCTCTGGCAGAACCTCTCAGGAGACAGCTATTACAGGCTCCTGTCAGCAAGTACTTCTTGGCATCAGCAATAGTGTCTGGGTTTGGTGTCTGAATATGGGATGAATCCTCAGGTAGGGCAGTCTCTGGATGGCCTTTCCTTCAGTCTCTGCTCCATTCTTTGCCCCTGTACTTCCTTTAGACAGGAGCAATTCTGGGTTAATATTTTTGAGATGAGTAGGTGGTCCAGTTTCTCAAACAGGGACCATGCCTAACCTCTGGATATGGTCTCTACAGGTTCTCTCTTCCCTTAGTTAAGTATTTCTGTAATGTCATCCTTGGTGAGTCCAGGGAGCCTCTTGCTTTCCTTGCATCTGGGACTTTCTGGTAGCTATCCTCAGTTCCCCATCACCCATTGCTACACACCTCTGTTCAATTTCCTGACCCTCTGTATATCATCCCCATCTCCTTCCATACCTGATCCTCCTATTTCCCTCCCCCTCTTATATCCCTCCCAGGTCCTTCCCTCTCTCTCTACCTCCTCTGATTATACTGTTCCCCTTCTAAGTAAGACTGAAGCATCCACACTTTGGTCTTTCTTCTTCTTGAGCTTCATATAGTGAAACTACTTATTTTTATAAGTAAACTTAGTATCTCCATTACGTGTAATTACACTTCTGCCTCCAGTCCTTTCTTATTCACAGCTTCCTCTCTCAAACATGAGCATTGTGGAACAGTGTGGAGGGCAGGTGTTTGACTGGCTTGTGTGCTCTCTGGAACCTGGACCACACACACATCCATGGCATCCCTTTCTCTTGAGTATGGGTACCCATGATTCTTGTTTCAGCTTTTTCTACTGTGAGGCCTTACTTTTCTGTAGCCATGCAGTAAGCTTGAGAATTGACCACTCTCAGATTAGCCCAGAGTCTCGGCTGCCTCACCACATGGCCTGCAGCACTGTGTGAGGAAAAAATAAATACACGTGTTACTACACAGAACTCACCGGTGAACTGACAGCAGACCCAGATACATTCACAGAGAGGCCCCATGGGAGGCAGAGCTGGTGGAGGCTGCTTTGCTGAGCACCATCAGCATCCAAGCCTAAGAGAACTCAGCCTGTTTGCATAAGAGCTCTGGATGCCAAGCCTAAAGAAAAATGTTTCAATTGCTTTTTTTTCTTTGAAGAAAAACCATATTGCTTCACACAGCCTAGGATCTAGATTAAAGGATAAGTGTATCAAATCCACAGAAACAATGAACTTTATGGTTTTTCTGCTCGAACTGTGTGATGGATGTCTTTGAAGTCCAGCTTCCTTACAAGTCTTTTTAACCAGTGACACAATTAATTTCTTCTTTAGCAACAGGAAACAGTGTTATCTACACCAATATTAATTTCCCATCTGAGCTCATAGCATGACCATAGAGGCAGAGTCCTAAGTTCAGAATCAAAATGCCGCAGGATCTATATGAACTGGAAAAAGCTAGTAAAATTCTCCCAGTGTCAATTTTCTTGCACAAACATGGGAGTGGGCGCACAGGGCAAGGGGAATCCCCTTCTCATTGATTATCCTGAGTGAATCCAGCACTAATCTCCTTCTTACTTTGATATCCACATCTGTGAAAAAAAAAATCTGGTAGTAACAATGGCTACTGAAGCTCTGCCACAAGCCTGTGTTCCCAAATACAACCAGACTGGCTTCCTCTAGATGGGGAAACCAGAGAGAAGGTAGAGTGGGAAAACTCATTTCTTAACAGGAGAAAGCAGGTAGCATGACCTGGATGTCAGTGAGGCACACTGACACCCTTGAACCAATGAGATGAGGAAAAGCTAATAGGGTGTGTGTGACAGGTATGGGACTCCTTAAGACCACTATACACATCATGTCTCACTTGCCCATTTCTGAGCTGACTCTAAAGGAGCAACTGCATGAGTTTTGTGCTCAGCAGAATTCTGTCAATGGCATGAGGGAACCTGGAAGTGGAGCTTCAAATAACACCCTGACAGCAGCCAGACTTCTTGGTATCAGACTAATACAGATGAGTAAGAAGAAATACTAGAGCCTAGTTTTGTGTGTTGGGCCCACCCATATCCACTGTATACTCAGGCCTGGCTCAGGTTGTTATTGTCCTGCTGTCTTGTCATCTTAAGCCCACCCACCTGGGTAACATAGTATATCTGAATATAGTATGAACAGGGTTGAACCAGAGAACTTTCTCTACATAATTTCTGTTCCTTGTCCTGTCTTTGCCTATCCTGAGTATTCATTCCTTGCTCTGAAATCTACCTACATCAAAGTCCCATCCAGATTCAGACTCCCTAAAGGATTCTCCCACAGTGTTTGGTTCATAAGCTCAGCTAACATGTAGTATGTGAATCCCAACTTAGTTTCACAGGTGGAATATTCTCATGTAAGTATCCCAATCAGGAGAGAGTATACTACAAGCACCCAAAGAAGTCACTCTCGTTAGGGATGCTTTTGACTGCGCAAATATCCTGTACTTTGTTTTCCACTTTACTGTTCTTGGGTTATTGAGTACTTTCTAGTTATGAGAAATGGCAGAACTGCTGGAATCTTTGTATTATTTAGTTGACATATGTGTTTATTTGTGCTGGGCATTTTCCTAGCATGGAAACTGCTGGGTCATAGAGTGTACATATGTTCAGCTTTAGATAATGCTGCCAAGCTATTTTCCAAGGTGCTCATGCCAATTAATGTCCCTTGTAGAATGTGATAGCTCTTTAATGAACATGTATTAACTGTACAGGGTAATGAGTTTTATCATGACAGGTTGATGCATGCATATAACATACTTTGATCACATTCATCCCAATAATGCTTTCTTGTCCCTCTGTCTGCTTTCCCCTTCCACAGCCCCCAAAGCCCTCTTCTACTTTCATGTGCTTCCTAAAACTAAATTCTACATGAGAGAAGAAGCTTGTCTGTCTATGCCTGGGTTATCTCACTGATCATGAAGCCTTCAGTTCCTCCCACTATCTGTGTGCATGACACCATTTCCTTTTCCTTTGTGGTTGAGTTAAGCGTTATTTTTGTGAATGTGGCTTACTTTACAGCTGTCAAAGAACATTTAGACTGATTTTGCAACTCGACTATTGTAAATTTTGCAGTGATAAACTTGCGTGTTCAGACATCTCTACACCTCACTAATAACGGATCTTGGATCTTGGATCCTGGAAGGAGTTCAGATGAGGATCTAAAAAACCACAGATTTTAACCAACATTCTCCAAAGAAGCAAAAGCAACAGACTCAAGACCCATGTTGGAAATCAAATTGGCTTGGGAATATAAGTCCAATTCAGTTGGAAAGGATAGACAAGTCCAATATCCCATCTCCACAGCGATGAGAGTTCTCACTTTCACAGGAGAATCAGCCCTTTAAAGTATTCAGTTCTTCAACCAAGGAACTGAGGACTATCAAAAGAAGGCACCTGTTTTACTGCATCCCCAATTAAGTGTTAATCTCATCTTTAAGTACTCTTACACACATACCCAGAATAATAGCTGACAAACTCTCTAAGTAGCCAATGACCCAGGGAAGCTGGCAAAGTCAATAGTTATTCCATGTTATCATCTTGCCTGAAACCGTTTTTTCTAATTGCTGGATAATGTTCTACTATGTTTGTATGCATATAGCTATACATTACAAAAGTAAAACAAATGAATGAATCATTTTAATAATGTACATGTGAATTTAAACTCCAATGTCAATCATTCTCATTGATATATAGTAGTTCATTGAGTGACTACATAGAAATGTATTCACTGAGCAGACAGCCCTGTGGGTAGATTCTACTTTTAAATATTGCATTGTTTCTGTGAATGTTTAGGATACTACCTGTATGGTTCTTAAAAGTGATACAACAGGTTCTTTATAATCATCTCCTTGCCCATGTATACAAGTGTTTTTCTTGGAAAGTCAAAGGTCAAGTAATAGTCTTGTCTACCTGGATATGCAGGAAAGCCCCTCACTATTCACCCTCTGTCCATGACAAGTGCCATTTTCTCTCCTACTAGTCCCATTTTTTATGACCTAACCAATTTCTTCCCTTTCTCAGACATTTCTCATTAATGTATTATTATTATTAATTATTATTTTTATTAATATCTCAAATGTTGTCCACCCTCCCAGTCCCCCCTCCCAGAATTCTTCCCCCATACTCTCTTCCCCTGTGCCTCTGAGAGGATGCCCCCACAACACCTGACTCCTAAAGCATCAAGTCTCTACACAATTAGGTGCATCCTCTCCCACTGAGGCCAGACAAGGCAGTCCTCTGCTACATATGTGCCATAGGCCTTGGGCCAGCCTGTGTATGATCTTTGGTTGGTGGATCAGTCACTGGAAGTTCCCAGGGGTCCAGGTTAGTCAATCCTTCCCCTAACTCTTCCATAAGGGTCCCCAGCCTCAGAGTAATGCTTGGCTGTGAGCCTCTGCATCTGTCTCAATCAGGTGCTGGTAAAGCCTCTCAGAGGACAGCCGTGCTAGGTTCCTCTCTACAAGCACAACGTAGCATCAGTAATAGTTTCAGGGTTTGGTGCCCGACCATGAGATGAATCCCGAATTGGGGTGGTCACTGGTCAGCCATTCATTCAGCCTTATATTCCATTTTTTGTACCCACATTTCTTTTAGACAGGAAAAATTTGGGGTTGAAAATTTTGAAGGTGGGTTGATGTCCCCATCCCTCCATGGGGGATTAGGAGCCTGTCTAACTACTGGAGGTAGTCTCTTCAGGTTCCACATCACCACTTTTGGACATTTGAGCTAAGGTCACCCACATTGAGTCCTAGGAACGTCCCACATCCCAGGTCTATGGGACTGTCTAGATGTTTCCTCACCCTTCCATCCCTGGCAGCTGCGTATACCCATTCATTCATGAATTATTTTAAAAAGAAATAGTTTTAAGAACATGTACATAATTGGTTGAACATGGAGAAGTCAAGCAGGGGCCTACTTAGATGCCCCTCCTGAATACTGTTCGTGGTACCGGCAAATTCTTTGCATGCTACCAGAGGACAAAGGTAAACACCATCCCACCTACAAACTATTCCATCTAAAATTGTGACCTACTTGAAAGCTGCTCTGTACAATTTTGCCACAAAAAGTTGTTGTGAGAATAGGTAGCCACTATCAGATTGGATTTAAAGCTCTATAGATATGACCCATCCTAGATACTGCCTGGCTGGCCAAGAACCTGAGACTAGATGGGTTATGGACTTAGGGTGCAAACAAATACTACTGATGTGCTAAAAGAACGTAGCAGCAGAATGACTTCTAATGGAATTCTGCTACACCCATAGATGGCATTTCTCAGCCATCATCAGAGAAACTGCCTTCTGCAGTGGATGGGAGCAAATCAGAGACCCACAGCTCGGCAATGTGCAGAGAGTGAGACACCTTGGGACACTCAGTCCTAAATGAGATGTGTCCATCAAACCCCTCCCCTCAGAGCTCAGGGACATGTGGAGATTGTAAGATACAGGAGGGATGGAGGACATCTAGGAAAGAGGTCTTCTGTATACAGCAGGACTGTAGTGCATATGAACTCACAGAGGCTGGCAGCATGCATAGGATCTGCAAAGATCTACGCTAGATGGGGGGCCCAGGGCTGAAAGAGAAAGTCGACATAAGCCCTCATCTCTAATCTGGAAACTCTCTCCAGCTGACAATGGCTCACATAGGAAAATTAATTTTCTCTAGCAGAATCTCCCACTGGGTATGCAAACTACACTTGCGGGTAGGTCTCATGCTCATCAGTAGATGGCTAACACTACATGAACTCAGTGGTATTTGGGAAGATTTTGTAAGGCTCATACTTCATGCTTTGTCTGTGCATTAACCTTAATGGTCTTTTGTGAATATGTTACAGTTTCTAGTTTTGTATTTTCATGGGATTTCTGTATGTGCAAATGTGTATCTTTATGTCTGTATGTTTCTTTTGCTTTTTCTTTGGCTCTTTTTTCTCCTTGTTTGTTTTTTCTTTGGCTCTTTTTTCTCCTTGTTTGTTTGTTTGTTGTTTGTTTTGTTCCATTCTGGCTTGTTTGTTGTTGTTTTTCCTCAGATACCTGTTTTCTAATGAGAGAGAGAGAGAGAGAGAGAGAGAGAGAGAGAGAGAGAGAGAGAGAGAGAGAAGAAACCTTGTGTGGATTTGTGAGTGAGGAGGTAAGGAGAAGCTGGGAAGAGCTGGAGGAGGGGAAACCATGATCAAACTACAATAGTATGGAAGAATCTATTTTCAATAAAAAAGAAATACTGTTGAAACATAAAATTCTTATAGAAAAATGCATGGCTTAAAAGTGCAGCATAGTGAACACCCCCCAAAGTTAACACATTGAAAACAACACAAGAGGGATCATTACCCAAGTGCGATTCCAACCTCATGACATTCTGCTCTCTGAAGTTACCATGCCAACTAAGTTGCATCAGAATGAAAACATATACCCATTTTTTTTTTAAATTTCCCTTTAATCTTATCAACATTTCAGGGTTGTCGTCTCCTGTGTGTGCTCGTAGATTTAAGTTCTGCTTACATTGTTTTGCTTTGCTAAGGTGGTTGAGCACCTTCCCATGCTCCTTTGCCAGGAGAACCCCGTGCAGAGAGAGAGCACCTTCCCATGCTCCTTTGCCAGGAGAACCCCGTGCAGAGAGAGTTTGCTTCGTCTTTGAGTCTCTGTTTCATTTTGACCCTTTCTCTAGGAACGCACTCACTCACCGCTGCCATGTCAAAGCCCTTCTCTTGTGGACTTAATGTCTCCCCTTGCCCAGCCCACCGACTACTTCCTGCTGCTGGCTAAGTCACACTAAGACTTCCCCAGGATATTTCCCTAAGTCATGTTCTTTTTTGTGATAGAGAAACTTTAACAGTTACCAGGGGCAGTAAAGCAAAGGTTGGCCTACGTGGCTCACAGATTGACTGTGACTATAGAGAATCAGGCTTGTGGCTTGGGTTATTTCAACCTCAGGTCCTAGAGGGTATTTAAAACTGAATTCACATCAGTCTGTTCTACAGTAAATCGTGAACATTCTGGGAAGGAGCAGAGGAGACCACACTGGGACGATGAGTTCTCATAGGAAACCCCTAGTCATATTATGAGACAAACATCCCCCTACCTCCAAGTGAGGCTTCAGTAGAATCATGGGTACTATTTGCTTACATTTAGTAAATCAAAGTGTCACATTGCTAACTGAATGACTAGATGAGAATTCTATGTCAGAAAGTGATACCAGCTGAAACAAACACATAACTCTGACTGATTTCAGAAGCACAAACATGACCTGAATTAATAGACTAGCTAAATACCCCAATAGCCCCTTAGGGGAAACTGGAGCCGAGATAAAGGTCTATCACACAAGTCAGGAGAGCACACTGGACAGGTAAGCCCATCCAGGAAACGTGAGCACGGCCTTGGGGTGTCCCCACAGGATGAGGCCACACTGGGCAGGTCTGTGGGATGGTGAGGGCTGGGCTGGCTGCAGGATCATAACTGCGGAGGAGAGAGCAGCACGTGGATCTTCCTTGTCGTCAGGCAGAACTCTTCACTGAGGTGGGCTCAGGGAGGGCTCTGTGCCTGCCTGCGTTCTGGTGAGCAGTAGCCAGAAGCCTTGAGAGGCAGAAGAGGCACTGAGCAGTTGATCAGCTGTTAGCTGCTGCCCCGGCTAACTAAACTCTCTCATCCAGCTGCAGGTGCAGAGACAGTGAGAACTGACCCTGCCTGAGCCATGTCAGCCAACCTCACAGAGGGCAGCTTTCATGCCAACCAGACTGTGCCGATGCTAGATTCTTCCCCAGTAGCTTGCACTGAAATCGTGACTTTCACTGAAGCACTGGTGGCTGAGGAGTGGGGCTCCTTCTACTCCTCCTTTAAGGTAAGTGCCCAGGCTTTAGAGGCCGGGACAGGTGGGACAGGAGAGTGCTGTGAGAGCCTTATTCTTTCCTTTTCCTTTCTCTCTCTCTCTCTCTCTCTCTCTCTCTCTCTCTCTCTCTCTCTCTCTCTCTCTCTCTCTCTCTCTCTCTTTCTCCTTGTTAACTAAGGAGGGGGAAAACCGAACCTGGTAAGTTGAAATAATCAGACTTCATAGTTTTCAAAGCTCAGTTACTGTGGTTTTTTTAAGAATGCAGATGTAAGATGTTTTTGCTGTTTCTGTGTAAATTTGCAACTTGTCAGTAGCACTTACCAATTCGATATTTCACTCTCCATTCCACTTGCAGAGAGCACTATAGTTAACCCTGGAGTAGTACGCGAAGAGTCTGTTTCTAGCAAAAATAGCAAGTGTTCCACTACACATTTTTCCTCAATGCATGATCATTGATTTGTTGTGAGTTTTTTGTTTCATTTGGGTTTTGTTTTTTGAAACATCAGAGGATTGGAAAGCCCCATTCATAGTGCTGACACCAAGACAGGGTAGAAGGCAGGGAGGACCCTTCTGTTTTTTCTGTACCTTCTCAATGAACATTAGTCAGAAATGCATTCTTTGTCGAGTTGTTGACTGTAGTTGCCCAGGTTGCTGCCTTGAATAAATAAAATTAATCTAAATTTGGTGAGTTTCATCCCTGCAATGTCAAAGCACCGTAACTCTCTCGTTAAGCTATTATTGTCCCATGTTTTCTAGAAAGAACTAGTGGACCAGAACAAATCAGGTGTCTAGAAAATATGAGCTTGCTGCTTTGTACATGAAAACCCTAGATGGTGGGGCCATTTCATTGCCTGCCTGCCTAACGTGCCTCGTGTAGGTCATCCCCCTAAGTCACGGTCTTCAGCCTGACCTTGGTGTCCAAAGGAGAGTTCTTCCAGATAAACCCTAGGCACTGCTGTGTTTTGCTGGTATTGTTGATAATTTTCTGATATTCTCGAAATGGTTTGGCTTTGCAGTTAAATTTATGATTCATGTGGTATCCACTCTCTACTCTCTCATTCAATCCCTGCTCCCAACTCTTAGAATGAAACTTTCAGCTGGGAGCTTTCCAGGGACTCAGACAGTTTTTTCCTTTAGTGTGAAGTCTCAGAGTGAATTACTGCCAACTTCAGAAGACCCAGTCCCTTAGACTCACCTAACTTACACACACACACACACACACACACACACACACACACACACACACACACACTTGCTCAGCACACCTCTTCATTATCACTGACGAGTGTTTGAACACTGCCTTTTCTGAAACCAGTCTGAACTCCAGAGTGGATCTCAGCAGGCTTTCTGTGCCCAGGAACCTTGGGCTCTGAAGTACTACTGCCAAGTTGCCTTTGATGTTTATGAAACATGACAACAAGCATACTGAAGAGACTGCACACCCCCCCCCTCGCAAGATGCAATAATCAACAATAATGCTATGGTTCTGAGGCTCAGGCAATAACCACCCTCTGCTGAAGGCTCATTTACCATCTTAAATTCCACCTGAGGAAATGCTTTGAACACACAAACAAATCCCTGCACCCTGGCTCTCCACTATTATTAGCACACTCTGTCCCAAAGATGACATTGTCACTAGATACTGGATAATTGCACCCTCTGTTTCATTCCTGAAGTCGGGCTAGTGGCCAGTGCACAAAGAGAAGCAGAGAGGAATTATGCCCATTGAGCTGGGAGCAGTTCTGTGTTATGCCTCATTTGTGAGAAATTTATTTATTAACTAAAGCAGAAATTTTCAGGTACACAAAAATGAGGCAGGGAGAGGCCTTGGCAACCTAGCCTCAACCTTAGTAGAACTTTATTCTGTGGCTGCCTTGAGCACAAACAGTTCTGTTCCACTATTTATACAGAAACCTGCCTGTGATTCAAACCCTTCTTAGCTGGGCTTCCTTTTCTGCCACATAATTCTAATGTGAAATGCCAAAAATGTGCCCGATTTACTACTCCCTAAATGTGTCCCTTTAATTCATATTGCCTTCAGAAAAAAAAAAGCAGTGAAAGAAATATAAATTAGAGAAGAGTGAAAGAAAATAAATAAACTTTGATAGGAGTCCACGTGGTGGAAATTCCAACAGCAGTTGCTGAACAGCCACTTGTTCTACTTCGTGCCAAGAGCCAATCTGGGTGACTCCATGGGCAGCTCTTGTTATTCCCACATTCGTGGCATAAGCACTTGACTCCCATCTTGGTCTGGGTTTATCTAAATTCTGCCCGTACTTTCCGGTTCAGCAGAGGTTGCTTCCTCCAGGTACCTCTCACACCTTGTGCTCCTCAGGTTCTTGAACCACATCTCCCCTTGTTACTTCACGGAGCTGTCTCACACTTCTGCTGTAGTATTTGTTGAGGGAATGTGCTGCAGACTCTGAGATCCTTCCCTTGGTTTCACAAGGTCTCCTCAACCCAGCATTTTTCTAGAGACAGATGATAAACAGTTGGGGCATAAACAATGGATAACATTCTTCTGTCATCAGTTTTCATTGAAATGGGCAACACAACATTGCCTTTCTCCTTGGAAGAAGTGGAGGAACCTGGTGAGAGGCCATTCATTCTGCCGGTCCATCCTCATCCTCTGTGGTCTCTGCCAACTGAACTCGCCAAAAAGAAAGAACATATTCACCCAATACCTACTCCATTTCAAAGTCAATGGGACTAAAGTCAGTCTTGGATTCCCATGTCTGAGATTCTGTCAATAATGGGTCTTCTTAGTGTCAGGATAAATCCTAGAAAAATTCCATCTACCCAATCACAGACTTAGGTTGTTTCAACCTTCTTAGGCCATATCTCTAGGACTGTGTTATCATTTGTGTTCTTCTCTGACACAAAGCTGTGTTGGCAGAAGACATAACATCCCTGTGTCTGGTTTTCTGGTTCTTTTTATACTCAAGCTTAGAACCTTTCAATTTCATCCATTTCTAACCCCCTCCTCCATTTTAAGCTCAGCTCTCAGTGTCCCACCCTCCTGCCTTCTCCTAAGTATGTCAGACTCCCCCAAACTCAGAGGGGCAGTCAGGTGTGAGCCTACCTCCCACTTACCTCTCCAATATCTGTGTGTGTAGGTATGCAGTTGTCGTCTGGAGCTTTTCAACCAAGGCCTTGGTGAGCATCAGTCTTAGTGTGTTTCAGCTTGCTGTACCCCCTCCCCCACAAGTTATATCCACTTTACCTACCATGGTTGAGATGCTGTAGTGTTGAGAGATTATCTGAGCTTTGAGAACCCACCAGTTTCAAGTACCTTACTCATTACAGCATACATAGTTCTGCCCAAAAACAAGACGCAGGCAAAAACCTTCACACAAAATCCTTTCATCTTACAGGTGAGCTTGTTAGCATTGTTTCTGGAACTTAGTGAGTGATGAGACATCTAATTTAAAGAAAGTGGGAGGGAGATATATCTGAATCATTAAATTAGCTAAATTATAAAATAACGCAAATCAAACTCAGTGTTATTACTCATAGGTAAAGGGAGGGGGGTGGATGTGAACTAAGACTGTTAAACAGTACCTAATCGTGATCCCCCATCAAGCCTCCTTCAGTGAATCCTTGGAAATAATATGCAATTAGTCTAAGTATTGTTTGCATGTAAATGATTGCTCCCTCCTTCGGAGAGGACACAGTTGATCCCTCTGTGTGCCCACCCTCTCTGCCCTGTTGTCCTGCTGGCAGTTTTTTAAACATAACCTTTCCCCCCTGTTCTCACAAAAGCAAACTGTAACAGAACCTGCCCCCAATTAATGACACAGTGCAGTCAAAACTGCTCTTAAGCTTCTGTCATTCTGCAAGCTCTGTGGAGTCAAGACAGCTCCCTTCTAAGACCCTATCTGTCTGCCCTGGGCCAGCCTTTCCACCTCTGTAGCTCTCAGTTCGATACTGCCTGCTGACTTGTCTGCTCCTCTGAAAGCCCCACTTTACCTATTGTCATCCCGATAAGCCCTGGTGTTCTCATTGTCTACCCTAAAGCCCATCACGTACATTTAAATTCTCTAATTGGTCTTTCTCAGTATGTCCACTTGAGTTCTCCAGTCTAAAACTCTCGCTGTCCATAAGGGGAAGTCTTATTTAGCACTACTCAGGCAAATGTCTATTAAGGTTCTGTTCCTTCCTAATTGCTTCTTCTATGAAGACCTAATACACCAGTGGGTCAACCCTCCACTCTGGGTGGACTCAGTCATGCATGCAGTCAGTCCAATGTCATTTCCTGTAAGACACAGGCATTGTTGATAGCTTCAGAAGGATGGCATACAATTTGACCAGCTATTTACTAGTGCAGGAAGAGATTGCCTTCTGTCAAATTTTTCTGCATTATTAATAAGTTGAATATCAAGAGGCATAATCTTGATTAATGCAGAGTAAACTTAGTCACTGGGGAGATTTCAGTCCAGGAGAATTTTCTAAGGGACTGGCTGTAAGAAATTATCTAAGTTCATGGACAGCCTCCTTCTATGTACGGAAAGCATAAGAGTGGTTGGGGCTTTATCCTACCAGGCTAGCATCGGGGCAAAAGGGCAATTAGTGTTAAGAAAGGAAACATTCCATTGACCCTCCAGAACATCTATCCTTTTTCTGGACCACTGTCTGGCTCTGACTCTGGAAAAGGGGCTGTGTCACTTTGTGATAGTTCCTTCAGCCTTTAAACCTATTTTTTGAAAATTATTCTATATTATTTATTTAATTTTTTCTTATACTATGTTTTGATTATATTTTCTCCCCCCAAATTCTAGACTCTCCCTACCTCCTTATACACTTAACTTCCTGTTATAACTCTCCCCTCTCTCTCTTTCTTTCTCTCTGTCTCTCTCTGTCTGCCTCTCTCTCTCTCTCTCTCTCTCTCTCTCTCTCTCTCTGTCTCTCTCTCTCACACACACACAAACACACACGTGAAAATCAAAGCAAACAAAAACAACAAAACAAAAGAATAACAAAGTAAAATAAAACAAAAATCACTCCTTTAAAACAGCACAGAGTCAGTTTTGTGTTGGCCAACTACTCCTGGGCCTGCCCTGGAGAGTGGTTGATATGCCCAATTGTCTTAGTCAGTGCTCTATTGCTGTGAAGAGACACCATAATCATGGCAACTTTCATACAAGTAAGACTGTAATCGGGGCTTGGTTGCAGGTTCAGATGTTTAGTCCATTGTCATCATTATGGGAAACATCACAAGGAACATGGTGGCATACAGGCAGACAAGGTGGTAGAGAAATAGCTGAGACTTTGATATCCAGGTTCACAGGCAGCAGACAGACAGTGGGAGCAACTCAGGCTTTTGAAACCCCCAAAAATCATCTTTGCTGGTCTGCATACCAGGGGCAGCCAGGCTGGCAGAAATGAGAGGTTTTATAGGGCTTGGGCATGATCAGAAGGGCCAAAGTGTTACAGCTCTCTGAGGGGAAGCCAAAACAAGATGAGCTTTCAGACCTCTTCTGTGGCCGGTACTGCCCAGAGTCGGTGGCAGGCAGTGAAATGCAACAGGCAGCTCGGAGCCAGAGCCACCAGGCAGGATGTGGCTGCAGTTAAGCAGGCATCCCGCTTGTTGGGCAAGGTTGCGTTCCAGGGATGAATGCTTTGGGAGAGAAAACTCTTAGATGATCTTCAGTGAAATTCTCATGCACTTTATTTCTTGTGGACAGAAACCCTATCAACGTTTTTAGGGTGGGGTGGGATCTAGGGGTAGATCATCCCATTGGCTCAGTCTGAGATGTTAGGCATCCTCTATTTGCATGGGGATGGACCCCAGGTGTTGTCCCTACATAATTGATTGTCATGGTTCTTCTAGTGGAGTTTAGTGTCCTTGCCCCATGGCTGGGAGCTAGTATGAACACTTGCTGCTTTTTGAGTTTTATTGGGGTTCTGAACTTTTGCTACAACCTTATTAGTTCTTCTGTCTGGTGGATGCCCCACAGATCCCCAGTGACACAACTCCTACAACAAGGCCACAACTCCTAAGCTTTTCAGATAGGGCCTGATGACCAAGTATTCAAATCTATGATCCTATTGCCATTCTCCTTCAAACCACTATACCAGTGACATTTCATTGATGCAAATGGATTTTCCCATTTTGGGGGCAGTATCAATTATAAATAGCTTTCCAGTTAGGGTGGGACTTTAAAGATATATTCTTTTGCAGTGGTTAAAAAAAAAAGTCACATCTCTTTAAGCTGCTTACAATTCTCCTCATGACATATTCAGGTACTCGGTACTAGTCAATTCTGTATTGGCATAATCAAGGTTATATGCCAAGGGAAATGAGTACATGGGCTGTATTGGGAAGAAGCACATCAATGGATGCTT
This sequence comes from Mus pahari, assembly GCF_900095145.1. Lineage (NCBI taxonomy): Eukaryota > Metazoa > Chordata > Mammalia > Rodentia > Muridae > Mus > Mus pahari. The sequence goes on from NC_034599.1 coordinate 19,382,963, forward strand.
CAAAGCGTCTTCCCAGCATCCTGGAAATAACTTCCTGTTTGTTCAGTGGGTGGTAGTTTTCTAGCTACAGCTACAGACTCAAATGAATGAGAAGGCCACGTTGGTATTTTTATTTTAGTGAAATTTAGTTTCTCTGTGTTTCAATCATCTCACTGCAAGAAGAGGTAACTGCCTCATCACCAGGTCCAGCGACGTTCCCACATTTTCTCCTCCATTCAGTTTCTAGAGCAAAGAATCTGAGAGCACAGGCCCTGTTGCTGACCTTTCAGAGACTCAATTCACATGTTCTCAGTGTCTATGTGACTCGTCCATTTAGCCCTCCTCCAGCCTTGGTTTTCTCATCTGATTGGAGCTTTACCAGATGATACTCTGGCAAGAAAGTTAAGGGATGAAATGCTTAAAGTTTTTAAAAAGCATCAAGTGGCTTAAACAGTGTTTAATTTTAGCAACTATAGTATTAGGATATAATCTTTATACTATTTCCTGATACTATCTATAGACCTATTATCCGCATGGAAGAAGTTTGGAGACCCTGGGGACCCTGGAGCATACCACACTGCTTGTCAGCAGTGCCCCAAGTGTGTGTCCAGAGATAATGTCTGGCGTGTGATAGCATACGTCACTCTTTTTCTTTTTGTTTTAATTTTAATTAAACTATCAACATTTTGGAACAAGATACAGATATGTCGGGAAGATGCTGTTTCTTACCTTTTCATTGTGTTATTAGTTAATGGTCATCCCATCGAGGGTTCTTGGCTGAGATGAGAAGCTCTATCTTGCTCATAAAGTGCATGGGTCTCTACTGTAGGAAGAAATGAGACTTTTCTAGGCTACCATATAGCAGAATTACCTGACCTCATAATACAAGTATAAAAGATAATTCAGATTCTTGTTCCCCCACTTAAGCAATATGGATGCCTACCTGACATATGAATATATTTTTCTTGGCATTTTACAGTTTGTAAAACAATGTCCTTTTACAGCATTCAAACTTCCTCTTGGCTCTTGGAGATATGAAAACAGCATTCATTTTTTTTTAAAAAAAAAACCAGATGTGAAAGTGAAGACTGAGAGAAGTTGAAGACAAAGGGACCCCCAGACAAATGAATATCATAAAATCAAAAGGGAAATAGGATTCCCAGCTGATATCAGGAAAAAGTACCCACTGCAGAACAGGAAAGCGAGACTAGAATCTCAGTGCTCTAATATACCTCATGCTCTTCTCTCTCACCACAGTGGCAAGCAAGCCAACCTGTAGTTACATTTTTATGCAGCTTCCAGGGAAGATGGTCCTCATCTCCTGCTGGTTAAAGGCTGAAATGACTCAGGATTTCACAGTGACCCATGTAGGTCAAGAATCTGTTCATGGTGGGCATGGGAAATATACTTTCCACATATCTCTGTGCTCCAAAGATTTACTTATTCATGCAGAATATGCCCCAGGTCTTTCTGACCTTTCACATCTCCCCGACCATCCTCTGGGCTCTTCTTCTCACTTTTTTTTTTACTACATGTACCAGGTATATCCCCCCTCCTGTATCTTCTGATATAACTCTGGACTCTGTTGACCCCTTGCTCTTCTGTGAAGAGTCACTCAGCGTCCACTAGCATCAGCATCCCACCACTGCAAAAGCATTCACTGTCTGTAAAAAGTGATGCTTTCCTGGACTGACCTCTGTGCAAGCACTAGAGAGCCAAAGAGGAGTTATTAGTGCACTAAGAGGCAGATAAACTAATGCAGGAACTGAGAACATGTTATTAAAAGAGATTCTCAGCTCTTTCCTAACACACATGAAAAGATAAAATATGCCTCCTTATTACTCAACTTAATATAAAACCTTAAATAAATATCTTATCTAAAATTAAGGCAAAGGGTAGTATTGCAGAAGTCAGTTAATTGGGCTGTGTTATTTCCTTTCCATTTTGGTGAGGACCTTTTGCTCTACTAAGTTAAGAATCACAGATAAGTTTAACTGGGTGTTATGCTAGGTACTGGAGGTGCACAGCTGGATGAAACAGACACCGGACCCTTGGGCAGCTCTGTCTATCTGGGAAGACAGACATAAGTGATAGCCACTTCTGATGTCAGTTTGAAAGAATATGCTGTTAATTAGATAAAGCAAAGTAAGGTGCTCAGCAGGGTCATGAGCATATAGTCCATAAGTCCAGAGAAAGCCAATGCTCTGCCTAGGAAGCTGGGTCCAGGTAGAGGAGAGAGGAAAGAGCTTGGCTCATGTGGTCCCTTGTGCTAATAATCATTTGGTATTTTCTCCCAAATGAGAAGAACTCTTTGATGTTTTATTAAGAAAACATGTTAACAGTTAAGACTGTACTTTGGAGCATTTAATCAGGATAACACTGAGATCCAGGGAGAATGCATGTGGATATGAGAGCTTCATGCTCAGCCACTCGCTGGGAGTGTGAGATTGGAGAATAAGAAGCCACAGGAATTGGGGTTTGTAGAGGGGAGGTTTCCTGGAGTGTGGGCCTGCTCTGGAGTGTGGTTGATGTACTGAGTGGCATTTTATTGGACAAAACTGATTTAGTCTTTGCCAGCAAGTATCAATTACAAGCTTCTTGATTAGGGGTGGCAGCCCATGTCTACTTCCCTTTCTCAATGCTAGGACTCTTTTGGACTTGAACTGGTGCAGATCTTAGAAGTACTGTCTCAGTCACTGTGAATTCATACGTGTTTCAGTCTTCTGTCTGGAAGACACTGTTTCCTTGGAGTCATCCATCTTCTCTGATGCTTATAATCTTTATGCCTCCTCTTCTGCATAGATTCCCTGAGCCTTAGGAAGAGAAGTTTTGATGACAATGTCCGATATAAGTCTGAGTATCTCACTGTCTGCACATTTGTGGGTCTCTATGTTGATACTCATCTACTACAAGAAGAAGCCTCCTTTGTGTTGATTGAGGGAGGCACTAGTCTGTAGACTGCACACAACAAATTTTCAATAACAAAAAAGGCCAAATGTTGTCATGGCTATGGATAGGAAAGAAGGGAATACCTTGAAAGAAAGCTCAGAGAACTCTCGCTGCACGATACAATTGTTCTATATTTTGATTTCAGTAATTGCATAAATATCAAAACTCACAGAGCTGTACATTAAGAGGGTTGCATGACCTCTGAATAAATTATACCTCAGTAAAAATTTTACAAAGATTAATATCATGAGTAATTTTCACAAACTGTGCTTTATTTAAAGTCATAAATTCTGAGTGACCACGTAGGGGAAGCATGGCTCAGGCTCCAGAGGGACCTATAAGGAGACATTAGTACAGAACTAACAACGGGAGGAGCTAGACAACAGATGTGGCCCACAATAATAAGTGTCACAGGGCCATAGGGCATTGTTTAAATAGTCCCTCCTCCAACATTTCCTAACAAGGACACATTTTAATGTTCCCTCTGTCCTAATGGTTTGCTTCTCCTCAAGACATGTTGTACATGTACATATTGTGTTTGTCCTGTGTCAGCTTCTGGAAATGGTGCTCAAGACAGGACTGCCATCTGTCTCTGACTGTGCCCCCCTCTGAAGAGCTGTGCCTGGGAGTCTGAGAGAGTGAGAGAATCCCTTCGTGGACTCAGCACTGTGCTGAAGGCCATTTGACAAAGAATTCTGGGGAGAGTTCTGAGTTCTCCCAGGGTCCTTTTCACTATGTTTCACATGAAGCCTTTCATATGCACATTTCCTCAGAAATTTTACAATACAATATGCAATGAGGATGAAAAATGATGCTGGTTCTGTGAACACATGGGACACACGAATAGGGTTGATAAGAATGCAGGACATGAGCCTGGAGAAGTAACCTGGGAAGGGACAAGCTGTAAACACCTGTAAACAGCTTTCAGTTGTCCCTAGAGTCAGCTTTAAGTCACTCCTTGACATTTCCCCTGAAAACTCATCTGAATTTTCTTTACCATTAATGGTGCCTTGGTGTGAGAAAACAGGTTGGAAAGTCTCTAAGGTATCAAATAAAGGTTTTTCTTTATCTGAAAAAATAGACAGGGACCTGGTTTTTTTTGCTTTCTCTTTATCTTTCTACCTTGAGCTCAGGTACAATGTGTACAGCTGCAAGAGCCATTCTGGAACCAAAAGAGGAAAACTAAAGAACCCCAGAGATCAAGGGCAGCAGCAATCTACCTTCAGGTTTTTAGCTATATGAGGAAAAGCAAAACCATTTTTGTGTAAGTGGTTTTATAATAAATGGACATTGTTTATTTTTTAAGCTAAAAACTATATTGCCATTAAAAAACCAAGTGAGATGGAGATGTTGCATTGAAAAACAGAAGCCTTGTAAACGAAGCAGAGAGCCAAGGAGTCATTTTGGGTGTTTCACAGTTAGGCAGTACAGAAGAAGCTGACTCTGTCCAGTTTCTTAATCCTGTTATCTAGATTACAAAAGGTTCAGCATAGTTTGTATGTATCTGAGTAAGAATAAAAAGACTCATCTTCCAGGTGGAGGAATAGGCTTTCAATTTTTAGATGAATGACTTAAATAACTTAATTGGGGACAGTGAACATAACAGTGGCTCACTTTTCCATTATTGCTTCCCAAGTTTTTTTTTTTTTTTTAAAGCTTCCCAAGCGAAATCAACCAAGAAAATTTGGCTTTCCAGTTTCTGAGGACAGCCAGTCTCATACTGTGTACTCCTGAGTACTTTTCAGGGCTGTTGAACCAAGTTTTGCAACCCTGACACAATGCTCTGTTCTGGGGGAAGGACTAGATGTGACAATTCTAAGCACAGCATTATTATAGGGAAAGAAGAAGGAGGCCATCTTGGATGAGTCATGAGAACTAGTTTCTGAGATAGTCTCAACAAGCCCAGAGCAGATGGCAGGTGAAGAGGATGTGAAGTTCCATCAAACACCAGTTTCTCAGATTCCATATATCTGGATACCCAGCTTATCATGTTCTCTGCCTTTTGCACCTGTGCATCTCAGTACTCGAAGATTTTCAGGCTCACTGCCCTCCCAGATTCTCCATATATTCATCTGAATTCTCTACTTTTTGGGTTCTGCAATGCTTCTGACTTCTCACCCACTCGACAACACTAACTTACCCACTACAAAAGCAAGCAGAGAAATTCCATGGAGCTCCTTCCCTCTTCAATTCTGTTTTAGAAGAACCTTCTCCTCTAGGGGGAATAGGTGGGGCAGAACTTGAGTAAGAACTGAGTAGAACCTTCAGAGAATCCCAGGAAGTCAGGAAGGTTCCTCCTTTCTCTCTCAAGTCACTCTTTTGCTAGTGTCCCCTAGTAGTCTTGCCACCCTACCTATGACATTCTGTTTACACTTTGCATGTTTGGTTAAACCTTAGTTTTACTTTAATCTCCGTTCATAACGTTAAAATGCATTTCTTAATCAACCAATTGCAAGCACCAAAACCATTCTGAATAAATTGATTCTGTCCCTCCAGAGTCTTACCCTATCGCTTATTACCTGAACTTGAGAATTCCATTCATATACAGATATTAAATCTGTATTTGTTCAAGAATATTGTTCACCCAATTCACAAGTTGATAAATAATTGAAAGGAATATTGTTTGTGCTCTAATGTAGCTTCCCTCTGATCATCTCCTCCTATAGATTCTAGCTCCAGGCAAGAAAAGCAATCAATACAAAAGAAGATGCTCTTTGGCTAAGAATAAATTTTATTAACTTTCTAACAATTCAGTATTTTTGAGGAGTTTTTGCTTAAATTGAGTAAATATGCAAAGGATATTCAAGAACATAAAAACTATTACCACATAATAAGACTTAAAAATAGTTTCTAGAATGCTAATTCTGCAAAACCTGTTGTCCCTTCTATTGATCATTTGATTCTTTCCTTCATTGATCATATTTAAGCTAAGTTAGGATGTGTTAACATGCAATCCCAAACAACCATGTTACAATGTCTCTTTTCTATGTCAGCCACACACTGAAACACAGTGATAAGAGAACTCTGGTAACTGAAGTCTCTCAGGGGCCTAATAATGGATGATCCACCCAACACAGACTTCTAGAATCCTAGATCAGAGGAGGAGAGAAAAGAGGAGAAGAAATGAAGAAGACTAAAGAAGGAGGGAAGATGAGAAAAATTGGAATTTAGTAACAAAGTAATCCAAATATTATTAAATGAAGTAGACATGGCATTGTTCTAGAAAATCTCCCTCGCTCAGACGCCTTCAAAACTTCTCCACCAGCTCAATGTACCTTAAGGTTGGACCACACACACAAAAAAAGAGACGCCTTTAGGACAGGGATAACCTGGAGAGTAGAGAGAACTCAGGAGGAAAAGCTGAACAGGGATAACAAAGGGAGTCAGGGACTCCCCTCTCAGTTATCTGTAAACATTACTTAGCATCACCAAGTTAGTATAACAAGGCTAAGATCAATAATGAAAAAATGTTTTGTTTAGAGTAACATGAAGGTGTTATTTCAATAAGAAAAAAATCATTGCATCTGAATATTACCCTGACTATATATTTTATTTTTTCTTTCCATAAATGACCTCACAAGAATTATTGACAGGTGTCATTTTAAAGGCTATTGGATAGTTATTTTTTTCATAACAGCAAACTGATCATCAGTCTCACCTTAGAGGTGTTTATTTGGCATTTATACACACACACACACACACACACACACACACACACACACACACACACACATAGACACACACGAATACTTAATGTGAGTTTTCTCACTACCTAAACTTTTACATACAGGGGTTATTTTCACTGTTTTGAAGCAGTTTGGGGTATACACTAAAATAGAGGAGCCATAAAAGTTACACAACACATTCCTGTGTTATACACAAACCCCACCAGACCAGTGAATTTTGTCTAGGTAATCAACTTGTATGAATACTTCATTACTGCCAGTATCTTACTTAAAGGCTCATGCTTAGTGCCTTCTGTTCTGCAGGTCTGGACAAGTGCCCCATATAAGTATCCACCAGCCATGTTTCTTCTATTCTTTGCCTATTCATCCCTTTCCCATAACTCCTAGGAAATATTGCTCACTTTAATATCTCTAGTTTTGCCATTTCAAGCATGTCATGAATTTGGGCATTATGGGATAGTCTTTTTGACTGAGTTTGTGCTTCATAATTGTGCATTATTTTTCATGACTTCATAGCACATTCTTTTCTAGTGTCTGAGTATATCACACTTTATCTATTTACTCACTTACTGAAGGAAATTTTCATTGCTTCTAAAGTTTAATAATTAGGAAAGCAGCTGTTGTAAACAGTCAGAGCAATTATCTTTGTGAACCTAAGTTTTGAACTCTACTGGGCAAATATCAAGGAGTATAGTACTAGACTGTGAAAGAGGAATATGTTTAGTGTTATTAGGAGCTGATAAATTGTCTTTCAAGGTTCCTATTCCATTTTGTTTTTCTACCAGCATTGAAAATTCTTCTTATTTTATATTCTCAGAAACATTTACATTATAAGTGCTCTGGTCAAATAAAATAAATAAAAATAATAAAATAAAATAAAATAAAATAAAATAAAATAAAATAAATGCTCTGGTCTTGAGCCATTCTAATAAAAAAAAAAAAATGTTTTGTCCTGAAAAGGAAATATTGAGGCATATGTGGATCTAATAATACAAAATTGCCAAAATAGAGAAAGAAATGACTATTTTTGTCAATAAAACTAGGGGGAGTTGGGCAGGTGTGTGATGTTTCTAACCAAAGGAAAAGGTAAAATCATGGATTTGAATTTTTACAAAATCCACAGAATAAATATTGAAGATGAACAAAGACTGTCTCAGCCTATACAATTTTAAAAAGAAAATAAAGCTAAGAAAATATACATTTCAATATACATACTGAGTCTGATGATTCATAGTATATATGACCAATATAACATCATGAACGTCTTTAAAAAATGAAGTTTTTTAGGAGAGAATGTGGAAAACATGAGTAAATATATTTAATACAAGCTAGAATGTAGGGAAAATGTATTAGTAGCCTGAATAATAAAAGTTCAGTCATAAACATGAAACCAAGTAGACAAGAGTAAAGAACATTAATATTTAATTAACAGCAATGCTATCAGCATCCTTTTACCTTTGGGAAGATTCTAAGAGTCTGCTGAATACAGGTGCCTTTGTAATAACAAAGTCTGTCAAATAGTGGGCGCATTAGTCAGGGTTCTCCAAAGAGGGGGAAACTGAGAGAATGATCTCTCTCTCTCTCTCTCTCTCTCTCTCTCTCTCTCTCTCTCTCTCTCTCTCTCTCTCCTTTTACCTCTATCTCTATCTCTTTATCTAGTTCTATATCTAGTTCTAAATCTATCCGTATGATTTATTGAATTGGTTTTAGTATGAGTAGATCAGTAGTTTAACACTGGCTGCTTTACCCTGGAAAGGCCAAGGATCTAGTAGTTTCTTCATTCAAAAAGCTGCATGTCCCATATGCCCAATCTGGTGCTGGAGGCCTGGAGAATTCCTAGACAATTGCTGGGTTCAGATTTAATATCAGCAGCAGCAACAGCATGAATGAGTTTGCCAGGGAGAATTGGGGCAAGCAGGCAAAATGCAAAGTTTCTTCTGTGCTTGTCCTTTGATGTGGATTAACAATGGAAGGGGCCACACACAATTAGAGTGGTCTTCTTGCTCCCATATGAGAGCAGGGACCATGTCATCCCAATCCATCCCACCATTCCTTTACTGTACCCTGTGCAACTCATGATCTTGAATTTGAACTGCATACTTTAAAACTCAAGGCTTCAGACTTAGAAGAAACAAAAGACCTTAGAATCGTCTCTTTGTAATTATAACCATTCCTCCCATATCCTTATCCTGGGTTTGCTGTTGCTGTTCCGTTCTGTCTTACAGTAACTTACTTCATCCATTCTGTGCAGCATAGAGTAAGAATGCCTGCTACCCAGACCCTGATAAGTAGATACCTCCTCACCAGCTCCTTAGACTCTATAACACTACACTGTATCACAGCATGGAAGTCTCACCAAATTCTCTAATTTATATTGTTAATGATGGCTTTACTATTAAATGTGTGCATGATGGGAAAGAGAGGGAGGGGGAGGGAGAGGGAGAGAGGGAGAGAGGGAGAGAGGGAGAGAGGGAGAGAG
>NC_034599.1:19392161-19429990 GCF_900095145.1 Mus pahari
AGAGAGAGAGAGAGAGAGAGAGAGAGAGAGAGAGAGAGAGAGAGAGAGAGAAATTTCTTCCCAGGTGTGTCCAGTAGCTTGTATTTTAGTTGATTAGTGATGAAATTAAGTTGACAACCAAGATTAGACATCGGAAGGGGAGGTACCTTGCTCTCTTGGATGTGTTTTGGGTGTTCCTGGCATCTCCTCACAAACACTGTGTGGTTGGAGATGTACATTATCTTGAAATTATTAATCCATAATATTGTGCAGAAATTAAGCAGGAATGTTTCAATGAGCCACATTAGTTTTCCCATGTTTTTTTTTTCTTTCCCTGGTTTCTTATATTATAGCCCTTTTCATTTTTGATATTCTATTCCCAAGTGGTCAAACCCACATAATGCATAAGAGTTGTGACTTACCTACTCTTTTCAATAGGTCTTCTCTCAAAAACACTATTTTTCAAATATTCTGCCATCTTACATCATCATTGTTAATGGGTGAGCCACTCAGCATGCTGGATTTCCATGCCTAGTAGTGAAGAAAACAGAGATGTGTCAGACAGTGTTAGGAATCAGGCTAGAGGACTAACTTGGTCCCGAGCACTGACTTCTACTGGAGTAACCAAGGTTCCTCCAAAATCCCAGACTTAGATGCCAGTGGCAGTTGGATGCAAACAGACAGCTGAAACTGTAAATCTCAGAATGTAGATGCAGTAATTGACTTGATGTTGAATGGGGTGAATCTGTCATGTTCCTAGACTCTCACTGTTCATAAGGGAGTGTCTTAGTCAGGGTTTCTATTCCTGCACAAACATCATGACCAAGAAGCAAGTTGGGGAGGAAAGAGATTATTTAGCTTACACTTTCCATTCTGCTGTTCATCACCAAGGAAGTCAGGACTGGAACTCAAGCAGGTCAGGAAGCAGGAGCTGATGCAGAGGCCATGGAGGGATGTTACTTACTGGCTTGCTTCCCTTGGCTTGTTCAGCCTGCTCTCTCATAGAACCCAAGACTACCAGCCCAGAGATGGTCCCACCCACAAGGGGTCTTTCCCCCTTGATCACTAATTGAAAAAATGCCTTACAACTGGAGCTCATGGAGGCATTTCCTCACCTGAAACTCCTTTCTCTGTGATAACTCCAACATGTGTCAAGTTGACACAAAACCAGCCAGTACATGGACCTAGGAGTACAGGCAAGAAAATGAAAGGACAGATGGAAACTCAGACAGATGACGAGCTGTGTGAATTGGGTGCACGCTAACTCATTAGCCCATCACAATTTGGTCAACACAGCTTAGCTGCATGAAGAACGGAGCATCTGGACTTAGTGATTTTGGATGCTATCTCTGCATCCGCCTCTGGAAAATGGAGCTTCCAGTCTTTGTGATTTTGGATCCCTGCATTCTCTTATATATTTTTGCCGTCTGCCATATGTCTCTTCTAACCTTTCAGGGCTTTCAGCTTTACATTCTGGCCCTTGCATCTGCCTCTGCCTTCCACATGTCAGCAATCCATGTTTTATGCTTTGCTGGTTTTAGCTGTTTATCAGTCTCCTGAATAAGCTGAAAATATCAGAGTCTGAGATGAGATGGTCCATCCATGAGAATCCTTCAGACACCACCTTCCAGACAAAACAACACATCCCTACTGCCTTAGTTTTATCAATTGCATATCTCATCAGGAAGAAAGCTATCTTTTCAATTTTTGTTTTATAGTAATTATAGTTAGCCCTACATATCTGTGGATCCTGCATCCAAATTCAAATACTAAAAATTTGTTACCAAAGGTCTGCCCTGAACACATAGAGACCTGTTTCTTGTCATTATTTTCCAAGAAGTACAGTATAAAGACCATTTACACAGCATTGCACTGAGTATTATAAGTAATTTAGGTATGCAGTAAAGTACACAGGAGGATGGGCAAGGGCTATGTGCTATGATTACACCATTTTATTAAGGAGATCTGAGCACAGGTGGATTGTGGTAGGAAAAATGCTGAAATCAATTCCATGTGGGCTGTGAAGGATGGAATAGCTTGACTTCTACTTGATTGTAGAGATTTGGACCTGATTTATCCAAATGTTAGTTTTTATTATCTCAAGAGTCTAGAGATTAAATAGTAATTTAAATGTTAATCCTAGTTATTCGTACATTGCAGACACTTGGTTTGTTTATTCAGCAAATATTAATTACTCCATAGACTCAAAGCACAATAGGGTTTCAGATGATTTCTAACAGCTGTGGCTTGATACATTGTGGGAATTCAAATGGAACCTCAGAATTTAATTGTTTCAAAGCTTCCAATCTACCTCATTTGTGGTTAATAAGGACATCCTCTTGTGTGCCAAGACAGAGTCACAAGAGCCACTGTTGAGGTACATAAGGAACATTGGTTTTTCTGTTGCTGGTTGAATCTAAAGTTTCCTGGCAACCAGAACACTGAATCTCATGATAATGTGAACATAGTTCCATGCTCCAAGTCCTTACTGACTGAAAATGATAGGGAACAGGAAATTAACACATTCAATTAAGCTTAGTCTATGGCTCCCAGCACTGCTGATTAAACAGTCCAGACTAGTTGACTAACCCTCCCTGCACAGACTAAAAATGTGCATGCAGTCATTGAACATGTCCGAGACGCTAAACTAAGAAATACATTTAGGAAGGTTATCTGGAGTTGGTGGAAAGAAGCACACGATTAAAATCTGCTCCCTGTGAAGAGGGAGTTGTCACTGGAGATCCAGATAGTGAGGCTCTTCTCCAAGAATTCTCCCACCTTGAGACAAGATCTAGGACAGACCATGCCCCATTTTGCAAGGTGCCTTTCATTATTCAGCTCTGCTTCCTCATTATCAATCTTGTTTACTTGGTGCCCACCATGTACATGTCTGGACAGCCGGGATCTCTCCTCAAGAAGCGCCCTTTGCTCAACCTATCTTCCCTACTGCCAAGTCTTTGCTTGACTATTTTTCAGGTCTTCAGACTCAGCTCACCTTGTGAGTCTATATTTTTAGAATGCAAGTTCTGGTCAGCCATGACAACCTCACCTCGAGTTCCTCATTTGGGATGCTCATTTATGAACATTTTCCTGAAAAGCCATTTTGGTTTTTGGTTTTTGTTTGTTTGTTTGTTTGTTTTTACAGTCTTTGCCCTCACCGTTTGACTATGAACTCTGTGGTTTAGACTCCCATCTAACCCTGCGAACTGTAAGCCAACTGAATGATTTTCACAGTTATACTATTTCTTTTCTTTTTTTTCTTTTTTCTTTTTTTCAAGACAGTGTTTTTCTGTGTAGCCCTGGCTGTCCTGGAACTCACTTTGTAGACCAGGCTGGCCTTGAACTCAGAAATCTGCCTGCCTCTGCCTCCTGAGTGCTGGGATTAAAGGTGTGCGCCATCATGCCTGGCTAGTTATACTATTTCGAAGACAGGTTTCCATTTTTGTTCTAAACATTCTTTCTGTACAACTGTGTATTAGCCCAGTCTCTTCTCAAGGTAAATACCTCCCCTCGTTCAGTCCTCAGAAGGTCATAGAATGATCCTTAGACCACAACTACTCTAGATAGGTTGATCCACAGTCCTGCTATACTGTATAGGACAAGTTTTATCCTCAAATCCTATCCCAGCTAGCCAGCCATCCAGACAACCAGCCATTCTTGTCCAGAAGTTCTTCCATCAATCTGCTTTGCCAGCCCCAGATAGGACCATATATTCTAGAGATGCTGTCTCTATCTCTGTTGTAGATGCCTATCAAAGAACTATTAAAAGTCTCCAAAAGAAGAAAATGAGAATTAAGTACCCATTTATACACACCTTTAAAATATTTTGGGTTTTTTCCTCACAGTGTATGCATATGAAAATGAGCTAGATAATATTAGCTAGCTCTAGACAAGACAGCTGGAGGTAGTGAATACAGAAAAGAAGTTGGGATTCCAATACTCCAACTGCAATTGCAAAGGTATTACAGCTGAATTGCTGGGGGGGGGTAGTCATCTTAAATCTTAAAATAAATAAATAAATAAATATAAAAACCTCAAAACTCCATATTCAAAAGATGGCTTTAGGGAAGATTTGAAGGTAGTGCTCTGAATAAGGGCAGTCCTACCTCTGGGTTTCCATGTCAGTCAGCGGGCTCTTGACCACTTGGCAGAGTTTGTAAAGAAACACAGGATAAGAAAAGATAGGACAAAGTGCTGAGCAAGAAATTGCTAACGCTTCAGTAACTGTCCAGACATCTCTAAGGCTTAGTAGAAAGGCAAACTGCCCATGTGTAATTAAGCATCTTCAGAAATCACAGCTTTGCAATCTGTCTCTGACTCACTGAAATGTCCGTTTACACATATGGATAGCTTATATTCTCAATAAAATTAAGAATTCATAATTTTGCTTTTGGTATTCCCAGCTAATCTAAAAAAACCCAAAACAATCAATCAAACAAACAAACAAAGAAACAGAACTTTAATTGGGACTCAGTAGTTGGGTGAAAAGCCCCACGGTTCTCAGCAGAAGGAAAGTCTTTGCTGCTTGCTGAGAACCAAGGCTTTATGCATTTATCATTGAACCTTTTCCTGCAATTTTATTTCCTGGCTTGAAAAGTAGCAGATATTTACTCCTTCCTGTGTTTGAAATATCAGTTTTCAACATCACATAAGTAACAGCATCCACAAAACATACCATGGAAATGTGAGGGTTCACAGTTCTCTAACCCTCACGCAGAGCAGATGATGTAGCTGAATCTTTCTGTCACTTGTGATTTGTGATTTGTGATTACTGTCATGTGGCAGCCACACATTGCTCCAGTGTCCAAACTGCGTAATCAGAATTGACCTTAGGCTTACTCTAGCCCAGCTTCCAAGCCAAGCTTGGAACAATGTTTGGATCAGAATGAAGATGAAGATTGTTTTCAACATGAAGGCATAAAATACAGTGTGAGGCACTGTTACTGTCTCTGCCCAAGGTGTGAAAGAAATCCACCAAGTGGATAGGTATAGCATGAATTTTCCTGTGTGCAAAGCTGCATCAGAATCCAGGCTACAGGGTTTGCAAGCCAAGAGATCCACTTGTCTCTTCCACATTTGCTTACTGGCAAGATTGAGCACAGGGACACTATAGCAGCCAGGTTCTGATGGGGATATTGTCAACATGGAAGGCTTCCCCAGGTTTGCTCAGAGCCTGATCTGTGATCAACAGTGTACACATACTACTACACATGAACTATGATAGTAAGGTGACGAGCCAGAGAAGCCACTCTCTTTACAACTGATAAATACACTTCAAGCTTTTGTTTTCCGCATTTCAGGACTTCTATGGGAAAGATAGTTCCAACTACATCTAGCTAAATCATGACTTGCACTCCAGTAAAGCCTGTCACACCCAGAGTCAAGTAGAATGACTAAATGGTTTCCATCTCCTGAGATACTTCCCATCACAAATGAACCTCTCTGCATTTGCCATCTATTTATCCATCTAACATGTTAGTTAACATTTACTGTGGGCCATTGTCTTTGGGCTTTTATTTCTGTGATAGAAGTCCATGGCCAAAAAGCAACTTGGGGAGGAAAGGGTTTATTTACTTCACTCTTCCAGGTAACCATCTGTCAGTGAATAAAACAGGGCAGGAATTCAAGAAGGGTGGGAACCTGGAGACAAGAACTGATGGGTAAGTCATGGAGGAGTGCTGTTTGCTGGCGTATTTTTCTTGCTTTGCTCAGCCGTCCTAGGACCACCAGGACCTAGGACTACCAGTCTAGAAGTGGCAGGGTACACATCAAGCATCAATCAAGAAACTGTTCCATGGCCCAATCCAGGGGAGGGATTTTCTCAACTGAGGCTCCCTTTTCCCAAATTACTCCCGCTTGTGTCAGATTTACATCCAACTCACCAGCACAGCCATATAGTTGACAGCATCATCAAAGGGATCTAGACTCAGTGTCGCACACGCACACGCACATGCACACACACTATCAGTCCTATGTCAGCTCTGGCTGACATGACACTTATCATGGGTTCCTGTGATTCATCTCTTCAGAGCTGAGTTGCAGTACTCTGAGGCTCCCACCCAGGCAGCTGACATCATCACATCAGCCAGTTATCCTCTGTTTCAAAGTCAACTAGTTATAAGACATCAACCACAGGGCTGAGAGAACTCTACATTTAGGCACTGAAAATTCTAATCATAGATGGGCCTCAGTAAGAAACAGTACCATGTTCCATCTGGAAACTCATAGTAGAAAAAGAGTACTGATTTCTAAGGTTTTCTGTTTATCTCAACATGGCATGTATGAGTGTGTGCACACTCTCACACAAACACATACAGATGCAAAAAAATAAATAATGATAATCAATGTAAAAATAAATTTAAAAAGAAAAATGGCAAATTCTAGTATGGTTTCCACCCAGTTGTGAGGCATCTGAGTGGAATTCTGTTTCATGTGACCGCAAGGGGGCATTTAGTCCTCAACTATATTCTGTGAAGGTCAAGAGTGGTATTGGCCACCATCAGGATACAGTAGATGTAGGGTTATGGGCAGAGGCACTGATAAACTTAGATAACAGGACAGCAGATTGATTCGGAAAACGGGGTGACCAGGGAGAATGTGAGCACCTTGAGTAAAGGTCTGCCACCCTCAGAACTCTCCAGAAATTGAAGAAAGGATGTAATCCTTCCTATGACACTGCATTCAAAGCTAAGCTAAATCCCTCCATCTTCATCATGGCTAACCATCAAGTCAGTCTAAGGAGGATTTTATTTGTATAATTATTCTGGCAATAAGAAACCCAAAGTCAAAATGCTTCTCACCTAAAATGTATCTCACCCAGACATGAACCAAAGCCTTTGAATTCAATCAGGCTCCACCACTCCACTCAGCTCTGTGGGAAGTGCTACTCCTGCATTGACCTTTCCTCCACAACTCCCCAAATCCTCACATTGCTCTGATGTGTGTGTGTGTTTGTGCGCGCATGTGAATACTATGAAAAATTAGCTAGCCATTCAATGTTTTCAAAGTTATATTTAATGAGACAAGATTAAACTTAATTGAGCACACCTGCTGTATGTTTTATTATCCTTTGTAGCATCAATACTTTAGATTACATCTGATACACTGCTGACAATTAATAAATGCAGTATAAATTCATAAATAAATTGACAAAATAAACTTTTAAGAAGAGCACAGAAATCAATAAAATGACTTTTTCCATCTGAAAATTTCTTCAGATAGGGAGGACCTGTGTGGACTATTTGCATGGATTCTGCCCATCAAACCCCGAGGAGAAGAAACCTGAAGTTGCTTTCAGAGAGCTCTTTGTGCCTGTAAATCCAGTTTCAAACACTAAAGCAAGTCCAGCCCACCTGACTTCCCAGCACTCCTGAAGGATGACTTGCACTTCACTGCAAACCAGTCACTGGATTATAGCTTTAGTCACTGGGTACTCCCAGGGGTGCAGGTATGAGCGCCATACTTACTCAAAGCTAAGATGCCTCAGCCTGAAATGTGTTGCTTATGTAGAGAGAAAGCTGGCCTCCACAGTAGCCCAATGGACAGAAAATTAACATGTGTAGATGTGCCTTTGGTGCCACCGCTGTGCTTGCCCACTCACCATCTGCACAATGGACCATTCCTGGCTGTCACTGATGAGGTCTAACTGCACACACCACAGGCAGAGCTTTGTGTAAAGGAAGGAGAATGTACAGAGATTTAAACTGAAAGGGTAACATTGAGTTTCAGTGTGGAGAACCTGAGTCCTCTTACTGTTTTGACTTGCCTGCAAATGATCATTAGACTATAAAAATAATCAAAAAACGTTTTGTACCAACAATAGAAAATAGGGAGCAAGGATGATGGCATGGGCTTCTGATCTCAGCTACTTGGGAATTTAGAAAGGAGACTGGCAAGTTCAAGACCCATTTGTGTTATACCATGAGTTAAGTCCATCTGGGGAAACTCAATGATTCCCTGTATCAAAATGAAAAGAAAAAATGGCAGATGTGCTCAGCACTAGAATGTTTACTGGTATCCTTAAGGTCCCAAATTCACTCCAAACTTTAGAAAGCAGGAGAGGAGGAGAAAGAGGAGGAGGAAGACAAAAGTTAGCTCATTTTCTGATGGAGAGATGAAAGAATCCCTGAAGTCTATGTAGCTAATTCTATGTACAAGACTGACTTGAAATCACCACTCCCAAAGAGCCACCAGGGGCTCCACAATGAAGGTTCCAGGGAGCAGATTTCTGTTAGGAATGCTGCAGGTGTCACTGTGGGACACTTTGGCTAACACCCTCTTCCAGGTAATAGGACATGGATACCTAGCTTAAAAAAAAAAAAAATGCTTCTGTGGGACCACAGATTGTTCTGGTAAAAATGGAGTCTGTGGTGAAGATAGACCTGATTCCTCACCCCACCATTATCTCTTCTCAGGAGTTTTTCTCAGCTCCCTCATCACGATGAGTAGGAGGAGACATCACAAGCGCTCTAACTTCCTCTTCCTTCATCACATGAGGTTGAAAGAGATCAACAGTGATCAGCGAGCTTCTAGGCAAGTGTAGAAATAAATCACTCCTCCAGACCACTCCGCAGGCTGAGGGGAAAAAAAGATGAGTATGAAGAGAATCAAATAAATTT
Organism: Mus pahari; assembly: GCF_900095145.1. Classification (NCBI taxonomy): domain Eukaryota; kingdom Metazoa; phylum Chordata; class Mammalia; order Rodentia; family Muridae; genus Mus; species Mus pahari. The sequence goes on from NC_034599.1 coordinate 19,400,759, forward strand.
CATGAAAGGAAATTGCTTGAGATATCAAAATGCTTCTCTCTACAAAACTTATTTCCTGAAAGAGATGGAAGTCTTAGAAACTCATCCATACTCTCAGCAGACTTGAATGGACGTTGTATTAAAAAGAGGGCATGGGTGAGTTCAGAAAAATATTGTTTTAACATGAAAATACCATTACTTCAAAAATCGAGACTGAAAATATAACTTGATAAGAAACATGGAAGAACACTCAATAAAGTCTCATAAAATTCACTAAAGGACGGAAAGCTAAGTAGTGTCAATACAGGCAGAGGAGAGATGCAGAAACCTAGAAGGTCACATAATAACCAGCCATGGCAGAGGTGAGAGGATACAAGGCCAGGAAAATCATGATAGAATTCAATTTACCTGAATCTTAAACGTTGAGCCTTTTAATATAGAAAAAAATGTCAAAAAGATTCATAGTAAAAAAAAAAATGACCTAACCCAAGTAAATTTGTGTCTAAATCTCAAAAATATTAAAGGAAAGAAACCAAACGTCTAACTAGAAAAATGAGTTTCATCAAAGACAAAGAAAAAAAAAAACCAGAAGGAAGGCTGCTCTATAATCCATGTTTGTAGTGCATGTCTAGTGGTTATAAGCAGAACACAGTGCCATCCCCCAGAATCAGTTTTCGTGCAGGTACAGGAGAATTCCAGCTACCAAAGAGGGTTCATATCCTGCCCCAAACTTCCTAAGTGAAGCTGAGAACACTGCAGCCAGAAATTAAGCAAAACAGAAAGGTGATCTTTCAAAAGACATAATTAATAGCTAAATAATTCTTGGTTTATGACACTTTAATACATGTGCCAAAAATGACTGTTAGGAAGGTATGTTAAAATTTATTAATAATTGCAAGAGTAAAATTCTTAAATCATTTCAGTATAACTTGGGGGTTTGTGAGGGAATGAAACGTAAATAATTTTCAAGTTGGATAGTCTTAAGGAATACATAAAGAAAAAAAGAAATATATAAAGTAGATTGCTGTCATATAAACCATAATTTGTCAATTGGTGAAAAGTGAATAAAAGATACCATTTCCAAAAGAAAATTTCAAATACAGCAAGTGATAAAACATTTCAGAAGACTGAAGTCAATGGCCAGTATGATTTCTCATGCCATACTGTCTCCATACCTAGGAACAGATGCATGCAAGAGGCAAACAGAGCAGTGCTCTCTATTGCAAGTCACATGTCTATTGATTTCATGGAGTAAATGAACTGGAGGACTAGGGAGATGACCCAGTGGGTAAAGTACTTACTTGCAAACCTCAGAAACCATGGTAGCTGCCTGAAATCCCTCCAGTTAAAAGGTGGAGATAGAGGACAGGCTGAAGAACTCCAGTTTAGTGTGAGAGTGACTCACTTTAAAAGAAAAGTGGAAAATAATCAAAGAATATGCCTAATATCGATTTTGGGTGTCCACACATACACACAAGTGCATGCACACATCACACACACACACACACACACACACACACACACACACACACACACAACTTCATATGCACATACACACATAAAAAGAGAGAAATGTACGTATGTGAGTGCCCCCACATACACACACAAAAGAGAATTGTAAGTAAATTGAAATATAGTCACAGAGCAATACTATATTACAATAAAATCCTACCACCACTCAACAGTATTGATGACCTTTCATTATAAACCCAAAAGGCAAGAAGCTACAATCTAAATATATCTTGAATGTGTCCCCGAAAGGTTAATATCCAGCCTGGTCTCCAGAATAGTGAGGTTGTGGTGGCTGAACCTTAGTGAAGTAGAACCTTGTGGCAGACACTTTAGCTACAATAGTTTAATTCTAGTGCCAACTGGAAGGAATTGTTGGAGAAAATTGATCCCCATGCCCTGGCTCATGAATCATGTTTGCTTCTTTTCTTACCATATGATCCCTATCTCTTACCAATGTACCCCCCCCCCATGATGATATCTACCAATTTGTAATGTAGCCAGGAACTCTCTCCAGAGTCAAACAGATATAAATTAGATATTGTGCTCTTGAAACACCAAAGCTTTGGGTATGTGATCTACTTTATGTATTACCCAGCACCAGGTATTTGCCACATCAATTGAAAACAGGCAAAAACACCAAGAATATAAAGAATATACATGGTGGGACAGGAGAGATGGTTTGGTTGGTAAGGTGTTTGCTTCACAAGCATGAAGACTTGAGTTTGAATCTCCAGCGACCACATAAAAATCCATGTATGAAACTGCAGTCATTGGAGGAAAGATGTATGCAGACAGGTAGGTCATAAAATATTTGTCACTCACAAAACTGGAAAATATTGATGAAAGATAGCTTCTGTCTTTGTGGGACACTGAAATTCTCATTTCCATCCCCTGCAATGTGAAGAACTGTTGTACAAGTGAATTGGTAATTCTGCAATTTTGTGGAATTCTACTACTTCTTGATTTCAATCATTGACACCTAGGGATGGATTTTATGGGGATTAGATGCATGTAATAGATGTTTGTAGATTTATGGTTTAAAAAATATCTGAAGTTCATTGAACCCCCAATAGAGGGTCAGTATAATAGTTTTCAACGTGTAATAATAATATTAGAAGGCAGAAAGCTACTAAATAGGCCAGATGAAGTGATTTTCTGCTATTATAGTCCATATAACAGAACAAGCATGTTAACTCAGATCAGAGTTCATGGGTTTGTTTTTCAGTTATCTCACCTATAAACCCAAGAACAAAAAATCCTTTCTTTGGTTGCTAGGAAGAATAAATGAGGGGGCATATGTCAAACTACAGAAAGCTCTTGGTTCAACGTACTGCAATGTAAGAAAGAAGCAAGTTCCCAAGGAAAACCTTGAGAAGAGCAAGGTTGCATTCTGTTAAGAAGCTGATTCTGACATCTCAGACATGGTGGTATTTTAGTCTTCTCGTTGTTTGCATATCTTATCATTTTAATTGCATGTATTGGTGGAGTTTTTATCATTATGAGAGATCCCTCAAGATGCTCTCATCAGGTTCTTCAAATCCGATTGCCATAGTAAACATGACATCTTTGCAGAACAGTTCTTAGCCCAGCTCCATTGTCATCTCTTACAGACTAAAGTTCCATGCTGTCCCTTTCTTTCCAGAAACTGAATGAGAAGTTGATCTATTTATCTTTTGTCAGAACAGGGAAGTCTATTCTTCCTTTCACATCCTCGTTACTGGAGGATAAGATTCTCCTGGCAAGGACATATCAGACTGATGCAAAGTTGTACCCTCCCTGCAATGGCGAACACAGTGATAAACAGGCAGTCTTACTCTCCATACAATTTTAGATATTGTCAACAACAGTTCACCTTGACCTCAAGTAACCTTTTATGGCATGTTAACAAATGTGGAGAGCAAGTTCATGTAAACACAAGGAAAGTGGAAGTGTGTAAGTCCTTATGGGTTATGTCCTTTCCCATGTTTGTGAAGAACAGCAGTACAGGCAGCAAAGCTTATCACTTCCTCAGTTTCTCAACAGTATCATAGACATGTACAGTGACCATACCAAATAGATAGTACATCTAGAGTCTCAGAGTAGGATAGTGGAGGTGACTATTTTTGACCCACCCCCTCCTTAGACAAGAGTGCAGTTCCTGAAGTATCTCCAGGGACCTCAGATCATCAGATGATAAATAAGCTTACTCTAGCGTCTAGAGACAGAGTAAATATTAAGTGATGATGCTTACCAGGTGTCACTATCCTTCCTGACAGTGTAACATACACAGACTATATTCATTCCTGTCATAAACACTTTGTCACCTCCTTGGTACTATAATGTATCAGTGTCAGTTAGCCCTACAAATGCACCTTCTAAGCCAAATAAACAAATCTATCATTCTCCAACTTGATCTACAATGCTCAAAAGAGAATTTCTCCATTATCAAATCCATTTGAAATCCACAGTCACAAATACACACACACATATATATACATATATACACATAAAAACATATGTATACATACATATACATATATGTGCATCTGTATATATGTAGGTATGTGTATATGTGTAGGTATATCTGTGATATACATATATCCACATATATGTGTGTATCACACATACGTATATATAGCTACTTGGTAAATGTCCATACTAGGATCATCCTAAGCTAACTATATTATGAAATTACCTAGGTCATAACCCATACGTTGAAAAAAAAAATTTCAAAGGCCTCCAACACACACAACTTCTTGTGGCCATGATCATAGTTCATAAACAAGAATTGTTTCTGTGAGATTCTGGGCATCTATGACAGCCTAGCTTGTTCAGAACACATAGAGCATGGAAGCAACTACAGAAAACCTTGGCAGAAAGACAGCCAACACTGGTGTCCCAACACTGTAAAGGCACATCAATCTCTACAGCTACTTCCATAAGCTGAGCAAGAGCACCCTGTGACTCCATTTGACTTCTCAAAGCATATCACTTGCCCAAGGACTCCTTCAACCTTTCACGAACCACGGTGCCTCTATGGTCACTATCCTTCCTGACCGTATAACATACACAGACTATATTCATTCCTGTCACAAACACTTTGTCACCTCCTTGGTCCTATAATGTATCAGTGTCAGTTAGCCCTACAAATGCACCTTCTAAGCCAAATCAACAAATCTATTATTCTCCAACTTGATCTACAATGTTTAAAAGAGAAGTTCTCCATGATCAAATCCATTGTTCACGTCCCACTACCAGATGACCACCTGCTGGATAGGAAGTGTCAGCACGATGCATGGAAGAACCCCTTGCTATTAGCTTCTGGTAAGGGGTTGTTTATCCAGCTAGATGAACAACTCAAAGCAGAAATTATCTAAAAAAAAAAAAAAAAAAAAAACCTGAATCTCCCCATTGGATTCAAAACAGTTCATTTCAAGATAATAGTACGACCTCCCTGGGCTTTCTTGATGCCGCTCATATGAAGACTACTTTTGAAGTAACAAGTCACCAGACTTATAACATCTCTGGTGAGCAGAGGACAAATGACAAGGTCTATGCCTTAACAGTCAGCAAGAATGTGATCCTCTAAAGGGGAAATGACAAGCACATTAGAAGTAAGTAATCAATTACCTGTACCTTCCAGATTAGCAAAGATCAGCGCTGTGCTTCTCCCACATTTTTCTGCCCCCTCTCCCCTCTTGACTACCACAGTGCCTGCCCTCATTTACTTTCATAGAGCTATGATACAAGGCCCTTATCTACCCAGAAGCTCAGGCCTCCATCTCTAAACCCAGGATAGAAGACTGAAATATTGCCTGATGTACTCTAGGGTTCATGGAAGTTCTGGATTGATCCTGGACTTCCAGGAATGATAGTCTTGTGGAAAAGCCTAAGGACTTTTTTCCATCTCTGTTACTCTCTGTAACATGGCATGAAGATTGAGGTTTTAATATGGCAACCAAAGGTACCCCCACTTCTGTTTTGATCAGAGGGAACTAGCAAGTAAGACAATTTGACTTCACTCAACTCATTTCCCAATATGCTCCATTTCCACAGTCATACAAGCATTTATTTTTACATGCATGAGCATGTGCATGTGCATATGTGTGTGTGTGTGTGTGTATCTGCATGTGCATATGTATTCTATGTCATAGGTTGCCTTTTTTTTATTCTCACCTTACATTTTTTAAACAATGTTATTAATTCATTGAGAATTTTATGCAATATACTTTGAACATATTCACTCCCCATCCTCAACTCTACCCATAACCATCCTCTCTACCCTCCACACCCTTCCTATATAACTTTGGATTTTCTTCTCAGCCCCATTGAAGTCTAGTTTGTGTTATCCTATTAGACTTTAGGAATGAAGTCTGCTCTGACATGTGAATAATCTACAGAAATAAAATCATTAAAGAAAACTGACCCTCCCTCTCCTGATAGCTATTAAATGCTGGTAGCTCATCAAATAGTGCTGGGATTTCATGCCTCCATCCCCTTTGTAAGTTGGAATTTTGTAGAGATTGAATTTCCATAGTTTTGTGTGTGTGTGTGTGTGTGTGTGTGTGTGTGTGTGTGTATGTGTATGTATGTACTGACACAACTGCTAAAGTTCACATGTGCAGCTGCCCTGCCGTGTCTAGGAATACACTGTCCCCTTGATGTTACCTACCATCTCTGGCTCTTAAAATCTTTCTGTCCTCCCTTCTGAGAAGATCTCTGAGCTTTGGAAAGACAGGGTTTTTATAGAGGTCTCCTTTAGAACTGAGAACTCCATAATCTCTTATTTTCTGCATGGCTGAAGATCTAAAAGATGCTCTACTCGATGAGTCTAGCAATAAATCATTGGGAGTCATTTTAATACTGTATTCACATTAGGTTCTCTCTGATGGTCTTTGGCTTAGCTCTTGTTACCTTGTTGATGGTGACAGGCATGGGTTTCATCTCATGGAACAGGCCTTAGATTTCAATAAAAATGTGATTGGTTACTTCCATAGTGTTCATATTGCTCTTCACCAGACAGGTTATCTTGCCCAACCAATGGTTGTTGTAGTTTGCAGTGTTCAGAAATTTCTGAGAGTGATGATGTTTCTCCTTCCATTGTGTGCACAGAACTATGAAAACTATTCAGTAGGGTAGTGATTCCAAATGAGTACCAACTTGGTTTCCCCACGTTCTATGGCACAAATGACTGGTGTCTTCAGCCTATACCAAATATAGGTAAACCTATACCAAACGTTTATCTCCAGGTTGAGCAAGAAATTTTGTCTCAAAAGAATAAGGTGCTGCTGTTGTTCACTAACCAGTAAAGTCCTGTGATCTTTCTACTACCCCATAGCTAAGATTATAAAAATTTATTACTGTGTGCTGGGAGTCAGAATACAGGTCCTCATATTTTCACAAAACAAACAAACAAACAAAAAACTTAATTTACTGAGCTATCTCTCCACCTTCTATTAAACTATTTTATTAATGTATATATGTATGCATTTTTCATGTATGTGTGCTTGAATGTATAAGTATTTGACATGTATCTATTTATGTATTTTATGTGTATGTTTGTATAAAAAGATGTGTGAAAATTACAAACAAAATTTTTGGAGTCATTTATTTCCTTCCACCATGCACAACACAGGAATCAAAGTCAATTTCCCAAATAGCTGAACCATATTTCTCATCCTGTCAATCCATTTCTTTTTTTTTTTTTTTAATTTTAATTTATTTTTTACACTCCATATTCCATTCCCCGACCCACCATCTACCCTCCAACTGTTCCACATCAGACACCTCCTCCCCACCCAACCCCATCTCCATGTGGGTGTCCCCAACCCCCATTCTACCTGACCTCTATACTCCCTGGGACCTCCAGTCTCTTGAGGGTTAGGTACATCTTCTCTGAATGAATACAGACCCAGAATTCCTCTACTGTATGTGTGTTGAGAGGCTCATATCAGGTGGTGTGTGTTGTCTGTTTGGTGGTCCAGTGTTTGAGAGACCTCTGGGGTCCAGATTAATTGAGACTGCTGGTCCTCCCACAGGAACACGCTTCTCAGCTTCTTTCAGCCTTCCTTAATACAACAGGGGTCAGCTGCTTCTGTCCATTGGTTGGGTGCAAATATCTGCATCTGACTCTTTCAGCTGCTTGTTGGGTCTTTCGAAGTGCAGTAATGGTAGATCCTTTTATTGTGTGAGGCACTCCATAGCCTCAGTAATAGTATCAGGTCTTGGGACTTCCCCTTGAGCTGGATTCCTCTTTGGGCCTGTCAATGGACCTTCTTTTCCTCAGGCTCCTCTCTGTCAACCCATTTCTATGTGAAATAGTTTATTCTATTGTGTAAAAGTGTCACTTTTATTTAGACATTTCTCCTGCTTGCTAGAAAAAGTTGTACTGTATGTTGACTCTAGAAAATAAAAAAAAAAGTTAATGCATACACAAACTAACACTATTTGTTTTTTCCATGTGTATGTTTATAAAGTATTTTGAAAGCATTGGCAGGATATAGACTATAATCAAAATTATATTTGACTAGAACTATATTTGTCTACAAAGGAAAATATATGAGTGAAGTCTAAAAATTTAGAAAAGAAATCAAGGAAAATTCACATAATTCATGAAAGAAAAAAGAAATCTATTTTCTTCCTAGATTTAGCTTTGTCATGGCTTCCACCAGCTGTGTATTGAAGCAGCAAGAACCAGTTTTACAATCCTAAAAGATGCAACATGTGTTTTCCCTTTATTGAAGAGGCTGCTGTAAAGCTGGGCTTTCAGTATGATTCTTTATAATGGACAGTTGCTACAATAGAAGCAGACATGACTAGTCGCCGAATACATTTCTTCCTTGGCCCACTTAAAAGAAGTAATTAAAAAAAAATGTTCTGGGGAGAAGGGGGTTGTAACCCCAAATAATTCCATGTTTTCTTCTGTTTGAAATTGTATTGCCATAAGTCTAGAAGTGGTGGGGTATGCCTTTAGCCCTAGCACACTTTAGGTGGAGGCAGGCAGAGCTCTAGCAATCAAGACCAGCATGAGCTACATATTGAATTCCAGACCAGCCAGAGATACCCAGTGAGACCCTTTACCAAAACAGAACAAAACAAAACAAAAAAGCAAGCAAGAAAACAAACAAACAAAAATCAAAACCACAATTATTATATTACTATATATTATATATTGTTATAATGAAAATGTAAAATCCAACGTGAAGCCTCAGTGCTTCAGACTACCTACTCGAACTGTAGGGAAGTTTATCAAGATTATGGACTTCGGATCTGCCTAATCTCAATGTATAATTTTTTTTTACTTATACATTCTTTACAATAAAGATTTAACTGCTAGATAAATAAATAAATGAAGTGAAAGACAACAACGTAACATTCTAGTATAGTTTAGCATGATATATAAATTGCTTTGCTATACATAAACTATGGTTTTTAAAACCTGAAACAAGCCAAAATTGTGAAAAGTCCAAGGTAACATATAACTTGGAGAAAATTTGACCCAGGCGCAAACATGCACATAACACAGCTTCTTCTTCGAGTAGTGAAGTATGGATTTTAGTAAGATTTGATTATATGTGTGGGTCTGAATGTGGGCATTGGCTATGAAGCCATAACTGCATCCTCATGAAAGGAAGAAGAGCTGTTTAGGGAGTAGACTCCTGGGAGGTCACTAGAACACACAGACATGCCTGTGGGAAGCAAGTGCCTAGGGACTGAAAGGCAGAAGTGGGGTCAAGGAGAGAGGCCCCTTGGTCTTGTAAACTTTATATGACCCAGCACAGGGGAAGGCCAGGGCCAAGTAGTGGGAGTGGGTGGGTAGGGGAGCAGGGGCGGGGGAGGGGGTTATAGGGAACTTTCGGGATATCATTTGAAATGTAAATAAAGAAAATAATAATTAAAAAAAAGAAGTGGGGTCAATGAAGTAGAAGAGAAGGAGGAGGGGTCTCTACAAAAACACCTTTTTGAAAATGTCATAATGAACCTAATTCTTTGTGTGCTAATTAACAGTAAATAACATTTTAATGACGTTTGCCTTGGAGGGGGGAGTTGATTAAAACAGAAAGACAGCCAAAAAGTATATGGTCTGTATTGTTCTGGTTTCTTAAAAAAGAATTTATTCTTCTGTTATCACATAACTCAGATTTATTTCTATGTTAAGGAAAAAAAAAAAAATAGTGTTACTGGTGAGCTCAGCAGGCACAGAGAGTACCAGCCCAGGTTCTTCAATGAATGGATTATGGTGAGAGTATATATAATCATAGTCCTTGTCTTAATGATGCTTCAACTCTTGAAATTTTTTGCTTTATAGTCATGTAGAAGAATATGCACTCAATATAAATACTGCTTGTTTGTGGTGCTGGGGTTTCAACACACCACAACTGTCAAGGCTAAGCAAGTATTTGACCGCTGAGCCAAATGTCCATCTCCATAAATAGTTCTTTGAATTTTGAGCTTGGATATTTTTCCTGGGCCAGCAGCATGCAGTTTGATCTTCTTTTGCAATACAGTGCTCAGTGAGCCACACTGTCATGAGAAGAAGCAGTTATTTGCAACCATTTTCAACAAATCCCTTATGGTATTTAATACTTTCTTATAAAACAGATTTTATGTTAGATAATAGTGTTGAACTATGACTTAATTTAGGTCTTTTGAATAGTTAAGGTTGGCTAAGCTAAAATATGATGTTTGATGTGCTAGGTAGATTAAATACACTTATAAACTGATATTTTCAACATAAAAGGGATTGTTTATACTCAATCCCATGGGAAGTCCACTCACTGCATGAGGGCTGTCCACACTGAGGAGACTAATCTCCTTCACTGACAGTAGATGCTAAACACATCTATGAAATTACCTGACTTCAACATCTTAGATTAGTGTTTCCCTAAAGAGCAGCACTCCAGAACCTCGCTAAATAACACACAGACTTTAATCAACACTTGGGATTCTTCTGTTCTTGTGCTAAAGCCCTGGTCTGGTCCACTCTTAAGATGATCTCGCCTAGATCTCTTGGGATGATTTGGTTTTGATTTCAGGTCTTGCTGGATTTCTCTAAGCACCTGTTCTGTTCTTTCTGCATAAGCCATATCTCAGCTGAAGTCTAGAGTGTCCCAGGACCTCTGTTTATTCTGTTCTGTGGGTATCATGCAGACAAAAAGCTCCTTTTGAAGTGATCATGGAAAACTTCTTGTGAGGGACTTGGCATTTTAAGTGAGTGGCATCCCTGCTCTTTATTAATTATACATTATTCAGCAGAACTTTAATATTACCATCTCATGAAATTTGTTAAAGGAAAAAGAGAGAGTTAACCCATAATCATGCTACCTAAAATAGGCACTGTTAACATTTCAGTGCACATTATTTCTTTTCCTATGTGTGCAATTTTGCAAAGTTATAATCATCTCCAATATACAATTTGATCATATTTCCCACTTAAATATTATAATACATGTATTTTTTAGTGTCTCTACTAAGTCTTCATCACTTACCTTTCATAGCTGCACAATAGTTCACCGAACTGATGAATTTGGTTTACTTATCTATCTTATTATTTCTAAGTACTTTTTTCTTCCATATCTTTGTGACTTTAGTGTTCTTTTATACACCCTGATCTCTCACATGGAGTTAAAATTACTCCCAGGCCAAAGGAGAATTTTTGTTTGTGTCAATTTACACTGAAGCTCAGGTAAAGGAGTCAAGGTTCCCTGGGCATCTGCTGGTCAGGAGATAGAAACCATGAAAACGCATTCTAGTGCCACTCACAGGAATGTGTAGCATCTGTCTTAGGAAGCACCCTGGTCCTTTACCTGCTCTGTTTCAAGCTACTCTATGTCTTGCAGACAGAACAGCTGATAACCCTGTGGGTCCTGTTTGTCTTCACTATTGTGGGAAACTCTGTTGTGCTGTTCTCCACATGGAGAAGAAAAAGAAAGTCCAGAATGACCTTCTTTGTGACTCAATTGGCCATCACAGGTAAGTAACAACGTGTATACCAGAATGAGAGAAGAAAGCTAGATGCAAAATTCCCGTGGTGTTAGAAAGTCTGGTAATAATTTCTAAATGGATATAAAAGCCATGTTTGAATGTTTCCTTTAGCAAGTTTAGTACATTTAGATGTCCACAAGATTCACTTACAAAAATAACTTCATATGTTACCAACATGAGAATGTCACCTTCAGTGTCCTCACAAAAGCCCTCTCTGTAGGGCTTCATGTTTCCTATACAGAAAAGTCTCCCTAGCATGCTAAGATCATTTTATCTTATCATGCCATTTAAAAGAAGAAAGAATACATCCTAGAAAATCAACCATCATGATCTATATTTAATGATAAAATGTGACATCTCCAGTCCTTTGCAGATTGAAATCTATGGATATGATTTTCAAAATACAAATATGTGGAATACTGCTGTTGGAGGTAGCATGAAAATAAGCTGATATTCAGGATCTGGATTCTCTAATATGGCTGTGGGGCATGTCATGTCCAGTTCAGAAGTGTGGACACAACACATCTGGAAGGGGAAGGGAAGGAACATGGAGGAGGAGGAGGAGGAGGAGGAGAATCAAATGAGGCTCAGATGGAGGGAGCAAGGATCCTCAGACCAGAGGAAGGGTGGAACCAAATGACTCTCAGAAAAAGTCCATGAAGAACCAGATATGGAGCTGAGGGATAAGCTAGGAAGGTAGATATAAAGTAGTTTAATTTGGATCAAATTATAGAAAAAATGGGAAAATGTTTTACATGTTGCAGGAAAGATGGTAAGTCTCTATCAGAGGCTGCTCAACACATCTCATGATCAACGTGGGCTATGCATTGCCTCCGCTGCAACAATGGCAGTGGACTTCTTGGGAATTTTACTTTGAGCCACAATCTGAGAAATTTCTATTTTATTGGATATTTTCTTTATTTACATTTCAAATGTTATCCCTTTTCTTGGTTTCCCCTCCAAAAACCCCCTATCCCATCCTCCCCCCCCTGCCTCTATGAGGGTGCTCTCCCACCCACCCACTTCTGCCTCCTCACTCTAGTATTCCCCTACACTGAGGTATTGAGTTTTTACAGGACCAAGGGCCACTTCTCTCATTGATATCCCACAAGACCATCCTCTACTACTTATGCTGCTGGAGCCATGTGTCCCTCCATGTGTACTCTTTGGTTGGTGGTTTAGTCTCTGGGAGCTCTAAGGGGTCTGGTTGGTTGATATTGTTGTTCTTTCTATGGGAAAAATTTCTTAAAGAAAATTGTTGTACATTTTATTTCTTTAATAACGTTTAAATTAATTTTTGAAAAACTCATACAATGTAGTTTAACCATATTCACTACCATCCTCCAACTCCCAGTTGAGAGCTCAAATCTCAAACCACAAACAGGAAGAAAAAGAGCACATTTTAACTTGCATGAGTCTGTGAAACCTCAACAGCCCCCACCCCTCATGAGTGCCATACTTACTTCAGGAAGGCCACACTTCCCCATCCTTCCCAAACAGCCACCAAAAGGAGACCAAGTGTTCAAATGCTCAAGACTTGTGCAGACATACAGTCAGGCAGTGGTGGCGCACGCCTTTAATCCCAGGAATTAGGAGGCAGAGGCAGGGGGAATTTCTGTGTTCTAGGCCAGCCTGGTCTACAGAGTAAGTTCCAGGACAGCCAGAGCTATACAGAGAAACCCTGTCTCAGAAAAAAAAGACTTGTGCAGACATATTATTCAAACTAACACATTTCCTTTTCTTTTGAGAACTTTGTTTAGTTTTATACCCCATTTGTAGTTGGGTTGTTTGTTTCCTTGAAGTTAATATTTTTTAAAAAGAATTATTTGAATACTCTACCTGTTAATCCTCTGTGGGACATATAGCTAGTGAAGGCTCTTCTCAATTCAGCAGACTACCCCTTCCTTCAAGGGATAATGCCCTTTGCTAAGCTGATGCTATTTTGTTTTATGTGATCCTATTCACCAACTCTTGGAATTAAGACCTGAAATTAACTGATCTTGTTGTCTTAGAGAAAGCTTTTATATTTTTATACTTTTAGAAATATTTCAAGTGAAGAATAATTTTGAACAAGTGAAATATTGCCAGAAGTCTAAGATTGAGTCTCAGGGTCCTAAGATGGTATGTCTTACAAAGGCTATTGAAAGGACCCCCTACACAAGGCGCCATGACCTCGGAGTCTTTGGCAGCAAAGATGAGAAGACATGAGTAAGAAAGAGAGCGTTTATAAACAAAAGCAGGCATCATTGAGGAACCCCACTCTTAGAATTTATATAGATATGATTTCATACCCCTACCCATTTCCCTGTGTCTCCTCCAAGTTTCTCTAACTCTAAGCCCCTGTTATATTTGTCTCTGGCTACCTGTCTCCCCCTGATCCCTCCTGTCTCCCCTGACCCCTCCTGTCTCCCATGATCCCTCCTGTCTCCCATGACCCCTCATTCTCACGGACATCTAATTTTCATCAGCTCATGTGATTTTATTGCATGCAAGACTAACCAAACATTCACCTCTTCCTTTGTTTTGCATTACCTGCAAAAACATGGATTTTTATGCTAAAAAGACTTTAGTGAACACTTTAAGAAACATACTTACATCATTAAAAACCAAATATCTTAAAATTGTATATAATATGTTCTTACAACTGCCAGCTGCTACCAGAATTTCTCAGTTCTATGTTGTTCCAACTGTGTGTCTTATCTGTACATTCTTAAAAGTTTAATTTATTTCTAAATGTCTATTATGTCAAAAATCTTGCTTTTCTTTGTTTAATTTGTATTTTATTTGCCTTACTTTTTATTCCTACCAAAGAATATCATTTAGATCCTTTGTTTTCAAAAACAGCAGATATCAGGCTTCTAAATAGAGAGAAAATAAGTTTCTGTCTAAAGAAATAACACCAGAGCCAGTTATAATGAGAAATGTATTGGCAAACATATGAATTCACATTTTTCTTAAAATTCTCCTGGTCAGAAAAGAAACCCTTCTGAATTATTTTAAATGGTGAGTTCATGGTTCTAGCTATTAGCATATTATGTGGTCTTATTTCAAACAACTTAAACTTGTCCATTTACAACCAATACTATAACCTATACTAATTCGAGCAATGTTTGAACTTCATTACAAGGTATTCATCACTCCTGCAGAGAGCTCAGACTTGAGGGTAAACAATCCATAAAATAATTTTTAATCCAAAAGAATTGTAAAATGCTGTTCTTAAAACATGCAAAAAGTACTTAAACTTTTACATAGCATATAGGTATTATATATACTTAATCTAAAGGAAGTTTGTTAAGAAAAAAGATAAAACTATTAGAATTATGAGCTCAGGTAAGATCGACTATAGCAACAGTTACATTGTATATACGCTAAGTAGCCACACCAAAATAACAATATCATCATAATACATTTCTCAAATTACCAGCTATAATCTTTTCAGAAAAAAATACCTTAAATTTAATATATAAAAGGTTCAGATTTAAAAGAAAAGCAGAGGATAGTAAATCACTGTAGGTTGGCTTTCCATTACAAACAAAATTCACACTACATATGATGACCATATTTGACCTGGGGGTAATTTGTTAATAACCACAGATATATACATTTAAAATTAAGAAGTTGAAAATTTTGCGACATTATAGAAGACGGGCTCACAAAGTATGAATCCAATCCACATTTCACCAGGACCAATATTAAGCTGTAAGGTTGAGCTTGTGAAGAATGGAGGACAGGGATGGAGGAGTTTAACATTTTCAATGGTCCATGCAGACTTTATTTGAGGACTTAAAATTTTTTGTCTACATGGACAGTGCCATGGTAAGACTTCTCCACAGTTTTTATTTGTAATTTTTAAAATAAGCCTGAAACATTCCGTGCCTCAGTCTCCCTAATGGTAGAAATAAAGTATAGAGGGAAATTTTCTACTGACATGAATGGAAGCCTTCATGAAGATCATGTGGCCATCTAAGTTAAAGAGAAAAGCTCACATCATCTTATACCTGTTGAGCATTAGGATTCTGTTTGGAGCTGTGTGTGTTGGGTTTTTCTACATAGAGGACAGAACACTAAGACCCTGGACCTGAAAAGCAAAGGCAGAGGCAGAGGCAGAGGCCTCTGGTATAACCTCATCAGGGTGAGCTGGTCTCACTCGAACGTGCTGATGGCAGACTGTCTCTGCAAAGAACAAGCCCACTAAGTACAGCTGTCCTCTATAGGTGACTTCCTGTTGGCACCCAGGGGAAGACATTAATTTAAGGGGCTGCTGTGGTTACTTCTCTATTGCTGTGAGAAAATAGCTTGGCCTCGGCAACTTCGAGGAGGAAACTTTGGGCTGATGGGTAACAGAAGGGTAACGGTCCATCATGGTGGTGAGTAGCATAAGCAGTGGTAGGAGCAGGAAGCTGCTGACTTCTTTGATCAGAGCACAAATGCAGAATGTGGGGGTCAGGTGTGGTGATTTGAATAGGAATGACCTCCATAAACGCCCAATTTGAATGCTTAGTCACTAGGGGTTGGCACTATTAGGGGATGTGACCTTGTTGGAATAAATGAGGCTTTGATGGAAGAAGTGTGTCACCGGCACAGGGGTGTGCTTCTGAAGATTCTACTGCTCAAGTCAGGTTGTGTCTGTCTTCTCCTATTGCCTGTGGATCCGCGCAGATATAGAACTCTCAGCTCCACCTCCAGCACCATCTCTGCCTGCATGCTACCATACTTCCAGCCATGAAAACAATGAATTACACCTCTGAACTGTAAACCAACCTCAACTAAATGCTTTCCTTTATAAGCTTTGCCATGGTCATGGTGTTTCTTTGCTGCAGTACAAACACTAATTACACATTGGGCATTAATTTAAACACTCAAAGTTCACCCCCAGTGAGGTACATCCTGCAGCAAGCCTCCACTTCCCCAAAGTCCCATAGCCTTCCCAAACAGAACTGCAACTGGAGGCCAAGTGATCAAATGCCTGAGCTTCTGGGATACTCAAACCACCATAGATATGGTTCTGGTTACTTCTCTTTTACTAGGTAACACAGTCCATCTTTGAGGGAAGTCAGAGCAGGAACTCAAGCATGAACTTGAAGCAGAAACTATAAGGAATGCTTTTGGCTGGCTTGTTTGGTCCTGGGCACATGCTTAGCCAACTTTCTTATATAGCTCAGAGCCACCTTCCCAGGGAATGGCAACACACACACACAAACACACACACACACACACACACACACACACACACACACACATGGAATGGACTCTTCTGCATCTATTAATAGTCACGATTGCCCCATGTTACAAGATTTGCCCATGGGCCGGCCTGATCTAGGCAGTTCTTCAATTCAGGCTTTCCTTGGAATGACTAGTTTACACTGTGTTGACAATAAAGCAAACTACAACAGGGGTTACTATAACATAAGCACTGTAGTATAGATGATTTAAGTAATGCTGTTCTACTTCCAATCAGGGGGTCGATGGAAACCATCCAAGTGCAGGAAATGAATTATTTAGTTATTCTGGTGGGACCAGGTTTTATTGCTACCATGGTAAGGACAGGTGTCTAACCTTGTACAGAGTTGCAATACTAGAATCAGACTGTGGTACACCAGGCTAAACAGTGAAGTAGAAGCAATGAAAGGCCATGGAAAAGGAAGCACCACAAAGCCAACAGGCAAGTTCAGTGAGGGCACCTGGAATAGAAGAAACTAAGACTGCTGTGGAAGCAAGGTTTCCAGATGAATACTGGGGAGGATAAATGAGACCTGTGGACTAGGTGCAAGGGGTGTTGTGGTAGGACATGTTAGCAGAAAACAAGGACACCAGAGGGGAAACCTGACTGTTGTACTGACTGGTTTTGTGTGTCAACTTGACACAGCTGGAGTTATCACAGAGAAAGGAGCTTTAGTTGGAGAAATGCCTACATAAGATCCAACTGTGGGGCATTTTCTCAATTAGTGATGGGGGGGGGCCTTGTGGGTGGGACAATATCTGGGCTGGTAGTCTTGGGTTCTATAAGAGAGCAGGCTGAGCAAGCCAGGGGAGGCAAGCCAGTAAGTAACATCCCTCCAAGGCCTCTGCATCAGCTCCTGCTTCCTGACCTGCTTGAGTTCCAGTCCTGACATCCGTTGGTGATCAACAGCAATGTGGAAAGTGTAAGCTGAATAAACCCTTTCCTCCCCAACTGCTTTTTGGTCATGATGTTTGTGCAGGAATAGAAACCCTGACTAAGACAACTGTACAAAATAAATTCTACGAAATGGTCAAAAGTAGTCCTGTGGCCTACCATTGACAGAGCTTATGTTTTAATATTTAAATTGAAATAGAAATACATCAGTTTTCTCACTTCCCTCCCTCCAACCTCTTCTAGCCACACCACCATGAACCACTCTTAAGTTCATCACCTCTTTTTTTTTTCTTTATTTACATTTCAAATGTTTTTCCTTTTCCTGGTTTTGCTCACAAAAAAAAAACCCAAACAAACAAACAAACAAAACCGTACCACCGCCTCCCCTGCTCACCAACCTCCTCACTCCTGCTTCCTGGTGCTGGCCTTCCCCTACACTGGGACATGGAGCCTTCACAGAACCAAGGACCTCTCCTCCCATTGATGAACAACAAGATCATCCTCTGCTACATATGCAGCTGGAGCCATGGGCCCCTCCATGCGTACTCTTTGGTTGGTGCTTTAGTCCCTGGGAGCTTTGGGGGTACTGGTTGGTTCATATTGTTGTTCCTCCTATGGGGCTGTCAATCCCTTCAGCTCTTTGGGTCCTTTCTCTAGCTCCTCCATTGGGGACCCTGTGCTCAGTCCAATGGTTGGTTGAGAGCATCTACTTCTGTATTTGTCAGGCACTGGCAGAGCCTCCCAGAAGACATCTATATCAGGATCCTATCAGCAAGCACTTGTTGGGATCCACAATAGTGTCTGGGTTTGGTGACTTTATATAGGATGCATTCCCAGGTGTGGCAGTCTCTGGATGGTCTTTCCTTCAGTTTCTGCTCCACACTTTGTCTCTTTATCTCCTCTCATGGGTATTTTGATCCCACCTCTAAGGATCAAAGTATCCACACTTTGGTCTTCCTTCTTGAGTTTCATGTGGTCTGTAAATTGTATCTTGGGTCTTCTGAGTTTCTGAGATAATACCCACTTATCAGTGAGTGCATGGCATGTGTGTTCTTTTGTTATTGGGTTACCTCACTCAGGATGATATTTTCTAGTTCCATCCATTTGCCCAAGATTTTATAAATTCATTGTTTTTAATAGCTGACTAGTACTCCATTGTGTGAATGTGCCATTCTGTATCCATACCTCTGTTGAGGGACATCTGGGTTCTTTCCATATTCTGGCTATTATAAATAAGCCTGCTGTGAACATAGTAGAGCATGTATCCTTATTACAAGTTGGAACATCTTTTGGGTTTATGCCCAGGAGTGGTATTTCTGGGCCATCAGGTAGTACTATGTCTAGTTTTCTGAGGAACTGCCCAACTGATTTCCAGAATGGTTATACCAACTTGCAATCCCACCAGTAATGGAGGAATATTCCTTTCTCCACATTCTTGCCAGCATTTGCTGTCACCTGAGTGTTTGATCTTAGCCCTTCTGATTGGTGTAAGGTGGAATCTCAGGGTTTTATTTATTTGCATTTCCCTGAGGTCTAAGGGTGTTGACCATTACTTAGGTGCTTCTCAGCCATTAGGTATTCCTCAGCTGAGAATTCTTTGTTTATCTCTGTACCCCATTTTTAAATAGGCTTATTTGATTTTCTGTAGTCTGCCTTATAGAGTTCTTTGTATATATTCGATATTAGCCCTCTATTGGATATGGGGTTGGTAAAGATCTTCTCCCAATCTCTAGGTTGTCATTTTGTCCTATTGGCAGTGTCCTTTGCCTTATAGAAGCTTTACAATTTTATGAAGTCACATTGGTCAAATTCTTGATCTTAGAGCATAAGCCATTGGTGTTCTGTTCAGGAAAATTTCCCCTGTGCCCATGTGTTCACGGTTTTCTCCCACTTTCTCATCTATTGGATTCAGTGTATCTGGTTTTATGTGGAGGTTCTTGATCCACTTGGACTTGAGCTTTATACAAGGAGATAAGAATGGATCAGTGTTCCTTCTTCTACATGCTGACCGCCAGTTGAACAAGTACCATTTGTTGAAAATGCTGTCTTTTTTCCACTGGAAGGTTTTAGCTCCTTTGTCAAAGATCAAGTGAACCTAAGTGTGTGGGTTTATTTCTGGGTCTTCAATTCTATTCCATTGATCTACCTGCCTGTCACTGTACCTGTATGATGTGGTTTTTATCACGATTGCTATGCAGTTGCAGTGCAGCTTGAGGTCAGGGATGGTGATTCCCCTAGAAGGAAAATAGTTTCCTATCCTGGGTTTTCGGTTATTCCAGATGAATTTTCAAATTTCTCTAACTCCGTGAAGAATTGAGTTGGAATTTTGATGGGGATTGCATTGAATCTATAGATTNCTTTTGGCAAGATGGCCATTTTTACTACATTAATCCTGCCAATCCATGAGCATGGGAGGTCTTTCCATCTTCTGAGATCTTCTTCAATTTCTTTCTTCAGAGACTTGAAGTTTTGTCATACAGATCTTTCATTTGCTTAGTTATAGTTATGCCAAGATATTTTATATTATTTGTAACTATTGTGAAGGGTGTTGTTTCCCTAATTTCTATCTCAGTCTGTTTATGCTTTATGTAGAGAAAGGCTACTGGCTTGTTTGAGTTAATTTTATATCCAGCCATGTTGTTGAATTTGTTTATCAGGTTTAGGAGTTCACTGGTGGAATTTGGGGGGTCACTTAAGTATACTATCTTATCATCCACAAATAGTGATACCCTTACTTCTTCCTTACCAATTTGTATCCCCTTGATCTCCTTTTGTTGTCTAATTGCTCTGGCTAGGATTTCAAGCACTATATTGAATAGGTAGGGAGAAAGTGGGCAGCCTTGTCTAGTCCCTGATTTTAGTGGGATTGCTTCAAGTTTCTCTCCATTGAGTTTGATGTTGGCTACTGGTTTTCTGTAGATTGTGTTTACTATGTTCAAGTATGGGCCTTGCATTCCTGATATTTCTAAGTCTTTTATAATGAAGGACTGATGGATTTTGTCAAATGCTTTATCAGCATCTAATGAAATTATCATGTGGTTTCTTTCTTTGAGTTTGTTTATATAGTGGGTTACATTGATGGATTTCCATATATTAAAGCATCCCTGAATCCCTGGGATGATGCCTACTTGATCATAATGGATGATCATTTTGATGTGTGAGAAGTTTATTGAGTACTTTTGCATTGATATTCATAAAGGAAATTGGTCTGATGTTCTCGTTCTTTGCTGGGTGGTTTAGGTATCAGAGTAATTGTGGTTTCATAGAACGAATTGGGTAGTGTTTCTTCTGTTTCTATTTTGAGAAATAGTTTAAAGAATATTGATATTAGGTCTTCTTTGAAGGTCGGTAAAACTCTGCACTAAACCTATCTGGTCCTGGGCTATTTTGGTTGGGAGATTATTAATGATTGGTTCTGTTTGTATAGGAGTTATGGGACTGTTTAGATCATTTACCTGGTCCTGATTTAACCTTGGTATCTGGTATCTGTCTAGAAAATTGTCGATTTCATCCAAATTTTTCAGTTTTGTTGATTATAGGCTTTTGTAGTAGGAACTGATGATTTTTTTGGAGTTCCTTATTTTCTGTTGTTATGTCTCCTTTTCATTTCTGCTTTTGTTAATATGGATACTGTCTCTGTGCTCTCTGGTTAGTCTGGCTAAGGGTTTATCTAGCTGGTTGATTTTCTCAAAGAACCTGCTCCTTGTTTGGGTGATTCTTTTTGTATAGTTCTTTTTGTTTCTACTTGGTTGATTTCAGCCCTGAATTTTATTATTTCCTGCCAACTATTCCTCTTGGGTGTATTTCCTTCATTTTCTTCTAGAGCATTCAGATGTGCTGTCAAACTGCAGTGTATGCTCTCACAAGTTTCATTTTGTAGGCACTCAGAGCTATGAGTTTTCCTCTTAGAACTGCTTTCATTGTGTCACTTAAGTTTGCATATGTTGGCTTCATTTTCACTAAACTCTAAATCGTCTTAATTTCTTTCTTTATTTCTTCCTTGACCAATTTATCATTGAGTAGAGTGCTGTTCAGCTTCCATGTGTACATAGACTTTCTATTGTTTATGTTGTTATTGAGGACCATCCTTGGTCTGTGGTGATCTGATAGGATACATGGGATTACTTCAATCTTCTTGAATCTGTTGAGGCCTGTTTTGTGATGGTCAGTTTTGGAGAAGGTACCATGAGGTGCTAAGAAGGTATATTCTTTTGTTTTAGGATAAAATGTTCTATAGAAATCTGTTAATCCATTTGTTTCATAACTTCTGTTAGTCTCACTGGGTCTGTGTTTGGTTTCTGTTTCCATAATCTGTCCATTGCTGAGAGTGGGATGTTGAAGTCTCCCATTATTATTGTGTGGGGTGTGATATGTGCTTTGAGCTTCAGTAAAGTTATTTTATGAATGCCAGTGCCCTTGCATGTGGAGCATAGATGTTCAGGATTGAGAGTTTTTCTTGTTAAATTTTTCCTTTCGTGAGTATGAAGTGTCCTTCCATATCTTTTTTGGTAACTTCGGGCTACTACAGCTTGTTTCTTGGGACCATTTGCTTGGAGAACTGTTTTTCAGCCTTTTACTTTGATGTAGTGTCTGTCTTTGATACTGAGGAGGGTTTCCTGTATGCAGCAAAATATTGGGTCCTATTTATGCATCCAGTCTGTTAGTCTATGTCTTTTTATTGGGGAATTGAGTCCACTGATATTAAGAGATATGAAGGAAAAGTGATTGTTGCTTCCTGTTATTTTTGTTGTTGGAGGTGGAATTATGTTTATATGGCTATCTCCTCTTTGGTTTGTTAAAAGATTATTTTCTTGCTTTTTCTAGGGTGTAGTTTCCTTCCTTGTGTTGGAGCTTCCCATTTACCATCCTTTGAAGGGCTGGATTGGTGGAAAACTATTATCTAAATTTGTTTTTGTCATGGAATATCTTGGTTTCTCCATCTATGGTAATTGAGAGTTTTGTTGGGTATAGATGGGCTGGCATTTGTGTTCTCTTTGGGTCTGTATGGTGTCTACCCAGGATCTTCTGACTTTTATAGTCTCGGGCAAGAAGACTGATGTAATTCCGATGGTCTGCCTTTATATGTTACTTGACCTTTTTCCCTTACTGCTTTTAATATTCTTTCCTTGTCTTATGCATTTGGTGTTTTGATTATTATGTGATGGGAAGAATTTCTTTTCTGGCCCAGTCTATTTGCAGTTCTATAGGCTTCTTGAATATTCATGGGCATCTCTTTCTTTAGGTTAGGGAATTTTTCTTCTATAATTTTGTTGAAGATATTTACTGGCCTTTTAAGTTGGGAATAGTTGCTCTCTTCTGTACCTGTTATCCTAAGGTTTGGTCTTCTCATTGTATCCTAAATTTCCTGGATATTTTGGATTAGGACCATTTGTGTTTTGCATTTTCTTTGACTGTTAAGTCAATGTTTTCTCTATGGTATCTTCTGTACTTGAGATTCTTTCTTCCCTTTCTTGTATTCTGTTGGTGGTGCTTGCATCTATGACTCCTGATATCTTTCCTATATTTCCTATCTCCAGTGTTGTCTCCCTTTGTGGTTTCTTTATTGTTTATACTTCCATTTTTAGATCCTGGACAGTTTTGTTCAATTCCTTCAGCTGTTTGGTTGTTTTTTCCTGTAATTCTTTAAGGGATTTTTTGTGTTTCTTCTTTAAGGCCTTCTACCTGTTTGCCTGTGTTCTCAAGCATTTCGTTAAGGGAGTTATTTATGTCCTTCTCAAAGTCCTCTATCATCATCATGAGATGTGATTTTAAATCAGACTCTTGCTTTTCTGGTGTGTTGGGGTATCCAGGACTTGCTGTGGTGGGAGAACTGGCTTCTGGTGATGCCAAGTAGCCTTGGTTTCTGTTGGTAAGGTTCTTGTACTTGCCTTTCACCATCTGGTTATCTCTGGTGTTGGTTGGTCTTACTGTCTCTGGTTGGAGCTTGTCCCTCCTGTGGGCCTGTAAGCCTATGTCAGCACTCCTGGGATAACAGCTCTTTCCTGGTAGAACCTGTATACAGAGGGTTGGGGAATAGCCTTAGCTCCAGGTGCAGATGGCAACCAGAAAGATCCTGTCCCAGCTGCTCCACTGTTCCTCTGCCCTTTGTGCTCCTTGCTGGTCCTGGTTTCGACAGGTATTGGAGAGAAAGTGACTATCTAACCTCTGAGCCCAGGAGTGAGAACACTCCTGGGAGACCAGCTCAATCCTGGTGGGACCTGTGTACAGAGGGCTGTAGAACAGCTCTAGCTCCAGGGTGTAGTGGCAACCAGAAGGCCACATCTTTTTTTCTTTATTATGTTACATGTATGTGGGCATGTCTCTCTGTGTATATGCTTACTACCTATTAAGTCCACTTTTTGTTTTGGTGTATACATGGTTTCAAAGCTGACCATCTGTGTTATAAGCTGAGGGACTTATCCACGAGTAAGGCTAATTCTGCTTCTCTTAGAAGTCAGTAATACTTAGTCTAGGGGTGTGTGGGACTCCATAAAATTTTTCTCCTTCCACATCAACAAACTCATTGATATTGCCATCGTTCCAGTCTCATTTCTAAGACAGAAGTTTTCACAGCACACTTCCTAGTATTCTGACATTTATAATATTTCTATCCCCTTTTTCCATAATATTCTCTGAGCCATGATATGGATGTATTGTTGAGACTGGGCTCCTCACAATCAGTTGATGTCTGAACTATGTTCAGTATGATTTTCTGTGTTGGCCTCCATTTGATGTAAAGAAATGCTTCTTTGATAAGGGGAGGTAAATATCTTTGAGTGAGTAGAAGGATGAGATTTAGAATGTAGTAAGGTATTGTGCTGGTCTAGTAAAGGGACAGTAGTAGATTCTTTCCTAATGCCAATTCCTCACTAGCCTCAGGAAGCTGGTTTGGTTTCTAGTATCAGGAATGATGCTCTCCTCTTGAGAGGTCTTAAGTGCAATTAGATAGCCATTGGCTATCTCTGGCATGTGAGTGCCACTTAATGTAACTTTATTTATAGCCTATCAAGCTGGTAATTACCATGGTTCATAGATGTTGCAGTTGGACAAGATTTTTAACTCCTTCCCTTTCTTGGTACTTTGCATAGTATTTTCTGGAACCATAGAAGCTAAAGTACAAGAAGTTAACTTTCAGATGGGAAAAAGTGTGTGGTATTTTCATCAATGGGAGCCCATCTTCAACTCCTGGAAGGCAACTGAGGGTCACACCACATCAGTAGTTTATATTGTTTTAGGAGTTACTTAAATTACACTTACCAGTTCTTTAGATGGGGGTTCTCACACCTGGTACTGGGAGATTTGTTGTTCTATAGTTCTTGTAGGGACCATTGTCATCTTAAGAGGCTTAAATTCTTCCCACATACACTTCTATATAAAATAATTATTATTTAAGGTTTCTATCAGGCAGTTTTAAGGTCATTTCACTCTTATCACTGCTTCTCCTATATTTATAGTGTGGAAAATTAAGCAAGGAGAGCTTGCCCTAGGTCATACAGTAACAGGAGACAAGAAATGCAAATCCAGGTACTCCTTTTTCCAATTGTGATCACTCAATAACTGTAGGCTGCACCTTCCTAGCATGCAAAAGTATACATAGGTGATCTATGGGTGCATGAACTACTTCAGGATAATGAAAGTGGATGTTGCAGAATTGAGAGAATGGTGCCAACATATTTGACAAATGTGTAGGAGTATGCAAGATAGAACATAAGAGTAACTAGGGGCAAAAGGATGTAAGAGCTAAATGTAGAAATCTCAAAAATTGAAAGTGCGATGACTCAGCTAAAATATCTATAGCCCAGCAGCTGCCTGGATTTCCAGCCTGCACAGTAAGTGTCAGGATTGCCTGGCTGGTAGAGACCTACTCATGAAGGACAGGACATGGGAAGTTCCTGCACACCCGGTAGCTCCCAGCTTGGTGTTATTGGTTGAAACTGGTTTTGCTAGAGGAATTTCTCTGCATTGCCTCTGTAAATATGCATGTCATGATTCACATCTATCAGCTCCTCCTAGATGGAGGGGGTTTCTGAGAGTCATTAGAATGGGAAGAGAGTATGCTGGGAGTGTGGGGTAGAAAATTACACCCATGTTTTTCTCCTGCTCCACAGGACTGCAAGCTCTCTGTCATCTAACCAGAGTTCCATTATGCCTTATGCCTATGAATATCCGTCCCATTAAAGAGGGATATTCTCTATGGATTAAATCCTTGGGATTGGAAAGGACATAGTTTCAGTCCTGTTTACCCCCTACTATATGCCAATGCCACAGAAGACAAGTGTCACACATTTGAAATTGTCCTGATTCAGGCGCTAGCGAGATGCCTCAGCCATTAAGGGAACTTGGTGCTCTCCCAGAATTGCCTAGTTCAGTTCCCATTACTTGAAGTAGGTGGCACATAACCTCCTGTAACTTCAGCTCCAGAGAACCCAATGCCTTCTGGTACCCCTACACATAAGTGGAAATAATCCATTTTTTAAAACCCCACCTCAGATTGATATGATTCATAGTAAGTTACACTAGGGTTTGCAGAAAGGCAAATTCGTTTTCCCCTCCCCCCCCCTTTTTTTAAAATCAAAACTTGGGGAAGCTCAGGCCTGGAAACATTTTCATTTGCAAATTTACCAAGAGATAACTGAAGACACTATTTTTTTCAAAGAATGTATTCTTCTCTAAACTCTTATAAATAAAAATGTTCACAAACTCATTCTTTCATGAACATTTTGACTTGACAGCACCTTGAGTTACTCAACTTGGTTAGAATTGCAAGCAATTTTACTCCTGCCTTGGGAAAATGAACACTTTTATGAATATTTATGTCCTAGTTAGCTTTTTAGTGTTTTGATAAACACAATGACAAAAAGCAATGGGGAGCAAGGGGTTTATTTGGCTTACAGATCTGGCTTGTAAGCCATCATTGAAGAAAACCAAGGCAAGCAAGGACTCTAGGCAGGAAACTGGAGGCAGGAACAGAGGCAGAGACCATGGAAGAAAGAGCTTAATGGATTGTTATTAATGACTTGCACATTTTACTTTCTTCTACTTACTCATTGACACATGGTCAGAGTGGTAGCACCCAGAATGAGCTGGTTTCTCCCACATCCACCATTAATCAGGAGAGAACTACACAGACTGGCTTATAGGCTAACCTAATGGGGGTGGGCGGGATTCTCAGTGGAGTTTCCTTTGCCCAGATGATCCAAGATGGTGTCAATTTAACAATAAACTAACCACATCGATTGGTTAAATCTAATCTAAAAAGTGGGAATATCATTTAGGAGTCTGGTAAAGATGTAGGGGGGTAGTATATTTGAGGTACCCATTCCAAGGAGAGGCACCTGTTTCTCAGGGATACCAGCTGCGAATGACCTCTGTCATTGCTGAAGAACAAGTTCTCTAAAATCTCTGGATCATACCAAAGCCTCCTCATTCACCTGCATTTTTACTTGGGACTTTGCACAGGTTTATCTCTTAATCTTAGTGTGAGTGTGGAGAAACTCAAACTTTCTCATGCAGTAAATGCCCAAAGGAGTTCAAGACATGATGCTTTCAAATTCCCAGACTGATTTATATTGATTATTTTGAACTGAATACAGTTAAAAGCCATAAAACCCTGGAGAGGCTTTCTCTAAATCCTTCTCTACCTAAAGACAGATCACCCACCAAGAACCCAATGAATATGACTTCTTCCATGGGAATTTCATTATCCCAACGGAAAGGAATCTTACCCTGAGAGCCATCCGGAAGCTGATGTAGCATGCCCAGGTGGCCTGTCATATCTCCATCAAGTCCGTTAATAATTCATCGGTATTTCATATACATCTCACTTCCTTCTAAAGTGATTTGGTAGCAACTCCACCCCCTTTTGTGCCCTCCTACATCTAATTTTAAAAATTAATACATTTGTGTACTTTTCACCTGTCACTTCTCGTTTAATAAACCCTGTTACTGGATAAAGAAGGGAGCCTATTTTTCCTTATCTTATTATATCAGCCAATTCAGATGCCCTCATTAATGACAGAATATTTGAAAAACTGTTTTCAGAACCATTATTAGTGGCTCTTCTGAGGCAGGAAATAAGTACAAGCAGTCATAGTTGGGTAAGGCCAGTAGACACTCATCATTAAAATCTGTTCTGTCAGTCTCCTACTCACAGCCCAGAGCTTTGAAGAACTCTCTGAGGAACAGCCTCATTTCCAATTAGTCTTTTATTCATTTGGCTGGTAAGTCAATTGGAATTAGACTTAGCTTTAGCTACACACACATAAGACATAGATAATGGTGGCTTAAATTTATGTAGATTAATATTTTTTTCCTCAGGTCAAGAAGTGCATATCTGGGTAATCCAGGACTCTCGTTTTTTCTTATAATTGGGGACCCAAACATCTTTACATACTTATCGTCAAGGCTAGTTCATGGTATGGAAGGCTACTGATTTTAGACAGTTGCTAGAATTTCTGCCAGTTCATGCCCAAATCCCAGCCAATAGAAGATGAAAGGAAGAGCAAAGGGATTCCTGTGAACTCTCTGTCCTTCTTTTACCTGGAACTCCCACCTAGTGATGTTTTTGTATGTCACTTACCACCTCTAACTGCAGGAAAGACTAATAATGCTTTTATTTTTTTTAAACTTCTAATGTGAGCTGATTGGCCAGAAGAAAATGAAGTTTTATTTCTTGAGAGAGAGAGAGAGAGAGAGAGAGAGAGAGAGAGAGAGAGAGAGAGAGAGAGAGAAGTCTATCAAGTCTCTGTCATTGCTCAGCTTCTGTACTTCTCCAAGAACTAAGGCATCCAGGCAATAGATGTCTAGCCATTCATTCCATCCCCCATTTATGCAGGTTCCTTTCAGAGTTACAATGTGCAGGATTGTTCCTTTACTCTCACATGCCAGTGAGCAAAGAAGATATCTGTGACCCCAAAAGCTATGATAATTGTCTTCACTGAAAGCAAGCTTTGGATTTCCCAGCAGACCTTAGTGGGTTTCCTCTAAACCAGCGGAAAGCTGACCCTTTCCAGAGATGAGACCCAAGGCTGATCGCCACAATTTCAGACGCCTGTTGAAACCTCTGCGTTCCTCTTGATCTTCTGAAAAAGATTTACACCCCAACTTCCCATTCTGCCTTCTTAAATTTGCCATGAGGTTACTACAGAGACTGACAAAATACAGGAAAGCATATGTTTTCACTGGTTTATCCAAGGGAAATTTAAAAACACCCAAATATATAGCTAGAAGAAAAGATGCACAGGAAAAAGTGAAGGGGAAGGGAGCAGAGCTTCGGTGCCTTCCTCAGAGGCTCACCCTAAAAGTCACAAAGGCTTAGGCATGTGGATATTCCCAGCACTTATTTTTGAGTGGGTTTGGAGAAGGTCTATAGCTGGTACATGGGAAACTTTGTAGTTTCTTCTTTCTTCCACTCTTCTTCACCATTTTCCCATCTTTTCGACCCTCTAACACTAGATATGAGAGAAAAGAAGTTAGAGGGGAAAGGAGCTGATGGTCTTGTTAAACTACTTCTTACTGATTGGGGTGTGAATTACTTGGGGCAAGTTTAGTCTTCACCCTCAGGATATCTAATCTAACCTTCTTCTTCTTCTTCTTCTTCTTCTTCTTCTTCTTCTTCTTCTTCTTCTTCTTCTTCTTCTTCTTCTTCTTCTTCTTCTTCTTCT
>NC_034599.1:19430259-19454064 GCF_900095145.1 Mus pahari
CTCCTCCTCCTCCTCCTCCTCCTCCTCCTCCTTCTTCTTCTTCCTGTTTCTTGTTTCTTCTTTGCACACAACTACTTAACAAATAACAAACAACAGCAACAATGCAACAACTAACAACTAACCAACAGCTCCTCGACCCTTGGGGTTCTAACATTTATCTATCTTCTGAAGAGTCCCCAGCATTCCAAAACTCACATAATCGCAGAAACTATCTGCAGCAGGCAAAAACTCACCTCTGCTAGAGCATGAGGCCAAACATTGTGAACTGCTGGGGACAGCCTGAGGCAGCTACATATTCCACACTAGGAATAAAACAAAAAATATACTTATAATATTTCTGTGTTTAAAACCAAAATTCTCAATATAAGGCTCTGTTACATAGACATGGTTATTTAAATCAATAGCCACCATTTATCACTTAACCTTCAGCTATTAGTCCCCTCCCAGAGGTTGAGAGATGGAATGGATAATCTTAATCTTCACTAATTCTTCCTTGATCTTCTAATGAGCAGTCCTGCTTCTAAAACTATCAGGGAGTGGCAGCCATTTCATAATTTATCCACATTTCAAAAGATACTTATTTCTTTAAAGATCAAAAGAACTTTGGCAGTTGCATACCAGGAATCAGGACAAGAACCCAAATGTATTTCACATTATCAGAGCCATGCCCTCTTTTGATCTCCTGTCCTGTCAGCCTCACTTGGTACACTCTCTATACACTATAGTGTTCATTGGATACTTGTACCATTATACAGAACAATTCCTATACTGCTATTTATTACTCTATCCCAATTTTAGGCTTGCTGAAATTAATTGATGAATATTCTTATAATTAAATCTTTGTGAACATTCATTGTAACACATTTAAAGATAATTTATAAAAGAGGACTTACTACACCAAAGAAAGACACTCATCTGGGTTTCAAATTGGCAAATGACCTTCTAGACCACCTAGGTCAAAATGAATCTGCTTGGCATCTTGGCTTGAGGCTTAATCTTGAACTTGTAAGGAAAACAGCTGCTATTTTGGCACATCCTGCAATTTTTAGCACAGCCATTCTAACAATTTTCTGGATGAACTTAATGACTGTTTTTATTTTATGTGCTAAAGTGCCAATTAAAATTTATTAGTCATTTATCATCTTCTAGACTTACTTGTCTGTTTTATTCAAATGCAATAAGGAGGGAACGCTGATGAGAGCTGCTCCCATTGAGTGCACCACAAAAGAAAGACGAAAAGCACATTATTTTTGGCACACATTCAAATCATCTCTTTCCGGGAGGGCCAGACCTTTAAATACTGCAAAGAAAATTAGCTGAAGTGCAATTTGCTGACAAACCTCGGAACTCTCCACCTTTGTCACTCTTCAAAAAGTATGTGTGGGCAGAGGAAGTGAGGCACTTGCCCAGAGCCTAGAGAGAGAGAGAGAGAGAGAGAGAGAGAGAGAGAGAGAGAGAGAGAGAAAGAGAGAGAGAAGAAGTCTTGCAGCTCTCCTTGGCTTGCCATTCAGGTGAATTCCACATTTAATTCATTTTTGTATCATTAACACTTTTATTATTAGTCATTAACACCTAACATACTAAAAACTGAATTTTTCTCTAAATCCATACATTTTGAATGAGATGTTACCATTTTAATTTTCTAAATGTTTTTCAGACAATAACCAGATGATAGTTTTATCCACTGTTTTTTTTTTTTTTTACTTATAAGATATTTTATTTGACAGTTTGTAGTCAAAGGGTATTTTTTAAAAACACCTGTCCTTTGAATAGATTGAAAGTATTTGGAGGGGGCTGGCGAGATGCTTCAGAGGATAAATGTGCCTGTTGCCAAGCCTGAGGACATGAGATTGGTAACTGGACAACGCACAGTAGAAGGAACAAACTGATCCCTGCAAGTTGTCCCTTTGCCTACACATACACACTAAATAAATAAATACAAATTAAATACATTTTAAGATTAGAACATACAGTTATATTTAAAAACAATTTTTATCCTTTGACAATTATATTATATATAATATATATTAGAAATATATTGTATATCTTATATCTTATATATCTTATATGTATATAAGATACATATATCATATATATATATACATACACACACACACACACATATATATATATATATATATATATATATATATATATATATATATATATACCAAGTCCACTCAGTCGACAGGTTCTCCAGTGGAGGAGCGAGGATTGAAAAGAAAGAGACAATTAGACAATACTGCAGCATGACCTCAATCAATACTGAGACTAAAGGCAGGTTTTTTTTTTTTTTTTAGTTTTTTTAACTTATTTTATTAGATATTTTCTTCATTTACATTTTAAATGCTATTCTGAATGTCCCCTATACCCTCCCCCCACCCTGCTCCCCTGTCCACCCACTCCTACTTCTTGGCCCTGGAGTTCCCCTGTATGGGGCATATAAAGTTTGCAAGACCAAGGGGCCTCTCTTCCCAACGATGGCTGACTATGCCATCTTCTGCTACATATGCAGCTTTTCCCAATCGCTTTTATACCATTTTTATTACATGCAAGCAATAAGGGCAAACAGTACAATAAACACAAATAGTCAAGGAACAGGCAAGGCCTTGAGCAAAATCCCATGATCTCTGTTTCTAAGGGCTCGTCAGGATGACCACAATATCTGAGTCTACTTCCTTGCCCAAGCCCAAACTCAGATTCTTGCCTGAAGCCTACTTCTTTTGTTCCACCCTATTATGATTCCTGCCTGAACTTACTTTCCTGTTCTAGCCTAAGATTAGATTCCTGCCTGAGCTTACTTCCTTGTCCTTGGTCAATGTCAGATTCCTGACAAGTCGCCCCCGAAGCTCCTCACAATATATAATCACTTTAACAATATTCAGTACTCCATACCCTTTCTTATCCCCTCTCTTGTCCTCCCTGGAACAATTTCTTATTTGAAAACATTCTCTTTCTAAGTTCATATCTTTTACAAATTTTTAATATTTTATGTATATGAATGTTTGCTGCATGTATGTCTGTGTATCACGTGAGTACCTGGTAGCTTCAGTAAAGAGAGAAGGTGATGATAAATCCCCTAGAATTAGAGTTACAGACAATTATAAGCTGTCCTGTGGCTTCAGAAAACTGAATGGAAGTCCTCTGAAAGAGCATTAAGACATCTCTTTAGCACCCTTTTGAGTAACTCAACAAGTTATTGGGATCATGGGTATCTCACCAATGCCTTATAAGTGGGTTGGATGGGACCTAATGAGATCTTCCCTCATCAGTTTGTGTGGTCTTGTAAAGGCCTTATACGGGGAACCGTATTCTCAGTGATCTCACAAGGACAATGGCTTATGCCCATGATGATGAGCTATTCGTGCTCAATGGCCTCCAAATGTGGAGGAATGACTTTTCTTCTAGGTTTTAGGCACTGTTGAGTACATTTAACAGTACTCCTCCCCCTCCTCCAGCTCTGGGCTTGAAAAACAATTGACATATACAAAAATGGGAACAAGGAAGCTTTGGAAGTACAAAACAGCCAAAAGAGAATGAACAATGGGTATTCTATTCAGAGTGAGCTGTGGCAGACTCAGCTATCATCATCTGTGTTGGCTGAGATTGAGAGACAGCACTATGAGTTGGACAATTAGCAGTGTTTCAATGTGCCCTCACCAGAAGAGGCATGGTTTGGGCTAGTGGGAAGGGGAACTAGGAAGACAGCCGTTTTATAGGACTGCTCAGCATACCATACTTTACACATGGTGTCCTTCTCCTTGTTCAAAGTCAGACCAAAAATATATATTAGGGACTCTGTCACTTATTAATTAAGTTCTGGATGTTTTGGATTGATTATATCAGTGCTGTACTATTCTCGACTAGGATCATCAGACCAGGGATGATGCCATCCACAATGGGTTGTGCCCTCCTCCACCAGTCACTAATTAAGAATATGCCTTGTAGTCAGACCTTATGGAAACATTTTCAGTTGAGGTTGGTGTATGTGTCAAGTTGATGTAAGACTAGCCAACACAGTCTATCTATCTATCTATCTATCTATCTATCTATCTATCTATCTATCTATCTATCTATCTATCTATTCATTATTTGAAAATTTTTGTCACATAATCAGTCCTATGATTTACATGTTTAAATATAAATTTATGCTTTCTTCATATTGTAAAGTGTTTTATTTTCCTTTTAGTTTCTCTTACTGACAAGTTACACATGACCCAACACCCTGTTGGTTGATTTTTCCTACTACATGATGGAGTCTGTTGTTAAAACCGCCTGTCAGATTTTATTTTGTTCTTCCATTTCAGGATTACCACTTGCAAAAGAAATTAAGCATTTTAGCCCAGCTAGCTCATTCAGTACAGCATGATACTCTTAATCTTGTGGGTTCAAGCCCCACATTGGGCACCAAATATAAAAGAAATTAAGCATTCTAGCTAACCTGTATTAAAAAAAAAAAAAAACATAATCCAGATTTATTTATTTATTTACAAACAGTAAGCCTAGATGGGACAGTTTGGAGCTATTCAAACTTATTTCCCAGTCA
The DNA here is from genome assembly GCF_900095145.1 of Mus pahari. Taxonomy (NCBI): domain Eukaryota; kingdom Metazoa; phylum Chordata; class Mammalia; order Rodentia; family Muridae; genus Mus; species Mus pahari. The sequence goes on from NC_034599.1 coordinate 19,434,806, forward strand.
CATGTCCCTTATTTCTTTCTGTTTTTCTGGCCACTTGCTCATGGTCATTCTCCTCCCATAGTGCCCTCCTCCACTAACTCCACATGTCCTTTTTTCTTCCTCTTTCTTGTCTTTCCTGAGACATACTCTTGATTCTTGAGTCTCGCCTTTCTCCCTCTCCTGCTCAGTCATAGGCTCTAGCCTTTTATTGACCAGTTAAATTGGGAAGCAAGGTTTATATAGTATCATTTGGTGTATGTGAAGATCTGCTTGTAGGGGAACAACTAGATCTTGGGAGCCAGTATTTAGCATTGAAATACACACAGCACCAGACCAAACCACTACAACCACAACATGATTTCCTATGATTTCTATTTCTTTATTCAACTGCTCATTTTTTTATTATTTCCTAATTGCATTTTAATTATCTAATTACATATACTTGCATTTCACTGAGTTTCTTTAAAAAGAGTATTCTAAATTTATTTTTAGACAATTAATTCATCTTCATGAAGGTTGTGGGATTTTATATATCTTTTTGTAAAATCATATTTTTTGGAGCTTTTGTTACCTGTATGGCCTTGGCAATGTGTTGGAAAGAACAAGCCTCTCTTTCAATTTTTGCAGTATAATTTATCAAGCTAAAAGTTCTTCCCTGCAAGTTCTGAGCTGAAGAGATTGCTTCTGGAATCATCACCAAGTGGAGTTTAATCCAGTAACATGGCTTGTTCTGGGTTGACAGAGGCTTTCTTCTTTGGGGCTGGTACAAATGTGGGCATCAACTTCAGGAATAGCAGACATGGGACCTCTTTGCAGGTACATAGGTGACTGTGGCTTTGCAGGTCTCTAGGAATACTTCTTTGTGTTCCTTTATGGGCCTCTGGTCCCCAGGCTATGGCTAAAAGCAGGGATGTTCCAAGTCCATATCAGAGACCATGACATCTAGGCCTCTCTGTGGGGTCACAGAAGCCTTGTGGCTTCCCGTATGAGTAGACCTGTACTCTGACTTCAGCTAAGAATTATGGAGCAAATTGATAGATAGTACCATTTCAAGATCCACCATGGGTGTGAGATCAGAGTATCTACACCCAAGAACTGTAATTGATGAGTCCTGCTTCCGATACCCAGGTGAGAAGAACTATTCACAAGCTCATAATGGAAGGGGTCAAATACAAAACATGGGAGTCACTGAGTATCCACTAAGCTACAGAAGTTGACTATCCTGCTGAGGGTACTCAAATATGCAATTCTCCTAGTGGGACTTCATTTGGGTGGAATTGCTCCTAGATCATAAAGGTTGAAATCAAGTGTCAGAGTTAATCTATAATGTTCCACAGTAATGATTTCAGCACGTCTGGCCCAATGGCATCAGTAGAAGAGTCCTAACAGTTTCCTATGTGGGTAAGATGCTCACAATCTACAGCAGCTCTATCAGCTCCAGTCATGAATAAGGAACTGTATAGAAACTGCTTTGGGCCACAAGTAGGCAAGCTTTTCTGTATGTGTTACACAGGAGTTCCATGCATGGTAACAGTCACAGGAAGGGACTGGTGCATGGAGAAAGACATGTAAGGGTCTGTTGTGCATCAATGTTAGGTATCTTTTTATGTTGACCTCAGTTGGTGTCTCCATGAGACTTTGTCTGGGCAATACTAAGCAGGGGCCATGGCCTAACAGGGCTAAGGACAAGTTATAATGCTGTTTGAGGATCCACTGCAGACAAAACGTTGGCAACATAAAGCTCTGGATGTCAGTGCAATAGAGTGCTTGGCTCTGCTCTGATCCCTTGAAACACAGTTTGGGCAGTGGACCCAAGGCTCAATGATGCTACAGGTGTGCTGGGTCCACTGGCACACGTGAACACTCCTCTGAGGCAGGAGTAAGGATTAACAAGAGGAAAGGCAAAAGGAAGACACAGATTTGGGAGGACTGTCCAGAGAATACTGCAGCCCCACAGGGCTGTGGGAAGCAAAATCGCAAGCTAGCAGAAACAATGGCTGACATATACATAGGATATCCAGAGGCCTCCCTGTTCCTTCCACCAACATTTAGCCCCTAACCTTGATCCTCAAGTGTATCTCTTCATATGGTTCCATGCTTCAGCAGGCCAAAAAAAATCTGCCTGCTTGCAAAACATCCTGCCAGGCCAGCAAATCCTGACCCAGTTTGATTATACCTAACAGGCAAACTTTCACAGAAACAGGCAAAATGGCTCCCGAAATATAGGCAAGTCTGTTGGAGAATACAGCAGTTACTAAGTCTAAATCCATGAGTACCATCATTGGGCTCCCATGTGGATGTAGCCTCTGAATTCTCAAAATGACCCTCCTAAGTCATAGGATACACTGGGATTTATAATCTGCTCTCAAGAACCTGCACAATAGCAGTTTCAGGTTTGAATAGCTGAAAAAAAACTTTGAATATTCAAGTGCCTGTGCCCTATTCTGGCATCTTGTATTGTCACTTATACTTTCTTTTGTATCTTAAGTATTTTAAAATTTGCTTTGCCAGTGACAAGTTTCAAAACATCCATTTTTTAATATTTTCTAATGTCTTTTTTAAATGTCAGCTTCTTGGTAATTCCCTTTTCACAACTTATTTAATGTCTTATTATCTTGTCATTTACCTCTTATTCCATGATGCTGAAGTGTTCCCAAAAATATAAAAGAATGCAAAACAGACATTGCCTAAAACTTAAATACACTTCCTGAACTAAAGCTTTCTGGAATGCATATTCTTTGTCTGATGTGTCTGTGCACCTTTCTACACCTCTAGTGTTAGAAAGTCTATTATATAACATGTTTGTCCCTCCAATTGTTTAATTGTATAACATCCGAGTACATGTGCAAACCTTTTATTTAGATACTCATTGGAGTTCTTGCACAGTACATAGACATTCCCTCCTTAAAGAGTAGGTTATTTTAATGATGAAAAACACTTTCTTCAACAGAAAAAAAAAATCCCCTACTTAAAGAATAGGTTAAACAGGGCCCCCAATGGAGGAGCTAGAGAAAGTACCCAAGGAGTTGTAGGGGGATGCAACCCTGTAGGTGCAACAACAATATGAACTAACCAGTACCCCCTGAGCTCGAGTCTCTAGCTGCATATGTAGCAGAAGATGGCCTAATCGGCCATCATTGGGAAGAGAGACCCCTTGGTCTTGTAAACTTTATATGACCCAGCACAGGGGAAGGCCAGGGCCAAGTAGTGGGAGTGGATGGGTAGGGGAGCAGGGGCAGGGGGAGGGGTATAGGGAACTTTTGGGATAGTATTTGAAATGTAAATAAAGAAAATAATAATAAATTAAAAAAAGAATAGGTTAAGTTCATAATGAAAAATGTATTTTTAAGCAGAAAAAAATTATCACCATCTCATTCTGGGAATAATTTAACCAAAGGGAATACCTTCTTTTCCCTATAGAACACTTTCTTCTCTTCTCTAGAAGGATTGCCCCTGTCTTTGTTTTTTTGGCTTTCTGTTCACTATGGTGCCCAAAAGGCTCTTTGCTGATAAACCTTTGCCCTCTCTTCTCTAAAATGGAGATATGCTACCTCCATCATCTTCAGAACGCCAAAAATCCATCTAGCTAGTTTAAGAATCTCATGCTTCTGAATTGCAAAGGTTGTAAAAGTCTTTTGCATTTTCACATGTCTGCTAAGGGAGCAACTTTGGCTGCAAGGAGTACAAGCCACTTACATGAACTGACCCTGTCATGCAATAATAGAAATATATGGTCTCTGGCCCAAGGAAAGAGAGTTTGACTGGTTTAATGGAGCAGTAAGTATGACTCTGTCTTCCTGTTGTCTTATTGCTTCTCTCAGCTTTCCAAGTTACACGATAATTCCACAATGTACCCATTCATTCCTTCCTAAGTCAATTCATCTAATAAACACCCTTAAGCACCTACCATGATGAGTGGCCCTAGGAGCTGAGGTCTGTTCTAGCTCTAATTCTTTAACATACCATTTGCTTTCCTTATAGAAAGTTCTGTGGTTGAATGGACCTTAGTCTTGGTTCATTTCAGCAATTTAGCCATGTAAGGAGAGAGGGAGGAGTATCATCCTCAGCCTTGCTAACTTTCTTAGCAGAAGATGCCAGTTAGTGTGCTGGAGCCTCTGTAATGAATAGCATAGACTGACTGGTTTAGAAGATGAAGTTTTGATATATTTCTGGGAGATAAAGGTCAAAATAGAGTTGTTGGTAGAGTCTAGTTTCCTCAAGGCCTCTCTGTGTCTTGTCATTACTGTCCTTTGTCTTTTGAGTCTTACTAGTTTGACCACTATGCAGGTCTGTCCTCCCTGCTCTTCATATACAGACTCTAATATTATTGGACTGGGGCTGACTCCAATGGGCTCCCTTCACTGTAATTACCTCTTTAATTATCCATAGTGCCGTAGTATTTGGAGGTCATATGAGGACTTCAACACACAAGCTTTGGAGGGCCACAATTCGCTCTTATCAATTGATTCTAGAAAACTCTTGACCATATTCACAGAGAACAAGTATGTTTCCAGAAGCTTTCTCAAAGAAATAGGAAAGCGCCCCTGCATAGAACTGTTTGCCAAATGCTCCACATGCTTCGCTGATCTCACTTGATTCATATGCTCATAATTGCACCAATCAATGTTAGTAAAGCATGAAGCTACATGCAGGAGTTAGGCTGAAGCAAAGCGACCACTCTCTGAGATCCAACTTTAGCCTAACACAGAGACTGAGTGGGCATTATGAGCATTTCAATTAAATGCTTATGTGTTTAAAAAAATTGACAGAAAAGATGATGCAGAAGGAATCTCCCATGTATTCTGAGTACTAAGAGGAAAAGTGTAGAGTTGCTGCCCTTCAACAGCTCATAATCAGGAGAAAGGGAAACACAATTGTACTGGGCCACTAAACACTCATTGCCTACATTAAAGAACAGAACAGAAGAGCTCCTAACAGCTTTAGGCCTCTTGAATACCTTCTTTAAATTTTTTAGTTTTTAAATGCATGTGTATGCATGTGTCTCTGCTTGTCATTGTGTGTACCACACATGTGTAGTACCATCAGATGCCAAAATAGGGCATCAAATTCTCTAGAACTTAATTTATAGGTGGATGTGATCATTCCTTTATGGGTGCTGGGAAACATACCCAGCTTGTCTGCAAGAATAGCAAATATTCTTAACCTCTGAACCATCTCTTGAACTTCCATCTATTGAGGATCTTCAAAAGTTAAAAACATCCTGGCATTAACTAAAAGGTGTCACACATATTAAATTATAAAGTTATCCTATTCCACTAAACTCAAGGCAACTTACAGGACTCAAATACACTGGGACTGCACTGTGTTTCTCTCATCATTGCAATTTCAAGTTCATGAGTGGTGAGCACTAACCTGGATCTTCATACAGTTACTATTTCCACCCTAATACCCTTGTCAGGTGAACACTCCCATGTTAGGTGAGGTTAATGAGACAGCAAAAGGAAACAGATTGTCAAAAACTCCCAGTAGGTCTGCAACTTTGGCACCTACCATCTTGCTTCTCCATGCTGAAGGGCATAAGAAACTAGGAGTACAGGTGGTCACTTTACCCTGAAGAGGCTTGCGGATAGCGGAGCATATGTTGGAAGTCACTAGTGAGAGTCGGGAAGTCTCCTCTCAGTGTCACAAGTTCTTAAAGTTGTACTCTTGGGATGCTCAAGAGAACAACTTAATATACAGAAGCAATTTCATGCTCTGTAATTGTGCCCTCGGCTTAACAACCATTCCAGTGAATGCTGCCAAGCACTTGTAGGATGGAGAATTATCGTCTATTCTTAGGTTTTTAATAATAAACATTTTACAATTCCAGGGATTTTTAATTCAGCTTTCTTTGACTTACTGTCTCTAAGAATATTGAAGGACAGTTATGGTGTACAGACAGATGTTGGCCATGATCAATGATCAGCCATGCCCTGGACACTGGCCTTGATGGAGCCGCCTTAATTCCTTAGGTTTTTCTATAATTGGGTCATTGTTTCCAAAGTTAACGAACCAACAGACAAGTTTACAAAGACTTCATGTAACATACATTTAAGCCAAATCAATTAATGATACTACAGAGTAACATACCCAACCACTTTTCCAGCATATCCAAAACTTCTTTTCAAAAAAAAAATTTTTTTATTGACATCTGATTCAAACATAGTGATACATGTGTACTGAAAACTCATAGTATTCTTTATACATAGTTTTCCCCAACTTAACTGAAACCAACACCTTACTGTGTAATTTCTGAGGGTAAACACTGAGCAGAGATATGTTGGCATATATAACATCAATCCAAGTCGTACCATTTCTTTCTTAAATGACTTCAGTACTATTGATCCTCCACTGTCTATACTTTCCTTACTAAAGCATGTGCCAGGGGTATAAAACTCTGATCCACAAGCTAATCAAGGCATCAACTTGTTTTTATGCATAGTTTTATTGGGAACACAGTCAGCCTCATTTATGTATATGTTGTCTACGGCAGTTTTTTGTATTAACCTGGAAGAGTTCAATAGATGTGGCATGGTATTTTAATTCAGGTCTGAAGTGTCCACCCCAGTCACATATATTGAACATTTGATGGGGACCAGGATTCAAAACCTTTGACACAGGAGGCAGACCTGGAAGAGATAGGCCATTGAACCTGGCTCTTCAAGGGTTATAATGTAGTCACACTCCTATGAGTAAGTTACATACTTCTGTTGCCAGTGACTGATCTGACCTACTTCCACTACTGTGCCCTCCCCCATTATGGTCGACTGATCCACTCTGAAACAGAATCAGAATAAATCTTTGCTTCTGTAAGTTATTTCCATAACTTACTTTGTCATGATAGTGAGAAAAGTAATGCAGAAAATTAGTTCTGAGAAAATATTTAGTGCAAGGAAACTGTAGCTCATAACATTTTGGAATTTGTTCTCAGGAAGAATGGGGAAGACTTAGAGCTCAGGCTTGAGAAGCACTAAAATGACACGAGCAGAGCTTGCACATCGTCCTGCTGGACGTTCAGAAGGCAGGAATACAGATACAAATGGAGCAGTACATTTAGGCTGCACTAACAGGATGCCAAAGAGGAAGAGACTATTGAAGATCAATCTACAAGCTTTTTATATTACATTCTCACAAAGACTCAGGCTATATAATATTCATATTCTGGGATTTTAAGGTGGACTAAGTTATAAAGTACAACATAATACTGAGGCTGTAGCATATGGTTACTCTTCACAGCTCTGGGCGAGATTTGTCATGAATTTAGAGCAACATGTAGAATAGAGGAGATGTGGAATGAGTATCCTGGGCAGTCATACTCACCTAGGGAAATAAATCCCCAGATCCAGCCTTGGGACCAGTCAGATGGCACAGGAGTTGTGCTAAAAAGAAGTCCAGATATGTTTCAAGATGGAGCAAGAACTTGGCACTATCCATAGAGTGCTGATTTAGCAGGCATGCAGAATGTAGAAGTTACCAGGTTACAGAGGGCAGTGACAAGGTTTCAAAAAAAAAAAGAAAAACCATCCAATGGGGACATTCAATATGTCGCAGGGATGTTCCTGCAAAGATTTTCTTTATTTTTAAATTATTTTATTAGACATTTTCTTCATTTACATTTCAAATGCTATCCCGAATGTCCCCTCTACCCTCCCTGCGCCCTGCTCCCCTGCCCACTCACTCCTACTTCTTGGCCCTGGTCTTCCCCTGTACTGGGGCATATTAAGTTTGCAAGACCAAGGAGCCTCTCTTACCAATGATGGCCAATTAGGCCATCTTCTGCTACATATGCAGCTAGAGATACGAACTCTGGGGGGTACTGGTTAGTTCATATTGTTGTTCCACCTATAGGGTTGCAGACCCCTTTAGCTCCTTGGGTACTTTCTCTAGCTCCTCCATTGGTAGCCCTGTATTCCATCCGATAGCTGACTGTGAGCATCTACTTTTGTGTTTGTCAGGTACTGGCATAACCTCACAAGAGGCCGCTATATCAGGGTCCCTTCAGCAGAATCTTTCTGGCATATGCAATAGTGTCTGGGTTTGGTGGCTGATGATGGGATGGATTCCCGGATGGGGTAGTCTCTGGATAGTCCATCCTTTCGTCTTAGCTCCAAACTTTGTCTCTGTAACTCCTTTTATGAGTATTTTGTTCCCTATTCTAAGGAGGAATGAAGTATCCACATGTTGGTCTTCCTTTTTTTTGGTTTTCTTGTGTTTTGCAAATTGTATCTTGGGTATTCTAAGTTTCTGGGCTAATATCCGCTTATCAGTGAGTGCATATCTAGTGACTTCTTTTGTGATTGCGTTACCTCACTAAGGATGATATCCTACAGATATATCCATTTGGCCAAGAATTTCATAAATTTATTGTTTTTAATAGCTGAGTACTACTCCATTGTGTAAATGTACCACATTTTCTGTATCCATTCCTCTATTGAGGGACATCTGAGTTCCTTCCAGCTTCTGTCTATTATAAATATGGCTGCTATGAACATAGTGGAGCATGTGTCCTTACTACAAGCTAGAACATCTTCTAGGTATATTCCCAGGAGAGGAATTGCTGGATCTTCTGGTAGTACTGTGTCCAGTTTTCCAAGGAACCACCAGACTGATTTCCAGAGTGGTTGAATAAGCTTGGAATGTTCCTCTTTCTCTACATCCTCACCAGCATCTGCCATCACCTGAATTTTTGATCTTAGCCATTCTGACTAGTGTGAGATGGAATCTCAGGGTTGTTTTGATTTGCATTTTCTTGATGATTAAGGATGTTGAACATTTTTTCAGGTGTTTCTCAGCCATTCGGTATTCCTCGGTTGAGAATTCTTTGTTTAGCTCTGAAAGATTTTCTAGGTACCCATGTGTGAATTATGAAGCTATGAGGGTGAAGACTAACTTATATTTGAGATCCAGAACTTCCACAAACCAATCAAGGCATCAGCTTTTTTTATGAAAAAAAAAAAAAAACAAGTTTTATTGGAACATGGTCAGCCTCATTTACTTACTTGAAAGCAGAACTTTCACCAAGGAAGGCTTCAGGCACTGAAGTAGTGCATGCCCAAGAAAGGCCTACCTGTGCCTCTGTCAGCATAGTTGTAGGGTTGGATCAGTCCAAGTCTACTGGACCTCAGATGATAATATTATCATAAGCTGCAGATGCCAGATATGCAGCTGAAAGATTTCCTGTTTGCTTGCTGGGTTACTGATTTATTTAATGTGTACGGTGTTGTCCTTGGATGGATGTCTGTATATCACATGTATGCCTGATGTCTGCTGAGGCCAGTAGGGGATTTCAGATGCACTGGAACTAGAATTACGGACTGTTATAAGCCTCCAAGTGGATGGTGGGAATTGAATCTGGGTCCTCTGGAAGGACAAATGGTGCTTTTAAGAACTGAGTTGTCTCTCTAGGTTAGGCCCTGCTGATTTTAACCTGGCTTTGGTTCAGTCTTTCCATGCTAGCTCAGTCTTCTTTTTTTTTTGGAATTGAATTGTTATTTGCTCCTGTAACTCTATGTTCTGGACATGTGTAAAGTTGTTTTCTGGTTATACCAGGGCTTAGTTACAAGTCTGCCTTGAATCTCATATGAGACTTTGAGCTTGACATTTTAACACAGTGTTAAGACTGTTGAGATTATGTGAATTCTTGATGTAGGACAAAATGTGCTCTGTGTTATGACATGGCTGTGAATACCATGGGGGCCAGGAGTAGACTGGTTTCATTTGGGTCTGATATGTTCCCCCACAGACACATACATTCCAAGAGTTGGTTCCCAGTGCTTGATGACATTTAGGGAGGATATAGACTATCTGATGTGAGAGGCATTGTCAGCAGGGGTGGGTCACTGTGTTTAGAGTTTGGTGATTATAGTCCAGTCTCCATTCTGGCCCAAGCTACCTCATCCACCAATTTGGAAACAACTGACTACATCCGTCTCCTGCTACTGGTGGAACATGTCCCATCACCATGCCTTGTGTGCTATGATGAACCTATTTCCCCTAGCGCTGACCCAGAATATGTTGTCCATCTGTTAAGATGCTTCTGCCAATATTATGTGCATGGTTTGAAAAACGTAAGAAGTTTCTGTTTGACCCTTTAAAAAAAAAGTTTGCTCACCTTTGAACTATTCTCAACTTACCAACCAGAAATGTGCATTTCAGATGAAAAGTAGAGTAATCCATGCCTCTGTACCACCTCTTCTAAAATTCTGCATGACATATGGAATAAAATCTAGAAGGGTTCCCAAAGCCTTCAGAGTTTTACGGTCTGGATTTTCCTTCATGTCTGCACATTTCATATCTACAAATCTTACCACTTTGCTCCACAAGAAGGATCTCTTGCTCCCTTTCATCAAGCCAGCCTTATTCCTAACTCAGAACCTTACATATGCAATTATTTCTGTCCAAAGTCCTTTTCACTAGATAGTCTTCCTGGCTTCCTTTCTCATGTCCTTAAAACTTTTGCTTAAACATCAATTTCTTTTGGAACATTCAGTAATCAACTGAATTAGTAAACCCTGTGAGTCCAAGACATCAATAGTCCTGACTTTCTTGTGATGCACTTTCCCTTCTTTCTCATAATAGCTATCAAATTCTGTTCTGCTGTGATTGATTTGCTTACAGAATTTAAAGTTAATTGTCTACAATGTGAACAATATGAAGCAGAGATTTTGTTTTCTTCTATCAATATGGAATAGCAGATATGTAATAAATATCGGTTGATGAAATTAATATGAAAAAAGAGGAATAAAAATGAACATAGATGTACTCATAAATCATATCTACTAAGTACTATAAGAGAATATTTAAAAATAATAAATGAGCACATTATTATTACCTTAATTGTTATTACCTATCTGGTTAAAAGAATTTAACAAAACTGGATTAGAATATAATCAATGCTGATTATAGTTGCATGATCGAACACATACAGAAAATTGGAATAAGAGAATAAGGTAATGCAGAATTATTTGGACAAACTTCCTGAAACAACATGTACCAGACAGATGGAAGAAATAAGAGAGAGTTCATGGAATGATTCCATAGAGACCCATGTGGAAGATACAGGATACAGGAAGGGTAATTCCTACCACATCAGAAGCTCAATAAATTATCATATGGCCCTAACACAGCAGTCCAATTTGAAGTTATGTTCTTCCTTTATCAATTGAGCATTCAGTCAATGGAACAACAAGGAACTTGTGCATTTGTGTGTATACATATACATATGTAGATGACAGATCAATAGATAGCTAAATAGCTAGATGGATGATTGATTTGAGATAGAAGATAATAGATGATAATAGATGATAGATAAATAGATAGATAGATAGATAGATAGATAGATAGATAGATAGATAGATAGATAGATAGATAGATAGATAGATCTTGATGAGATTAGGAATAATCTGGGATATAAACTTCTAGACATACTTATGGGCATATAAGGACTGGGTTAATTGAGATGGGAAGAGCTATGTAAGATGGGTGGCACCATCCCCTGGGCTATGGTTATGAACTGTATGAAAAGTCGAAAATGTGCTAGGTGTGCATGTTTTCATTCCTCTCTGGGATTTTAAAAATTTTTGTTTGTTATTTGTTTGTTTGTTTTTAAGGGAAACAAAAACACTTAATTAAAATATAACCATGTAATTTACCCCTTACATATTTTTCTTCTAACCCCTTCTATATCTTCTCCCTCCAACCTCTTTCTGGTTCTTGACTGTGTGGTGGGAGTAACTAATATTATCAAGCACCTTCTGCCTTACAGGCCTCACCCTGGTAGACTATACCTGGAAATGTGAGGTGAAATATGCACTTTCAATTTAAAGTTGTCTTTGCCAGAGTATTTTATTATTGCAATAGAAAGGAAGCCAAAGCAACTATTTATAAATATAAAGATATAAATATAGACATCAATGTATATATATCATTCAACTTTATTAATGGTTTATGATGTTTCTAGTAAGAAGAAATAATTTATTGAATTAAGTATCTGCCACAGACCAAGAGAGAGAAGTACATTTAATGAGGTCATACACATGATATCTTTTCCTTCAAGTAAATTGTAAGTCATTAGTTGTCACGATGACTATAACTCATCAAATCAACTGAAATACACAGGGCATCTGCTATTGCTTATCTTGTGCTAAATTCTAGGCCAATGCACCCAACTCTGTGAAACATGGGCTTGGCAAAGACAGCAGAGTTTCAACAGCCTAGAAAACATGGTGATAAGGGTTCTGAGACCTGCCATCCCCTCTCCCTCTGATTCTCTGATGATCTATGACTTCCAGTAATGGTTTGGTTCTCTTATGCAGGCTACTGCACACAAAGAGTGCCGATAGCTACAGAAGAGAAGAGGAATGATCAATGGAAGCAGATGCTTGCTGGGAGGCATCTAGGAAATGGGGAGGATAATGCAAAGCTATAATTTGAAAAGGAAGGGTCATAGGAAAAAAATAAATCAATAAAATAAGTGCTAAGAGGGCTTCACAGTGACATTATATTCTGATAAGAGATGAATCATAAGTGATGCATAATATTCACAAAAAGATAGAGAAGGTGGTCATTCTAGTGTTTTTAAAAAATGACCCATAAGTTTTCTTGTAGGTCCAAAGGAACACATTCAATAATGGAGTTACATGCCACTTAATGACGGGCATGGTTCTGACAGATGCATCGTTAGTGATCTCATCAGACCATCGCAGCACGCACTGTGCAAGCTTAGATGGCACCAGTCCTTTCCTGTGACCTTACTGAGATCCAGAGATGTGAGATGTGATAATCATGAGTTCCATGAAGCTGCTGCTGGCATAATGTAACATGATACTTTATAGTAAACCAACTGTTTATTATATTGTTCTGCTTGACAATGTACACTAAAATATTAATAAATGTATAAAGCCAGCAAATTAGTCATCTAATATCTTTACCAAGTTATGTGGTATACATTTATAAAACTAGAATCATAGTATATATTGCATGTGGATAATGTGGGCACTGGGATTGACCCTATGACCTGTGACTTTCGAGGCAAGCAGTCTACCACTGAGCTTCATCCATATGCTTCTTTACACTTCTTATTTTGAGGCAGGGTCTCTGCTGCCCATGATACTGAAGAACTCATTCTGGAGTCTAGGCAGACACTAAACTTGTGCTCTTGTCTCAGCCTTCTCAGTGACTAGGTTTATAGATATGTGCTCAGGTAATATATAGTGCAATCTTTGTTCACATCCCAGTAACAACATCACTAAAGTATAGGAATTTTTCATTTCCATTTTTATTTTATAAATTCATTATCTTGTATGTGATGTATCATGAATGGAAATGTTCTTAGCAGAAGTCACTATTCATCTATCCTTTTTGAATATAGTGACAGAAACACACACACACACGTGCACACACACATACATAATCATGCACACATAAATATACACATACACTCATACACATACATATACTCCTATATACACATAAATATACATACACACACACATATATATATTCATACATATACATAGACTCTTATACACACAGATACATATATACACACATGAACTCATGTACAGACATACACACATATACTTCAATACAGACATAAACACACACATATATACTGATATATACTCATATACACACATACACATATATACTCAATATGCATACATACACAAAAATACACAAAAACATCATACATGTATACACTTATATACACATACATTTATAAAATATACACATAAAAACACATACACACATAGGCAAGCATGCACATTTGCAAACATTCATACACACACGTTACACATATTCATACATACACATGCACTAACATATATACACATATACACATATACAAATACACAGCATACAGATATACCCCACACATACTCCTGTATTGAAGCATCACACTAAAAATTCTGATTTACTTACTAAGACATCAATATTTCTTCAACTCTCCCAACTTATTTTCATAAGCATTAGGGTTGATAAACAGTAAGATGAATGCCTAGCACAGGGACTATATGAGAAAGGTTAGCTTTTGTGAACTGCCATGGTCCTCTGGGCTCAGACTTCTTGAGGGCATATTCTTCCTGTGTCACACAACTACCTGGAAATAACAACTGAGACCCCATCATGTCACACTTGTCACTAGCATGCCAACTGGAATTAGCAAAAAATTTGCCAAGACCACTAGGGTCTAGCTTGACCAGCTGGGTCTATTATAATCCTTGGGGCAGAACCTGAACATCAGCATTTTCCCAACAGCCACCGCACTGATTGCTCTTCATTTCTTCATTTTGTTCCAGTTGATTTGTATTTTTCTGTGCAGTTCAGTTTCATGATGTAATTGCTTTAATTTCTTCCATTAAAATAATCCCCACTCATCTGTGCCCTTTCTTTGTTACTGCATCTCTCTGCCCTTGGCACAAAACAGAAGCCTAATGCATGGAATTAAGTAAAACTCATTTTTATCATCTTGCTAGACTGAAACCTCTCAAAGATCTGTCCTGCTTTCCATATACTATGTTTTATTTGATGTTGTTGTCTTTTTATATCCTTTCTTAACACTGTAACCAAATCTCAAAATCCAAGTACATTTAATTAGTGAAGCAGGTGATAGTGTAGTTAGTGTGCAGTCTGTTATAACAGTACTGTTATTTCAGTTATACATAATGACATTGGTAGTCTAGAAGGTAGCCTGGTGATCGAAAAGTCAGGAACCTTTTCCTTGGAACACACTGAGGTAGACTGTTGGGGTGTGATCGGATCAGGTTGGATGCCGCTATGGTACAAACAACCCGAGCAGAGGCATGTTTAAACTTAAGAGCCAATGTCCTGCTTGTGGACTCTGGGCCTAGAGTTAATTACTTCTGAGAAAATCCCTTTATTTGTCTCTCAATGAGCTCTGTAACCACCTCACTGCTGACTCTGATTCTCTTCCTCCCGTAATTATTTTTCTTCATTTACTTTTCCTGATAGCCTTATGTTCATTGAGTATCTGTCAAAAGGCTGTATTGTGGTACACTGACTCTCATACCAAATGGCAGAGCTTACCTTCCATCTGCTAGATTTATTAAAATCTAAATGGGTGTTGGGGGGGGGGCAAACATACCTCTCTACACATTCTCTGGAGACCCATGTGAACTGGCTGTCCTTTTGAGCTGCTGTCTGGTGAAAATCACATGATGACTGGTGTGGTTTTAGGGTTTTGTGGTTTAAGGATTGTGGATAGGTCAGTGGGTTAGGAGTCATGATAATCGCCATCAGCCTGCACATCAAACAGAACTTCAATGGTCACAGCCTCTCTTTTGCCACAGAGTACAGCTGTGAATTTAGTAAACTGTGGATTTAATAGCTATAGTTTTCTTAATGGTTCTGCATCTTTTAAAATCCACTAGCCTATTTAGGATTTTGCTAACACATTCCTACGATGGGGGGAATACCCCACAAATATCCTACACAGAAGATGTTGGATTAGTTAAAATGCCTCCAGAATTCCTCCTTTGTAGCTCATTTTAGACCAAGCCTAAATTGGAAATTTGAAAAAGAAATAAATAATTTAGCACATAACAGTAAGTAAAATTTCTTCACACCAGAAATAAAAAAGCAGGCTTTAAAGTAGGATAGAGAGAGAAGCTGAAGTTCTGTACAACGTAGTCGGTATGCACATGCAATAGATAGAGGAGAGGGAGGTTCCTCCTTTACAGAGAACTGAAGGTTGCAGGTCAAATGCAAGATTGGATTCTCAGATATGCACAGCTCCATGTGTGACCACAGAACAGGAACTCGCCCACTCTCCAGGAAGTTGGCCATCTTTGTCCCAGGTACCACAAGAACTAGTTTATAAAGTTTATAGTCCTCCACATGTAGGCTACTTGAGTAGTGGAAAAAGTCACTGAATGCATCCAGGTAATGTTACCATGTTATGGACATTCTTAGAACAAAATATCCCATATGTATGTAGCTTAAAAAGTTTGTTGCCTTTTGTGCTTCTGAGGGTCAAAAATTTAAACAGGACTTGGCGTAATTGCTCAACTTTGTCCAGTAATGCTAGGAGCTTAGCAAAGACAGTCTGACACATCCCTTAGTCCCTGGTGAGTTGATTCTTTCTACAACTTCCTTGCTGGGTGACATCTGAGTTCTAAGAATACCAAGTATGTGCTACAAGCATTCCCGTGACCCAAACTGTGAAATTTTAAGTGTCTTTTCTCCTTTGTTCTGCTGATAAAGCACAGCTCTAGAAGTAGCCAAGGTTAACAGAAAGAAGGCCACATTGAGGTATAATTAACATAAAAAGTAACTCGCAATGAACAACTACATTGCTGGGATTTTTGATGTTCCTACTTGCTATGGTTTTGCAAATCTCAGTTGAGCATATTAGAGCATGGGTTGATAACAAGTCAAGACAACAGCACTCTTTAGAGATGGTCAGAAACTACCCCATAGAACAGTGGTCCTCAACCTTCCTAATACAGTTTAATACAGTTCCTCCTGTTGCAGGTACCCCCCATCATAAAATTCATTTCATCGCTTCTTCATAACTATAACTTTGCTACTGTTATAAATCATAATGTGAGTATCTGATATGCAAACACTGTAAAAATTTTCAACCCTCCAAAAGGTGTCTTGACCCACAGATGAAGAACTGCTGCCCTAGAAGGGCCTTATACCACACAACAGAGCACTCACAAGTCTCCCTCTGAGTAATGAAAGAAGGAGGGCATGTGGAAGATGAACTTGGAGAAAAGAAGTGTTATTATCACAGCTGGGTGTTGAGCCTCAGGCTGACTCTATTCCACACCTTGCCTGGGAGATCCATAGGGCTATTCATTCCAGACTCTGCCTGTGGATACTGGCCATCCTCAGGAAAGAAATAAATCAAGCTTCAGGCTGAGCTGCAAGGGAAGGTTTCCCTATACCTCCAGATATGTACTGAGAACTAAAGTAGACACTAGGAGTCCAATGGATGAAGATTTACTGTTATTCGAAACACATATCATCATGAAGACCTATGAGAAATGGCCAGTTTCTCAGCCTTCCTTTCTAACCAGCAGCAGAAATCTGTAAAGAGAAGCATCACTGTGATACCCCTCCCCCACACCCTGGGCTGGGACAAATCACAGGAAGATGTGCACTAAGAATGGCATGTACCATTATGCTCCCTCTATCTGGAAGAAGATTAACTGCAGATGCCTGGTGCGAGAAAGAGTATAATGGACTCTGGCTGTCAGCCGATATTCTGTGTGTGACAGGTCTCCCCCTGTCTGTCCAATACGTTGGAATAGAGTAGAGATATCCTCTCCAAATTTGGACTGCTTGAGAGGTTTCAGATAAAGAAAGAACACCAGGCAACCGTGTAAAAGGTGACACTAACCCAAGTTAGCATTGCTCTTAGAGTTAGCAGATGAGAATATGGTTCCAGAAACTTCTGAAGAAATCTTTGACAGCCAGTCAGGCCCAAGTAAATCACAGAGTAGCCCAGGCATAAAAGCATTTAAGAGAGTCAGAAGACCCTGGCTGCATTTACCTAGCAGCCTGGTCATGGATTAAGGGCATTCAGAACTTGCTCATTATGGTAGACACCATAAACACTGCCTATTAGTCCAAAATGTAGAAGGTTTACATTTGTAGTATGGGAACATCCAGGTGTTGGTGCCTCCACACACAAAGGAAAGGCCTTCTCTGTGTGGTAGGAGCAGGAAGAGAAGCTCTTTAGTTCACCGTGGAGTGGTTTTGTGTGTCAAGTCCTGGGACACTAGGAGAAGACAGCTGACTGAAAGCAAAATGAGCAGGAGGGCAGTTGTGTCAGTTCAATTCAAAGATGGAAGCATAAGAAGCCCTGGAGAAACCTGAGTGGAATCCTCCAGACTGGGGAATGCACAAACGGACATGCGCACTGAGATTCTGCTGGACAGAGCCCTTGCTTCAGCAGAAGGCGGCCTGTGCCCGTACCTCTGTATTCCGTAAATGCAAAGCATGTTAAAGGTGAAAGTGGGCTCTCTACTCCACAGTGGACAGTGGTGCTGCTTGGCCCTGATGATGACCTTAACACTACCATTCACCTGCTAACATGCGCATCACTAATGCCTGGTGGAATGAGGGGCTACTGATTTCCATCTTCAACTTTTGTCTAGGAAGAACAACAGAAAAAGAACATTCATTTTGGGAGCAGAGTTCACGGACAGTTTCTGATTCTGATCCCACCTTTCCTGATTTCTATTAAAAGTCATTGCAAGTGAATTCTCTAATTCTTTCTCTCCCGTTACCCTATCTGTGAAGAAAGCATCTACCTTTTCATACCAACAAAATACTAAGTCATGTAGAAAGGTGCTTGCCATTGTGTCTACCTCATAAGTCCTAGAAGAGTTAGAGTATTATAATTTCCCAGAATCCTTTAAAGTACTGTCCAGGAACACACAGCCCTGCCTTTACCTCTGCTTCTTCTGAGGCAATCCCATCACTTCTCATGGTTACCATACAGTCAATGAGGTCTCCCTCTCTGCTTAGAGTACCTGCTGTAAGTGCCTCTTGCCATGCTCTATGTCTGGATGCCCCAAATCTTGTCTGACATTCTCTTTGTTTACTTTGTACTGAGATTTGGGTGTCAGGGGCAGCTGGCACCCCGAATCTGATAGCTGTTGCCCTGGGAGCGAGTCTTCTTTTAGGGGGAAAAAAAAAAAAACAACAAAAACAAAACCCAGTGTTCCCTCATGTTCCCTCATGTTTAGTGTAGATAACAAAGTATCTAGTAGCAAGAACACATTGTTTTCTGTTGTCTTTCTTATGTTGGGAATCCTAATGTTAGGGCACATTTATTTGACTCAAATTCAGAATTTCCAGAATGAGGACATGTAGCAAGTGTTCTCAGCAATCAGGCCGGGGTCTGACAGAGGGAAACACAACCACAGAGATTTCTTTCCAGGGCACATCTTACCTACACAGGGAATTGTGTAGGCCAACAAGCATATCAGAGGCTGCCTTTCCATGTATTATCAGAGCTAAGAATGTTCTGGCCCAATAAGCCTGCCAAATCATATAGAGGACTTCAGATGGGCTTGCTACCCTTCACAGATTTTTATCATTTTAAGATTAAGAGGCAGGTGTGGTAGTGTATGCCTGTAATCCCAGAACTTGATGGGTGAACCAGAGACTTGAGGTTAGCCTGGAATATCTAATGAGAACCTGTCATAAAAATAATACAATTTTAAAATTTGTACAAATTAAGAATACATACTAAATAATAAGATAAACTTCTGTATTAGTCAGGGTTCTCTAGAGTCACAGAA
>NC_034599.1:19458834-19462960 GCF_900095145.1 Mus pahari
CTCCCAGTCTCCAGATTAGGTTCACTGGTGAGCCTTCCAATTCTGGATTGTAGTTCATTTCAAATATAGTCAAGTTGACAACCAGGAATAGCCACTACATGTTCAAATAAGCAACTGCCTAGATATAAAATGTTGGGTTTTTTTCCCCAAGAAAACAACAGTTTCTTCCATTACTTATTCTTACTAATCACTTCAATGGCCATTTGTGAACCACATGGTTTGTACTGTCATTTTGTGGCATGAGCAAGGCTTCACGGCACACATGGAAGTTACAGTTTAGGGTCTCTGTGAAAATACCACAGACTTGGCAGATTGTGGTGGTCTGAATGAAGATGTCCCTCATAGGCTCACATGCATTTGACTATTTGGTCTCCAGTTGGTGGCACTTTGTAGGAGGGGTATAGACCCTTTAGTAGGTAGAGACTTGCTGGAAGAAATTAACCACTGGGCTGTGTGGTGAGGGGTACATTGAAAGTTTATAGCCTATCTCCACTTTCCTCTCTCTCTGTCTTTGTTACTTTCGGTCCTGTCTGTCTGTCTGTCTATCTGTCTCTCTGTGTCTCTCTCTCTTTCTCTGTTTCTCTCTGTCTGTCTCTCTCTTTCTCTCCCTCCTTTCTGTGTGTGGGTGAAATGCGCTCTGTCGGCTTTGTGATTGCTAAGTTAGCTCTACACTCCCGCTATTAATGCTTTCCAGTCATGGTGGGCTGTATCCCCTCTGGGACTGGAAGCCAAAGCAAACCCTTAAAGATTGGGTGACATTATATTTTGTCACAGCAACAGAAAAGAAACCAATATAAACCCCTTGTGCAGGACTCAACGACCAGAAGGTTACCTGGTAACTTAAGACCTCTGTTGGAGAGACTGTTTAGGTGACTGGGGAGTTCTGAGAGCTCATACGGCTTTCCAGGGCTGGATCGTTAGAAAATGTTATCATGGTTATGAAAATGCTTGGGCTTACACATTCTTAAGCAAGGGTTTGTATATTTGGTAGAATGATTACAGCATAGGGTAAGTTGAAGTTCAAGGCCCTTTGTGTTCTGCGGTTGGTGACACAGAGACAAAGCTGCTGGGACCTGGGGGAGCGCTGAGTAGAAGGTGCTTGGCTTCTAGAGCCACCCACTGCACAGATGTGAGAAGTAGTGATCTTCATTTAGGCTTTTCTCAGCTGTAGAGTGGCACTGAGGTCTGCACGCCTCACAGACATACTCTTACATGTCACACGTATGAATGCAAACTCAGGTTACACACATAAAATATCTAGTAGATGCAAAGGATGGAGTCGTAATGTGAACAAAATGTAGAAGGACCTCAGAGCCCATTCTTACCAGTCCATCCTGTGAGATGAGAAGGTGCTCAGAGTCAAGGGGAGTAGAGAAGAATGGAGATGAGACTTGTTCATGATGTGTGTAACAGGGTTCTGGGGCTCTGATCCTATGAGAAAAAGCTGTGTCTTCAACTGAACAGTCTTCATGGCCCGTTGACTGATTAGGACTTCAATGATTGTGAGTATGTGGAAGCACTGCAGGTCCACGGTCTGATTTTGACTTACCTCAGTGTCTCTTTAGCCCTGAAACAGGCATTCCTTGCCCACCTTTGTGAATTCCTAACATTCTGTAACCAACAGACAAAAATATTTGCAATAAGTTAGCAAAACCCTAGCTTCCACCAATGAAAAGGCTAAGAGCACCATCAAATACCACTTTCTTTGTGATGCTGTACCATGTACTTAATGTTTCCATGAACATATTTAAAAGTGCCTTGACTTATGTTTTTCTTTGGTCTATTATTATAAAAACTTCATGAAACTGAATCCACGTTGGGTCATAGTATTTGGAATGACCGGAGTCTGTGTTTCCAGGCCATTATCCCTCTTATTTGGGTCCAGAATAAATTTTACATTATCCCCATTAAGGGAGTTTGTGTTTTGTGTTCACAGTACTATGTTCCCCTAAGGTCTGCTGTCTAGACGCGAAGTCCACAGTATAATGGCATTAGCAGGTAACATAACTCTTAAGGTACATGGTATCATAGATAATGGCAATGATGACAACCTTCATGAAATGAATAAAATTTGTCTCATCAAATGACTTAGGGCTTTTGGAAGTCAGGTTGTTATAAAGATCAATCCTGGCCTTTCCCTAGACTCTTCTGTTGTCATGTGACCTCATCCTCTTATACCTGTCACATCTGTTCTCACTGTGCAAGGTCATTCTTCCATGTTGTGGCACAGAGTAAGGCCTTAGCCAGATGAGGTAACATGATCTTACCTCTAGAAATTGGAGTTAAAACAAGATACCTTTCTTTGCAAACTACACAGACTTTGGTATTTTGTTACACTGACACAAGGCAAACCAAAGCACTATGCCAGAAAGTTGAGCAATTAGTACCTATTAGCTGCTCGTGGAAAGTGTTTATAAGCCAATGACAGAATGGTAATCTGGTTGCTGTCAGAGAGGCCTGAGTGATAGTCAGCATCCTCAGAGTATGTGTGTGCTACACCTCGAAGAGGAGAGATGGAAGGGGATCTTCTTCTCTTTTTGATCAAAAGCTAATGGCTAAAGTAATCTGTCACTGAGTGCTTTCCTATCTTGTATGTTAGAAGGCAGAGGGTTAGCACACCAGATTGTTCAGGGCCTTAGTAAAACAGCAAACAGCCTAGCAAAGATCCCTCCTAAGAGCTAAAACCATCCAGTGAGAAAAAGGCAGCATTTTCAACAATTGGTACTGGCACAACTGGCAGTTATCATGCAGAAGAATGAGAAATGATCCATTCTTATCTCCTTGTAGTGAGCTCAAGTCTAAGTGGATCGAGGAACTCCACATAAAACCAGAGACACTGAAACTTATAGAGGAGAAAGTGGGGAAAAGACTCAAAGATATGAGCACAGGGGAAATATTCCTGAACAGAACACCAATGGCTTGTGCTATAAGATCGAGAATTGACGAATGGGACCTCATAATATTGCAAAGCTTCTGTAAGGCAAAAGACACTGTCAATAAGACAAAAAGGCCACCAACAGATTGGGAAAGGATCTTTACCAATCCTAAGTCAGATAGGGGACTAATGTCCAATATATAGAAAGAACTCAAGAAGATATACTCCAGAAAATCAAATGACCCTATTAAAAAATGGAGTACAGAGATAAACAAAGAATTCTCAAATGAGGAATGCCGAATGGCTGAGAAGCACCTGAAAAAAATGTTCAACATCCTAATCATCAGGGAAATGCAAATTAAAACAACCCTGAGATTCCACCTCACACCAGTCAGAATGGCTAAGATCAAAAATTCAGGTGGCAGCAGATACTGGCAAGGATGTGGAGAAAGAGGGACACTTCTCCATTGTTGGTGGGATTGCAAGCTTGTACAACCACTCTGGAAATCAGTCTGGTGGTTCCACGGAAAACTGGACACAGCACTACCAGAAGATCCAGCGATTCCTCTCCTGGGAATATACCCAGAAGATGTTCTAACTTGTAATAAGGACACATGCTCCACTATGTTCATAGCAGCCTTATTTATAATAGTCAGAAGCTGGAAAGAACCCAGATGTCCCTCAGTAGAGGAATGGATGCAGAAAATGTGGTACATTTACACAATGGAGTAGTACTCAGCTATTAAAAAACAATGAATTTATGAAATTCGTAGACAAATGGATGTATCTGGAGGNTATCATCCTGAGTGAGGTAACCCAATCACAAAAGAACTCATATGATATGCACTCACAATTAAGTGGATATTAGCCCAGAAATTTAGAATACCCAAGATACAATTTGCAAAACAAGTGAAACTCAAGAAGGAATCCCAAAGTGTGGATACTTCGTCCCTCCTTAGAATGGGGAACAAAATACCCATGGAAGGAGTTATAGAGACAAAGTTTGGAGATGAGACAGAAGGAACAATCATGCAGAGACTGCCCCATCTGGGGATCCATACCATAATCAACCACCAAACCCAGACACAATTGCATATGCCAGCAAGATTTTGCTGACAGGACCCTGATATAGCTGACTCTTGTAAGGATATGCCAGTGTCTAGCAAATACAGAAGTGGATGCTCACAGTCATCTATAGGATGGAACACAGGGCCCCCAATGGAGGAGCTAGAGAAAGTACCCAAGGAGCTG
>NC_034599.1:19462965-19464022 GCF_900095145.1 Mus pahari
AGGAGGGACAGCAATATGAACTAACCAGTACTCCCTGAGCTTGTGTCTCTAGCTGCATATGTAGCAGAAGACGGCCTAATAGGCCATCACTGGGAGGAGAGGCTATTGGTCTTGCAAAGATTATATGCCCCAATACAGGGGAATACCAGGGCCAGGAAGCCGGAGTGGGTAGGTTGGAGAGCAGAGTTGGGGCGAAGGGTATAAGGGACTTTTGGGATAGCATTTTAATTGTAAATGAAGAAAATATCTAATAAAAAATTTGAAAAAAATCTCATTAAAAAAAAGATCCCTCCTAAGAAAAAGTCCACAGCATGCTCTTCCTCCGTGACAGTGACATTCTATCGCCAATAACAGTAAGAAGTTTCAGAAACATTATGGGAAGTAAGAAATGGATTTTGCTACACCTAGCCACTCCTTAAATAAATATATATTACATATTCTTCCCTTAGAATGAGCATTTTAAATGTATTCTAATAGTGTTGCCAGAGTGTATCCCTAAATCACAGGCAGACTGTTTTCGCTCTCAAATGCAAAATGTTGCTGGACTTCCAGTCCAAGCTCTCGCCTGGCTAACAGCCCTGATTGCAACCTGTCCCATTTTCTCACTTTCAAAATGTGAGGAAAAAATGAAATTCTCATTACTATGGCAAACCACAGTGACAGACAATCTAATGTCAGACTCAGAGAGAAACTGGCACTAATTATGAAGCAGATGGAGCTGCATTAAGCAACGCCAAGCCCAAGAGCCCTCTATGCCATACCTAAATTCAATTTTCAAAACACAGACAGCCAGACAAAGGAAGGCAGAGACTGGAATCCTCCGATATACGATCCAGCAGACAGAAGAACCATGCCGCAGATACTGCCAGGCTATGAAAAAAAAGGACAGCAAAGTACAGACTTTCTACTTTCAAGAAGGGGATTTGAATCTCAGAGGAAAAAAAAAAAAAAAACAGTCAGAACACAGGGGCAGATATAGGGCATAGTGTTGTGTCATTCCCAGGAAGACACAGACAGATGTGCACGTAGAGAATTCTTTGAAACACTGTAAGGGCTG
>NC_034599.1:19464067-19477435 GCF_900095145.1 Mus pahari
GAGAGAGAGAGAGAGAGAGAGAGAGAGAGAGAGAGACTATACTAATTCACCACCCTAAAGAATTAAGCACTTGAGAAGAAAAAAGACTGAGCCTGGATAATAAAGACCCAGAACAAACTTAGGTGTTCCTTGGCATTACCGAACCTGATCTGCATCCAGCTGCGTCTTGGGAAAGAATGAGCACACGAAGGAGAGGAATTCATTGCCGTATCACCTACTGATCAGCAAATACAAAACCAAATCTGAATTTTTTTTTTCTGAGAAAAGCAATGAAGACAATATAAGCATAAGAACTTTAGAGACAAACGAGAGAGAGAGAGAGAGAGAGAGAGAGAGAGAGAGAGAGAGAGAGAGAGAGAGAGGTCAAATCTTGAAGGCAGAAGAGAAAAGCATGTCTCTGGGAATTCAAACACACCCACACACACTCACATACACACAAGTGCACACATGCTCTAGGGAAAAATGTCTTAAGGAGATATGTTTGTGTCATCTAAAGATATAAGGTGGCATAGACAGGAACGTGTCATAAATAAGAGAAAAAGAGAAGAGAATTCTCTGTTAGCTGACAGGGTACTGAAAGAAGAAAGCTGTCCTTGGGCACAGAGAGGAGCTACATTAGGAGAGATGGCCACCATGTATAGTGTAACAAAGGCCCTGCCATAAAGAGCTTTTACTTTCCAAGAAAATGAGCTTTCTGACTCTTCAAAGTTTCTAGAATGGGTAAACAAACTTCATTGCAACTATCCTATGACTTCTGATACAGAGCCAAACACTACAGAGGAGCATAGGCTGCAAGGAGTAGGGGCTGAGTTAGCTTTTCCCAGGATGCATCTGCCAGTTCCCTGTTTTAGGGACAGACTATAACAGGAAAGGTAGTTAGATGGTTTGTGCTTCAGCAGAATGATGTCATTAAAAGGGTATAGTGTGGAAAGGGTAAGGGTGATGGACAGCTGGAGCAGCAAACAGCAGAAGGAAACAATGGCCTGGAGGTGCATTTATAATACAGACAATCCAACCAATTACTGGAAACATAAGTCTGAGAAGCACTCAGGAGGCCGTAGAAAAGGTCTGTGGAAAGGATAATGGATGGTGGAAGCCCTTTCAGAGGACACAGGATTGGAAGAGTGTTCTGGGAAGAGAAGCAGGAGTAAATGCAGGAGACATGGAAGTGGGTTAGAGCAGAACCATCTCTGATGCCACAGCAGCAGGGAAGAAGGTTTGAGGGGTTAGCGTTTTACAGGCAAGAAAGTCTAAGGGTTTGCCACCTTAAACACATGAATGGAAAAGGAGTTACTCACCAGTTCCACTATCAGATCTGAACAAAGGACTTTCGACATTCATCTCCAAAATACTTTATTTCAATTTTATGCCAAGCACTAAAACTAAGAAGAGAAAAAAGTGCTTCCAAAGTCTTAAACCTGGCCATGTATGTGTGTGTGTGTGTGTGTGTGTGTGTGTGTGTGTGCGTGTGTTTATATACACGCATGCATATGTGTTTGCCTGTTAGTGTCAGAGATCAACCTCAAGGGTCTTCCTTGATTGCTCCCCCCCCCCTTATTTTTTGAGACAGCGTCTCCTACTGAACCTGGAGTTCATTGATTCAGTTAAGCTGTCTGACCAAAAAAACTCTAGTGACATATTTGTCTCTGCCTCCCAATGCTGGGTTACCAATCTGTCCCAATGCACATATTCTCTGACACCCAGGTTTTGTGTGGATGCTGGTCATCCAAATTCAGGTATTTTTGTGTCAGACACTGTATTACTGAGCCATCCCCCTATGTCCATTCCCAAAGAGTAAGGAAGAACATACTTATTATTTACAACACTGTTAATACTTTGCAAATGGAAAGATGTAAACACTGGGGAAAGACACATCTTTAAGAGCATAGTTTGCAGTTCAAAGATTTCATACGATAACATCTTACCTTGCATATACATGATTACCAAATGACACATGCATATATCAGTGTTTTAAAGACTACGGCCTTTATTTTGAATGACTTAATAAATATCTTAAGGGTGTCTCATATGTAACAGAATAGAGACAGAATTAAAGGGCCCAATCAAAGAGATCACAGAAGTCTTGAAACTACTGAGGTATGGGTAAATATATATATAAAAAATTCAGTACATATGATCCTATAATGAAAATTAATGTAGAATAGTATTCCAAAAAGAAAAACCATGTGTGAATATGCATATGCCTGACTCAACAATTCTGATAGAATAATTTCCCAGGGAACTAGTTAATGGTGTATATAATGACTTCTAAACAAGGATGCAATTTAAAATGTGATTTATTGAGTGTAAAAGAATTGAAATAAGAATATTAGTAAGTTTACATATAGGAAAAATAACCTTTATCTAAAAGGAAATAATATAGGGCAACATAGATAAAATTCACGTATGAGATAAGATTTGAGACTGTCACATAACAAGAAAACCCTGTGTGACAGTGTAATTCTACTCTCAGAAGGCATGCCTATGTGCATGCAAATAGAAAATAAAGTCAGGAAACCTCTGTACTTGATAACGGAAGCTATTATGGCCAGATGGAAAGATTTGGCATGCTTGTTATTTCTGTTTTATGCTGGTTTGCCTTGGACCAACTTGGGTTTTCTAGTTTTAAGACAAGTTGCATGTAAAAGAGAGAGAGAGGGGAAAAAAAAGGATAAGATGCAATTATGCATTCAAAGGTAGAGAGAGGAATGTAGAGGCCACTCTGAGGGACAAGGTAATTGATGCAAATCCACTGCATGGCAGGAAGCCAAACAGTGGCAGCTGGAATGAGCATAAGTGGGAGAATAGAACAGCTCTGAGGGGAAGGGGTTGCATGGTGAAGAGATAGGGAGTCAGGCTGCAGACCTTGCAGTCTGCCAGCATCGATGCAGATGGAGATGTTTTAGCCATTACATCCCTCTGCAAGAAGTTGGCACATCTTAGAAGCAACTGTGCTGCCTACCAGCTTTAAAGCATAAGCAAGAGTCTATAGGACAGAGAGACGAGGAAGCTGGCTCTGCGAGAAGTCGATGCTCCCTCCTCCAGCTTGTCTAATTGCAGCTATCCCCAGCCAAACTGCAAACACAGTCACCGAGTTTGAATTTACATTTTGAAAAGGAAATGGGAGCTTTGTTCCCTCTGGAACCCACATGCCATTAAGTCAGAGCCTGTTCTCCCATCCAGGTTCCAGCAATCCCCAGACATCTCTCTGCCCAAGGCAAGGGACTGCTCTGTCAAGCTCCTGTTTCCTCCTTAATGGCCAGCTCCTGGGAATAGCAGAGCAGCCAGGCACAGCACACTTACTATTTTTAGGAACTTTTCATTTGACCCCAGTGACTTACAATAATAAGTGGATGTTCCATTGCCCAATAATAATCAACATGACCTTGGAGACCAGGTATCTTTTCCCGCAGGACCTGCTCTAAACACCATCCAGCAGATGGGGGTGCCTATGGGGACACAGCCATCATGTTGACAGGTCCTGGCTGAGTTCTCTGAGTGCTTGAGGATTTGCACATAGCACAGTTCCCTACGCAGGATGGAAGGTATATACATTTCCCAACAGAATAAATGTGGTCCATGACTCTCATTACACACACTTGAAATAGAAACAGGCCATTAGGATTCTTGTTCATATCTTCATTGAAATACTTTGTCAGACAGTTTTCACATGATCTAATTAGCATTTTACTAATTGTGATTTATATTAAAAAAACAAATTATAATGATTAAAATAATGAAGATATTTACTACCGTGTAACAAATCCTGTTTTACCTTTATAGCTACCTCACAAAGAAGATAACTCAATTTCCACAGGTATCAGAGAAAGAATATATCCACTTGGCTGGTCTGAAGTCATCAAGCTCTCATGGGAAGGCTTAGTCTTTTGTTACTGTCTTCAGTTATAGACCCAACAGTGAGTGCTCTAAGGAATAATTCCAAATCTGTGGCCACACAGATTATCTTGGCTTAAATAAAATAAAATAAAATAAAATAAAATAAAATAAAATAAAATAAAACAGGACAGGAGCATGGAAAATGGTCTTATAGGGGAAGGGGGACGATAGCAAAGGGAATGATGTAAGAAGGTGGGAAGTGGGAGTTAAAGGGGGTTAGGAAGTAGCAGGAGACATGATACCTTATCTCCACATGAAGTTGCCAAACAGCACATACAATCAATAAAAATTTCACTTTGACCTTTCCCATAATGTCACACAGGACTAAATTGTTGGTGGGTTTTTCCAAACATGTAATTAAATATTGACTTTCTTGGCTTATTGATACCTGACTGCATCTTGAAATCCATGTCAGCTTACATGAAGTGTAACTCCTGTTCTATACAACCATATTACCACAGAAAATGGGACCAATATATACCTGAAAACACTACTCAAAGAACTTGGTCATGTAACTTCCAGCCTAGAGCTGATAGCCTTTTGAAAACTTGAAATAAATCAACCAATTCTATACATATGCCCACATAACTGCATTTGTCACATACACTATTTTCCTCCAGGGTCTGAATAGTTCCTTCCAGTACAGTGTGAAACATGTGTAGAGACAATATATGTTTAGAAAGGGATAGGACACAGCCAGCTTTGCTTAAGAGGCCCATGCCCCAGTGTAGGGAAATCAAGGGCAGGGAGGTGGGAGTGAGTGGGTGGGTGGAGGAACATCCTCATAGAAGCTGGGGGAGAGAGGATGGGATAGGGGCTTTCTGAGAGTGGGGAACTGAAAAGGGGGATAACATTTGAAATGTTAGAGAGAGAGAGAGAGAGAGAGAGAGACAGAGACAGAGACAGAGACAGAGACAGAGACAGAGAGACAGAGAAACAGAGAGACAGAGAGTCAGAGACCTGGTGTAGGGCCCAGAGAGCTCACTTCTAATTCTCTCTCAAAGTCATCATTGCTCAGATACTTTTGAAAGAATATTTCAAAGTCTCTGAAGGGAAAGCACTTGGTCATGAACACATAATAGCTACCTGGAGTCATAAGGGCTTGGGTCAAATCCTATCTCTACCTCTAAACAGCTGGTTACCATAGTGAATCACTTAGTTGCATAACCTCAATTTCTTTTCTGATTAAAAGAGGATATATTATACAATAACTAAATAATATTTGAATATGCAAAATATGTACCATCAATGTCTAGGTTATAATATGTAAGCAACATGGAGTGTTGTTGGTACCGTGTTACATAAAAAGAACAAACAGATAATACCACAGTGTTCAAAAGTCTCTTCAATGTAGTGGAAAGAAAAGACTACATCCAGGTCCTTGAACATATGTTGCCTGTGTTGTCAGGTGAGGGGAACATCTGAATAAAAGTACTAGCACATGCTAAAAAGATGCTCAAATGGGTGGTACCTTTAGATTTCCACTTGAAAACAAAACAAAACAAAACAAAACATAAACAAAATGTGGTGAGTTTCTCTAAAGTTTCCTCTGTTGTTTTTAACAAAATCTAAATTGTTTGATTTTTCTCTATGAAGACTCAGGATCCAGATGTTGGGATGAAAGCCTCCTAGCTCAGTCAGGCAGAGTAAGCACCCAGCTGACCTTCCTCCATAGCCAACATCTCAAATGAAAATTCTCCTTCTCCATGACACCTCTAAAACCTCTTCAAAAAAGCCCTCAAACTGAAGGCCCTCCCTTCTCCTTCCTGTGCAGCTCTCTATCCATCCTCCTGACTTCCTCTTACTCTCTGTGGTTTTTTTTTCCTATGTTCACTTCCTGTCATCTGGTTGCTTGCTCTTCCTCTTGACCTCTGGTTAACTTTATTTAATCCTGTTTACAATAAGCAGAAAGCTCTTGGATCAAAGGTGTGCGCTCGGACTGAGCCACACCACAACGAGAAATGGGTATGTTTACTAAATAACACAATCTCGGAGTTTACATTGTGACCAAATATCCTGCAGCACCTGTCAATACACATGGAGTTTCAGTTCTTAGCACAGTATGCAGATGGCTCTCATGGTATGCTCTGAGAGACAAACAGTGGAGCTGAAAATAAACATCACCATACCTCCCGTTATACCCACAGCATGTATGTGGATTGGCCTAGGTCCTGTCACCTACACCAACATTTTGACAATTGTACGATGAGGTTAGTTGATCTCCACTGAGGGTCTTAAATAGTGGGAGATGAAGTCACTTTATAGACAGTAGAGTAATAGGGGCTCTTAGCCACTGAGGCAACTCTTCCACTCCATTTTTCTTCCATTTTATAAAATAAAAAAAATTGTGTAAGTAATAATAAGTACAAATGATGTTTCAAAAAAGGATGGAGATGTCTTGTGTATTCTTGCCTACTCTCAATGATTTTGCATGAATAACTGCAGTTCAATATCAAAACCAGGAAAATGACTCACTGCAATGTATTTGTATTGCATGATGCCATTCTGCCACACATAAGTCCATGTACTGTCCCCCAAAAATATATTGCTTAGTTGTGGTACGCTGTGATGTGACTCAGTGGAGAATGGATGACTGACAGGGGACATGAGTCACTAATATGCAGTTCTGATATGAGTGAACACTCAGTCTCCAACATTATCTTCCCTCAAACTTTTTACTTCTGTCTCTGAAGTTCAAAAGAATTAAAGATAATGAGAAATTGATCACTTTCTGGAAAGATAGGAAAAATAGGTCAATAAACACACAGAGAGAGTATGTAGTAGAGAAGGAATCTGAGGGAGTTAGCCAATGCCATTCAATAAGAAAGCAGTATAAAAAGCTATCAGCGGGGAAAATGAGGAAAATAGAGGATTTCAATGATGTAAGGATTTCAGAAGAAAATGGAAGATTGCTTTGAAAAGCCACGTGGCCTAATGAGAGAGCTGAATAAAGAAACCTATTATTTAATGAACAAATATATAAAGCAATTAGCTTTTGTACATACTAGCAATAACCAATTAGAAAGTATAATAAAGTGAATGGATTTTCTGTAGCAGTTAAAATACAAAATACAGGTGAAGAAGTTCGGAAATAACCATGGCAGCATATAAAGAAAGCTGCAGAGCTTTATTGCGTGACTTTTAAAAAATTTAGTATTGAAAATTCAACGTTTCTGGAGAGGGAGCAGAATGAAAGGTCAGAAACAAATCAAATATACATAGGAATTTACCATATAAGAAAAGTGCATGTGAAATGAATAGGGTCAAACAGCTGTGGTGAATAACTGGTAGCAAACTTTTGTGTCCCAGTTGATTGGCACTCCTACTCTTTGGAGCATACTTAACCGTGTGTTGTCTGAAGTCTCCTCTGGAAGAGAAGATTGGAGAAGCCATCCCCAGGGCTGCTGGCCCTTCCTCCAAATGCTATCAGGCACTCAGGTTCTTTAGAATCTATTGTTTATGCCAACCTGATGCTGGAAAGCATTTCAGACATGCAAACCAGCAGACTCTATAAATAGTTAAGCATCTATTTATTTGTGCTATACCTAAAGCAATTACATGTGAAAACTGAAGTCAAATATGGATGACTTTTGAGCCAACAGGTCTGTGCCCACTATGAAGAAGTAGCAAACCTGGCCCTGCTGGAAAGCCATGCTCTGCTCTCCTCTGCTGTGCCCCTCTTCTGTCCTCCAGCTTCTCCCTGACACCGCAGGCATAGCGCCCATCAACCTGTGACATTACAGTCTACACATGCTTGATTTTGTGTTTCTTATCTTCTTCCCTCACCAGCATGCAGATCAATGGAAGCAGAGACTAGGTCATCTTTATTTGGCTGCTTGAGCACACTGCAGCCCTATAAACATCTGGTGAAGGAAGGAACCGGGAAAAGAGGGAGGTGGGAAATACACTAAAGCAGAGCATTCATTACAACTCTCTCAGAGCATTAATTTTGGGAAAGGAATGTGAATAATGCCAAAGGATTTTCCTAAGTATAATATCAAATCTTACATCACTGCAAAAAACTAGCTAAACATATGAAAGTCAAACTATAAGATAAAAACATTAAATAAAATTATAAGTTAATTCAAATATTTGCAATATAAACAGTATCTACACAGCTGATACATGTTGTGTTCACCAAAATAAGGGCTTCTGCTGTGCATCCAGCAATAAAAGGTAAACACTTAATAGACAAATTAACACAAATACATAAATAGCTAAGATTCAAGAGAAATGTGACTCACCAGCAAGCCTATTTTAAACATTCACTCCTGCTTCAAACAAACTAAATGAAAACAGAATATCAATGAATAGTTTTATTTTCCAATAAGAAAAGAAAGTGGGTTTCAGGAAATCAGTAGTATAATAAGTCTTTTCACTCTTATTAAATATGATATGAAATGATGTAAAACATTTAAAATACTTATTCTTGGATCATATTTTTCTTATTCATGGCTTAAATTCTTTACTAATATGCATTACTTATACAATAAAAACATAGCTGAATGTAAAAAGAATGATGTCCAGCCATAGGTTCATGCCCAGAAGACTAGCACTTGCAAGGGAGGAAGACCACTATTTTTAGACTAGATCTTGGCTCAAAAGAAAATAATAATTACAAGTCCACTTTGACTGCCAGGGTGAATAAGTTCTGGACAACACCTAGATGCCAGCAGCAGGCAGACATGGTATATCTTCCAACCACAGAGAGATACATGACATTTTCTGCATTGGATCAGGGGTGGGGACAGGGGGGAGCAGGGGTGAGGGTCAACAGTGCACAGGAAAATCTTAAAAGACAAATAGCAATTTTTAAGTAGTCAAAGAAGAAAGATACCATGTGCCCAAGAATGGCATACGTAGAGACAAGCACAGAGCAATGTTCTATCCTAAGAAAACAAGTGACACTGGATACTCTAAGTGTCCAATAATCATATCTGATCCTAAAATTCTACCTCAAAACAGAGCTCAGGCTGAGATTCACTTCACTGGATATGTGTTTAGGATAGGTTTGGCCTGAGCCTTACCAAGCAAAGAGCTGGTAGGTAAGTTTCTGTCCAGTCAGATCAGGGGTGTTCTTCCAGGAAGAGTTCCCAGAATTCTTTCTTAGTCAACAAACAGGTGATTTCTCAAGACACAGTGGAAGGACCAGGGTGAGATCAGTGGTAGAGCACTTGGTGAGGGTATGAAGAGCTCAGAGTTCAAATTCAAGTCCCACAACCATAGGAGGGCAGAGACAGACAGACAGACAGACAGACAGACAGACAGACAGACAGACAGACAGACAGACAGAGACAGAGACAGAGACACAGGGAGAGACAGAAAGGGAGAGACAGAGAGAGAGGGGGGAGAGACAAGGAAAGACAGAGAGGCAGGAAGAGAGAGGCTGAGACAGACAGAGACAGAGGCACAGAAAGACAGATACAGAGAGATGGAGAGGCAGGAAAAGACAGAGACGGGAAGACAGAGAGACAGGTAGACAGGAAGAAAGAGAGATGCAGGGAGGGAGAGAGAGAGAGACAGAGAGACAAGGAGAGACGGGGAGTTGAGACGGAGCTGTCATTTGGGGAACAGCTCTGGTGTTGTCAATGCAGGCAGCAATTTGATACTAGGACATGCTATATGTCAGTGATCTAGATGCAGAAAATTCACTCTACCTTCATTACTACACCATTCAGACACTACAGAGAATCCCTCAACATGGTTTTTGATCTATGTTGTTTTCCATACCAGAGGTCAAGACATAAGTTTTGTATTGACCAACACTGGTTTTGCCTTATCAATGACAGCAGGCTATTGTGGGAAGAGCACATCAAAAACTAGTAAGTGACCTGGATGTGGTGGCACACACCTTTAATCCCAGCA
Organism: Mus pahari; assembly: GCF_900095145.1. NCBI lineage: Eukaryota > Metazoa > Chordata > Mammalia > Rodentia > Muridae > Mus > Mus pahari. Next base: position 19,473,830 of record NC_034599.1, read on the forward strand.
CTCAGGCAGCAGAGGCAGGCAGATTTCTGAGTTCGAAGCCAGCCTGGTCTACAAAGTGAGATCCAGGACAGCCAGGGCTATACAGAGAAACCCTGTCTCAAACCACCACCCCCCCCCAAAAGTAAAACTAGTAAGTGAGCCTAGCCAACCACCCAGAAGCCTTGGCTCTGCCTGATGTCCCTCTGTGTCACACTTGACAATGGAGTTTGTGCACTGTAAGTGGTGGCTACAGAAGGGGAAATAGTTTGCGGACAAACAAACTCAACTTTCGGGTAAATAAAGAAGGTGAAATATTCGTTCATCTAAAAATATGAATGTCAACAAGTGTTTGGGGAAGAAGATGATATAGGAAATGATTCAGTAAATGTTTGCCTGGGCCAATCCAAAGCTCGGTCCTCAGATTACGATTAAGAAATGGACAGTCTGGTAGTTAGACAGCAGTGGTGACAGGTGTCTTAACACAAACCCACACAGAGCAGAAGCGCCATCAACAATTGGGGCAGCATATACGGCAAAACAAAATGAGACATTTTGAGACATCATTTTCTTTGCAGAATTTAAACAAAAGACTTTTGGGAAGAGTAGTTCTGATAATCACACCTCTATACAAACGCGGACTCTATAGGGATAATAGCGCCATTCATCACTCTCGATCAGCACTTCTACAGAGATGCAGCTCTATACCGTGTAGAGATTATTTTCATGACAAAATACACTATAATTTCTATTTAATTTGCACCATTAGTTTGGCTTTTAAGGACTCATCATGAAGTCACAAAATGTTCCTTGGAGAATTTGTTGTATTGTAGAGAAAGAAATTAAATGACCTTCAAAAAAAAGGGACTCAAACTGAAGACTCTGTGCTTTCTGCTATAAGAAAGCCCAGAGTGGAGAGAGACAAGGATGATGCTTCAACATGGGTAAGGCAGATTATATAGCTGTCATTCAAGAAATTCTTAGAATTACCAGAGAGTCACAATCACGGGAATTGTAGAATCAGTCAAGATTTCCATGAATAGCCCTCAGAATTGTGTGGAAAATTGACTTAGAGGAAGCCAGAATGGAGGAGGACCTTCGTGGGAGGTAAAATAGCCACTAAAAGATGATGATAATCTACAGTTAGCCCCCTGCATCCATCTACCCATTGGTCTTTAACCCTGACTGGATGCTACACTCAAATGGCAAACTGTTCTGACCCATTACACCAGAGTATCTGGGGCTGACACCCAGCATCAACACTTTCACAAAGTTCTCAGATGATTCTGATGCAGGAGAGGTAAGGATGCTTCCTAAGGAAACAGTGGCAGATAAGTATACACATGTTAACAAAGCATGTCCTGGTGATTATGGTTGAGGGCGATAGGAGGAGTGGTGGGGTCTGAATCAGAGATAAGCGCTGTGTGTGTGTGTGTGTGTGTGTGTGTGTGTGTGTGTGTGTGTGTGTGTGTGGGTGTGCGTATGAGAGTGTGCGCGGGGGAGTGTCCTTGCCTTACATGCCAACAGCTCTGGGCTAGGNGATAGGAGGAGTGGTGGGGTCTGAATCAGAGATAGAAGGTGTGTGTGTGTGTGTGTGTGTGTGTGTGTGTGTGTGTGTGTGTGTGTATGGGGGTTCTTATTAGATTATACTCCGAGTGCTCTCCTTGCCTTACATGCCAACAGCTCTGGGCTAGGATTCTACAACTAAATCATAATTATTACTAGGCCTACAAGGGATACCTGTGTGAATTTTTAAAATTAAATTACAAATTTTAATTTAATTAATGGGAAGAAAATTCTTCTGCTGCTGTTACGAAAACTGTATCTTCTTAGAACTCAAGTGGAAGGGGAGGCCTGGCTGAATATCCTTCCTAAGCCCAGAGTAGGGATTTCTCTCAGGTCCAGCATTAAGTGAATTCGTTAATACAGGGCAGAGAAGGTCTCTTCGGATGAGTGTTCCTTAGAAAGGAGTCTAAGGAGTGTGCTTTTTTCCTAACTAGTAGATTTCAGTTTCTTAAAAACCACGGTCACCTACAAGTATGGCCTCTGTCATCTCCTTCTGCTCTTGTTCATGTCTGTGTTAGCCCCTTGAGTGACCACATTTGTTTCTATGCTAATTTTCTAGACAGAACCTCTCCAGAAAAGACTCTAGCAATACCAGGCTTACCAGACCCTCAGAGCTCAGTCACCAGTAGCTGTGGTCATTGTGTGGATGCATAGGATATAAGTCACCAGGATGGAGGGATGTAGATGACAAGTTTGATTTGTGGAAGGATAATTGATGTTTTGTGTTCAGGAGAAATGTGTGTTGAAAGGACAAACACAAAAGTGTAGCGAAACCACTGAGATTCCTATGTCCCTTTCCTCTGACTACCCAGTACCACGGCCCTCAGGGATGGTTCATGGCTGATGCTGTTCCTTCCCTGGTTGGGATGCACGGTTGTCTGTACAAAGAGTAAGCAGCATCCTCCACAGGGAAGACCCAGAACCTTGGGAAACATATCACACAGGTCAAGAGGAAGGCTACGGGGACAGAGTCCTCTTATTTCTCATACTAGAGCCAGATCTTTCCCTATTTTGCTGATCTTGATAAAAGACTAAATAAATGCATGCATAAAATGAAGATATTTGGAGGGCTACAAATGTTTCATGCCCAGGAGGTTTCTCTAAAGAGCCAATTGAGTAACTACTAAGAGAAGGGGCTAAAATTGGGAGAGCAGCCTGCAAGGATTTAGGGAAGCTGGAAGAATGTGTTTACTGGAATAACTTACAAAAGAAATGGGTGCTGATTAGGAAATGTGCATTTCTTTTAAGTAGTAGCTAAAGAGTTCATGATCTTTTCAGATGAAATCATCTAAAATTGCTGTCAAAACTTCTGGTAAACAGATCACTCGGCTATTTACAGCAACTGAAAACTGTAAACAACTTCAACTTACACCACAGAAGGAACAGTTAAATAACATATGCAAATGAATTTAAAAATCCTACAGACTATACAAAATAAAGCTAATTGTTACTGTGGTGAAATAAAGACAGAAAACTACATCTTCTGTTATATGTACTAAGTGTTCTGCTTAAAAACATAAATCCTTACATTAAAATGAACGCACAAAACAAAACAAAATCCAATGATGAGGAGCTGGAAAAATGGCTCCACATGCATGTAAAATAAGTAAATAAATCTTAAAATAAAACCGATGGTAGAGATCACCAAAGAATATCGTCATATATGATAATAAAGCATAAGTTGCCAAGTTTCTCTGTCTCCGTGTTCTCAGCATAAGCTGAGGACAGCTCTCAGTGTGTCTCCACTGCCACTGATGCGGCTGACCCCTCCCTCCCACCTCCCTGCAGTCCCTCCTTGGCGTGTGTTTCAGAACGGGCGTGCTCTTTAGGCGCTTCTGCTTCTTAGATCCATCCTTGCTTGTCTTCTTCCTGGTCTCTGTTAGTGTTGAATGTGTAAGGTTTTTTGTTTTGTTTTATCCACCCTCCCAAAGAGGCACAGCATTTCATGAGGGAATTCATGCAAGTTTCCTGAAGTCTCCACTTCAGTATGTTAGGTCTATTAGGTCCCATCACACCACAGAGAGGGAAAGGGGGAAGGGGAGGGGGAGGGGGAGGGGAGAGGGG
>NC_034599.1:19477539-19511881 GCF_900095145.1 Mus pahari
GAGAGAGAGGGAGGAGGGAGGGAGAGGGAGGGGTAGAGGGAGATGGGAAGGGGGAGGGGGGCCGGGGAGAGGGAGGGAGAGGGAGGGGGAGTGGACATGGGAGGGGAGGGGAGAGATTCTGTTTAAAATTTTTAATCATTTCCCTCCAGACTTACTCCTTCTGCATCCTTCCTTTCCTGTATAATTTCCTTGAGATTGGATCAGAGCCACAGTAGCTACTGCAGGAATTAGAAGATTTAGTACCTAGACTGGTGGTTCCTCACATGCATGGAACTCAAAGAGAAAAGATTTAGAAAGAAGCAAGTTCCACATAACCAAGAACACAAGCAACTCAAGTTCTCTCAGAAAAGGTCTCTGGAAGCGTACCTCCCCTTCAGCAGTAAGCTACTCACTCCCACAGGCCTAGGAAGCTGCTGTAGCCCAGGCAGCTGTCATAATTCCCTCACCCACAACCCATTCTCATGGATGGCCAGTCTTCACTTCCTCTGTTCAAGCTGACTCCTCTGACCGGAGCCATCACAAATGTATAGCCTAGTATACGGTCCGCTAACTTCTCTTTCATGCACAATGGTCCAGCAGAAGTAGAAGGATATCATGTCAGCCATGTAACCCAGCACACATCTCAGCCAATGGCATGTCATTTTTCTAGCTTTCAGCCAAAAACGTATAGGCATTTTGGACTCTTTTCTTTCTCACTCAGTACTTTTAATCTATCAGTAAAACTAGTCATTACTTTTCAACATTCAGAGTACTGACAGCATCAGCCAACACTTCTCTGGACTATACCAGCTATTGAATTCTTGTATTGGCTCTTATTCACATCATATAGCTAACTAACCATGCTTCTGTGATAGTTATCCTCATTCAGACAATTTCATAATAGCATCCAGAGAGACTATTTCAAAGCATGGCGAGTGTGTGGTTTCACTCAGTCAGTGCCTTCCAATCCTCAAAAGGTACTAAGTAGCCTTCCTGTCCTCCCTGGCTCTCAATTTCATCTATTCCTCTCCCTTTTGATATAAGCAATGACAATTACTATTATTACTATAATATCATATGTCATATATGATTTTAATACATCATATATTACATTATATATTATGTAGTCTTATATTATATAACATATAATATTAACATATAATATCAATACATATTAACATGTAAATATATGTTATTAGATGTTATATCATTATATTACATATAATATCATATATGACTATACATTGCATATTATATTATATAACATATAATAATATATCATATAATATCAATATATATTGATATACATTAATATATTAACAAATAATTCTATATTATGAAAATGTTATTATTATTATTATTATTATTATTATTATTATTATTATTATTTATTATGTTAACCCAAAATACCTATACCATGCAAGTCACCTGAAGATTGACTGGGCTGGACTGTGTGCTAGTTTCTGGTTCTGACTTAGGTGTGCTCAGTAGCCCCCCTAATTTTGATTGCAGGGGAGTTGTTCCTTTCATGGTGGTAGAACATTTGTTTCAGTGATTTGTCACATCTACCTACACTCTGAATTCTAAAATAAATCATATAACTCATCTCATTATCAATAAGGCAAGTAACAATATACTACCTAAAACTGTCTGAGCATCTATTTAGGCACACAAAGACCTAAGGACTACGATGCAGCTCGTGGTCCTCCATGCCTGGTCATCAGGAAGTTGTACTACCTGAGAAAGATTAAGCAATGAGACCTTACTGGAGTAAGTATGGCCTTGTTGGAGAAAGTATGTCTCTGGGGGTAGACTTTGAGGTTTTGAAAGCCAAAACCATACCCAGTGTCTTTCTCTTTCTCTGTTGCTTGTGGAGCTGAATGGAGAGCTCTCGGCAATTTCTCCAGCACCATGTTGGCCATGTTGCCTTGATGAAAACAGGCTAAACCCAAATTAAATGCTTTCTCTTATAGGAGTTGTCAAGACCATAGTATAGCGTTTCCTCACAGCAATAGAATCTTAATACACAGAGCATCACTGGACTCAGCACTTATGACTGGTCTTTAGTTACACTAGGTATGGCCAGGCTCCCCCCAAAAAGAATGCATTGGCTGTCACTTGTGTCAACACAGAGGGTTATGTGCTATCCATGTGGTGAACTCACTCAGTGACTTTGAAACCCTTGCTGTAATTTTACTATCTCCTTAATGAACTCAAGCAAACATTTAACCCATCATCCTACAACTTGGCAGGTACCACTATTTTACAGCATTTTGTTTACTCCTGAAGCACTTTTGACTTGCAATAAGCTATAGTTTTTATCCTTACTATTAATTTTACATATGTTCCCTTTCTCCCTGAGAATAGAGACCTTTGTGTATCAATGGGACTTGTAATATTAAATGTACATATTAAATGCTTAGGAAACAACCATTGAATTAATAAATAAAGGAAGATACAAAGAATGGTGATCATCATCTTAGCTTGAAAGTAAGGATCCAGAAAAAAATCATTAAAATGTAGGCAACCTTATCATAAGCTTTAGCCAGGACCCATGGCCAAGAGAGAGTTCATGTCAACAGCACATTGGTGCATTGCTCTGATTACTGTAACATTTAAATAAAGTTGGAATAAAAGCATTTCTCAACTTAATTTTTATATTTCAATATTACTTTTTGCCACTTAGAATCCTTCACCATTTTATGTAAATTTTAGCATAATTTGTTTTCATTTGTTGTTTTCTTATATTTTCAGTAGAACGTCACTTTGACAGCTTTACACACGTGTCTCATGATCATATTCACACCCTATTACACTGCCTTGTTCCTCTCCTGCCCTCACCTACCCCGCACTTCTCCCAAGCTCGTATCTCTTCTTGTTGTCGTTTTTGTTGTTGTTGGTAGTGGTGGTGGTGGTGTTTGACACACAGTGCTACTCTACTTAATTAGTTACATAGAGAGCATCGGGAGGGAGTTATTTTCTGGAGCAGAGACAGTTTACCAATGGCTACACCTTTCCCACATAACACCCCTTTCCCAGTAACCATTAGCATTAACCTCTAGGGAGGCATGAACCCTGCTACACCCTCCCCTATCCATGATGGAATGTGGAAGGGCCAATCTTATACCTGTATCCACAGCTGCTGCGTGTGCATGGCTGCGGAAGAGTCACAAGACAGAATTACAACAGTTCTTCCCACTGTCTCTTCTAGCTCTCACGATATTTCCCTTTCCTCTTCTGTCACCATTCCAGGCCTTGAAATGGGTGACACAGATGTTCAGTTTAAGCACTAAGCACTCAAAGACATTGATTCTCACCACTTTGTCCAACTGTGAAAGCAGAAACAAGCTGTTTGAATTTTTTTATATTATTTGCATTGATAATTTCAATTTAGGAAGAATCGTCTTCAAAATAATATTAAATCTTCCAATATACAGATAAAGTGTTTTCAACTTATTTGAACATTCATTAATATTTTAAGTAATGCTTTATAATTTTCAGAGTAATTTCCTTATGTCAAAGCTATTTCCATGCGTTTTGGATTCTAGTGTAATTGTAAGGATGATTTTCCCTATTTCATATTCAGATTGTTAGTGATAATACATGAATACATGCTTCTTGTGTGTTTGCCTTATCTTTTGCAGCCTTGCAGATCATACTACCAGCGCTGATAGGTTTATTGGAGTATTTACAGTTTTCTACACAAAAGATGATACCTGTGTCAATAGTTTACTCCCCTTTCCAGTTTGGGTGGCATTTATTGATCTACTTGCTTGTCCAACTGTTTTGACTAGACAGTCCATATCAGCACTCAAAGCACGAGGAGCTAGTTACTTTTCTCTTGCTGTGATAAAATCAGATGACCAAAAGCTGCTTGTAGAGAAGTTTGTTTCAGCTTACTTTAGCCAGGACCCATGGCCAAGAAAGAGTTCATGTCAACAGCACCTTGCTACGTTGCTCTGATTACTGTCACTTTAAAGTTGGAATAAAAGCATTTCTCAGCTCTCCAGAGGGAGAGTCTATAATGGAGGAGAGGCGTGACAGTAGGTAGTCAGAGCAAGAAGCTGAAAGATAACACCTCAAGCGCATAGTGGAAGCAAAGAAAGCAAGAAATGGGACAAGACTGTGAGCCCCCACTTCCAGTAAAGCAATACTTGTAATAGGGCTCCACCCATTGAAGGTAATGTCCCCAAACAGTGCTACCAGTGGGTAAGTCAAGAGTTCAAACACCTGAAACAATGGAGAACATTTCTCATTCACACTAGAACAGTGGGCATTCTCAGTAATGTTTTAGTGTTTGGGGACGGGGGGACACAAACTTTCCCAAGTGAATATGGATTTTTCTGCTGAATTTTCACATGTGCTTTTTTTCATGTTGAGTTCTCCTTCTGTTAATAGTTTGCTGGATGATAATTACCATAAGAAAGTGAAGGGTCATAGTCACATAGTTTTCTGCATCTCTTACGGTGATTGTGTGAGTCTACATTTTCTTCCCCTTCATTTTATTTATGTGATGAACTATCTTGCTTGATTTCCAGTTAATCTCATTGGCTATGGTATATCACAAGTATGCTGCTGGGTTGGATATACTACTTTTTCTTAAAGACTTTTTAATCTACAGATGGCATTGGTCTATAACTCTTATAAATGATATTGTGTCTGACTATCCAATTACCGAATACCCCTAAAGAATGAATCAGAAGGTGTTCAGTATTCAATTCTCTTAATAATTGGAAAACGTTAGTAATGATTCCTTTCTGATTGTTTGGTAGCATTCACAAGTAACACTATCTGGTCCTAAATTTTTGTTCTGAGATTTTTGTTGTTGTTGTTGTTGTTGATGATGTTTGTTTTAATTATTACTACCAGTTAAGTCTCTTTACTTTAATAAATAAATCAAGATTCTGTAATTATTTATGAGTCAGTTTTGGCAGCTGATACTTTATCTAAGAGTTTGTTCATTTTTATCTAAATTATCTAACTTATTGATGCGTATTTTGATGGCACCCCACTATAGTTATATGTATTTCTTTATGTTTTATAGTAGTAACCTTGATTTTGTTTTTGATTTTGTTTCTGATTTTTTTTTTCTTGGTCATTGCAGACAAATGTAAATTTTGTAAATTCTTATCAAGCAACTTACTTTTGATTTGGTTGATTTTTCTGTGTGATTTATAGTCTCTAACTTATTTTTTCTTTTTGGATATTATTTCATCCCTTCTATCAGCTTTAGGTTATCTTACTTTTGGGGATAATGTTGGAGGGTTACTAAAGTTTCAAAGTTACTGTAATGACTCATTATTCCTCTCTTTTTAATGTGTCACTCAAACCACAAATATTCCTCCATACACAGCCGACATCGCAACCGTTTGAAAGACGTGTTTGGAGACTGAGTTTATTTTTAATTGTTTAATCATTTTATTTGTTTACATTTCAAGTGTTATCTCCCTTCCTGGACCCCCCTTCACAAACCCCCAATCCAAATCCCCTTCCCTTTGCCTCTAAGAGGATGCTCTCCCCCCAGGCCCCCCACCCCCACACACACACTCACTCCTACATTACTGCTCTAGCATTCCTCTTCTCTGAGGCATCCAAAGGACCAAGCACCTCCCCTCCCACTGGTGCCAGATAAGGCAGTTCTTTGCTACAATATGTAGGCAGAGCCATGGACCAGCCCATGTATATTCTTTGGTTGGTGGTTTCAACTCTAGGAGCTCTGGGGAGTCCAGTTAGTTGATTCTGTTGTTCTTCCTTTGGGGCTGCAATCCCCTTCTGCTCCTTCAGTCCTTCCCCTAACTCTTTCACTGGGGTCCCTGGGCTCAGTCCAGATCATCTGTATCTGCATCTGTCTCAGTCAGGTGCTGGCAGAGCCTCTCAGAGAACAGCCACATCTTGGCATCGGCAATTGTGTCTGAGTTTGTTCTCTGCAGATGTAATGGATGGCAAAGTGGGAAGATCTCTGGGTGGTCTTTCCTTCAGCTTCTGCTCCATTTTTGTTCCTGCATTTCCTTTAGACAGGGAAAACTCTGGGTTAAAAATGTTGAGATGGGTGGGTGGCCCCATCTCTCCACTGGGGACCATGTCTATGTATTGGAGGTGGTCTCTTCAAGTTCTAGCTCCCTGCTGTTAGGTATGTCAGCTATCATTCCCATTGAGTCTGGGAAACCTCTTGTGTGCCTGGTGTCTGGGACTTTCTAGTGGTTCCCCAAGTTCCCCAACGCCCAGTGCTATTCATTCCCCTCATCCTCCAGACTCCTCTCCTGTCTCTTGCCATACCTGATTCTGTCCCCCTCCCCCTCGCCCTGTGCATTTTCCCTCCTTCTACACTCTCCCACCCAGGTTCCTCCCTCCCTCTGCCTCCCACGATTACTATGTTCCTCCTTCTAAGTGAGTTTGAAGCATCAGCACTTTGCCCTTCCTACTTGTTATGGTTCACATGGCCTAGGAGTTATATCATGTGTATTCTCATCCTTTGGGCTAATTTCCAGTTGTCAATGAATATATACCATGTATGTCCTTTTTGGTCTGGGTTACCTCATTCAGGATGGTGTTTTTTACTTCCATCCATTTGTCTACAAAGTTTGTGAAGTCGTCTGTTTTCATAGCTGAGTATTTTCCATTTCCATTCAGTAAATGCACCACATTTTCTGTATCCATTCTTCCACAGAGGGACATCTGGGTTGTTTCTACCTTCTGGCTACTATAAATAAGTCTGCTATGGACATAGTGGAGCACGTGTCCTTGTTATATGTTGAAGCATCTTTTGGGTATATGCCCAATAGTGGTATAGCTGTGCTTTCAAACAGAACTATTTCCAATTTTCTGAGGAACTGTCGATTGATTTCCACAGCTTGCAATCCCACCAACAATGGAGGAGTGCTCCTCTCTCTTCACACTCTCACCAGCATCCTTTGTTTAGCTCTGCACTCCATTTTTTAATGGGGATAATTCATTTTCTGGAGTTTTTTTTTTCACTTCTTGAGTTTTTGTGTATTTTCTATTTTAGGTCTCTATTGGATGCAAGGTTGGTGAAGATCTTTTCCCAATCAGAAGCTTGCAGTTTTGTCACATTGAATATGTCCATTGCCTTACAAAAGTTTTTCAGTTTCATGAAGTCTCATTGTCTATTGTTGATCTTAAGAGCACAAGCCATTGGTGTTCTGTTCAGAAAAATTTCCCCTGTGCTGATGTGTACAAAGCTCTTTCCCACTTTTTCTTCTATTAGATTCAGCATATCTACTATTCTGCGGAGGTCCTTGATCTACTTGGACTTGAGCTTTGTACAAAGAGATTAAAAAAAATGGATCATTTTGCATTCTTCTACATGCAAACCACCAGTTAAACTAGCATCAATTGTTGAAAATTCTGTCTTTTTTTCCCCCACTGTATAGTTTTGGCTCCTTTGTCAAAGACTAAATGACTATGAATATGTGGGTTTATTTCTGCATCTTCAGTTCTATTCCAGTGATGTACCTGCCAGTCTCTGTACCAATACCAGGAAGTTTATTCACTATTGCTCTGTAGTACAGCTTGAGGTCAGCGATAGTGATTCCCCCAGAGGTTCTTTTATTGTTAAGAATTTTTTCATTGGGTTTTTGGTTGTTGTTGTTTTTCCAGATGAAGATGAGAATTTCTCTTTCTATCTTTGTGAAAAATTGAGTTGGAATTTGATGGGAATTGCATTGAATCTGTAGTTTGTTTCTAGTAAGGTGGCCCTTTTTTACTATGTTAATCCTTTCAATCCATGAGGATGAGAGATCTTTCTATCTTTTGAGTTCTTCAAATTTTCTTCAGAGACTTTTAAGTTCTTGTCATACAGATCTTTCACTTGCTTAATTATAGTTATGCCAAGATATTTCATATTATTTATGACTATTGTGAAAAGTGTTATTTCCCTAATTTCTATCTATGTTTGTTTATGCTTTGTGTAGAGAAAGGCTCCTGGTTTGTTTGAGTTAATTTTATATCCAGCCACTTTGCTGAAGTTGTTTATCAACTGAAAGATTCTCTGGTGAAATTTTTGGGGTCACTTAAGCATACTTTTTGCTGTATGTTGTTTTTACTATGTTTAGGTATAGGCCTTAAATTCCTGATGGCCCCAAGACTTTTAATATAAGAAGTATTGTATTTTGTCAAAGCATTTTTCAGCATCTAGTGAGATGTTCATATGATTGTTTTCTTTGAGTTTGTTTATATAGTGAATTTCCATATATTGAACCATCCCTGCATCCATGTGATGAAGCCTACTTGATCATGGTGAATGATCTTTTTGATGTGTTCTTGGATTTGGTTTGCGAAAATTTTTATTGAGTTTTTGTATTGATATTCATAAGCAAAATTGGTGTGAAGTTCTCTTTCTTTCTTGGGTCTTTGTGTGGTTTATGTATCAGTGTAACTGTGGCTCCATAAAATGAATTAGCTAGTACTCCTTCTGTTTCTATTTTGTGTAATAGTTTGAGAAGTATTGATATTAGGGATTCTTTATAAGGGCTGATAGAATTCTCCACTAAAACCATCTGGCCCTGATTTTGTTTTTTGTTTTGGTATTTTTGTTTCATTTGTTTGCTTGCTTGCTTGCTTGCTTGTTTTGTTGGGAGACTTTTACTGACTGCTTGGACTTCATTAGGGATTACAATACTATTTAGATAGTTTATCTGGTCCTGATTTAGCTTTGATATCTGGTACCTGTCTAGAGAATCACCTATTTCATCTACATTTTCAAGTTTTGTTGAGTATAGGCTGTTGTAGTAGGATCTGATGATTTTTTGAACTTCCTCAATTTCTGTTGCTATGTCTCCCTTTCATTTCTGATTTTGTTCATCGGAATACTGTTTCTTGGCTCTTTAGTTTGGGTAGGCTTATTGATTATCTCAAAGAACCAGTTTTTGGTTTTGTTAATTCTTTGTATCATCCTCTTTGTTTCTACTTGGTTGATTTCAGTCCTAAGTTTGACTATTTCCTGCTGCCTTCTCTTCATGGGTGGGGTTGCTACTTTTTGTTCTAGAGCTCTCAGGTATGCTGTTAAGTTGCTAGTGTAGGATCTCTCCATTTCCTTTTCCAGGGCACTTAGTGCTACAAATTTTCCTCTTAGCACTGCTTTCATTGTATCCCAGTTTGGGTATATTGTGCCATTATTTTCTTTGAATTCCAGGACATCAATAATTTCTTTCTTTATTTCTTCCCTGACCACATAATCATTGAGTAGAGAGTTACTCAGTTTCCATGAGTATGTGGGCTTCCTGTTGTTGTTGTTGTTGTTGAAGACCAGCCTTAGTCTGTGGTGATCTGATAGAATGCAAGGGATTATTTCAGTCTTCTTCTAGCTGTTAAGGCCTGTTTTGTGTTCAATTATATGGTCAGTTTTGGAGAAAGTACCATGAGGTGCTGAGAAGAAGGTATATTCTTTTGTTTAGAGTGAAATATTCTGTAGATAATTGAAATCAAATCCATTTTCTTTAAAACTTCTGTTAGTTTCCTTTGTCTCTGTTTAGATTCTGTTTCCATGGTCTGTCCATCGGTGAGAGTGGGATGTTAATATCTCTCTCCCACTATTATTGTATGAGGAACAATGTGTATTTTGAGCTTTAGTAGCATTTCTTTTACAAATGATGGTGCCCTTGAATTGGTGGTATAGATGTTCTGAATTGTGAGTTCATCCTGGTGGATTTTTCCTTTCATGGATATGAAGTGACCTTCCCCATCTTTTTTTGATAACTTTTGGCTGAAACTCTATTTTATGGGGTATTATAATGGCTACTCCAGCTTGTTTCTTAGGACCATTTGATTGAAATTTTTCCCAGCCTTTTAGTCTGAGGTTGTATGTCTTTGTCACTGAGTTGTATTTCCTATATGGAACAAAATGCTGGGTCTTCTTTATGTATCCAGTCTGTTACCCTATGTCTTTTTATTGGGGAATTGAGCCCATTGACTTTGAAACATATTAAAGACAAGTGATTGCTCACTCCAGTTATTTTTGATGTTAGTAATGGTATTTTGTTTGTGTGCTTCTTTTCTTTGGGGTTTCTTGTGAAATGATGAATTTTTTGGTTTTTCTTGGGTGTAGTTTCCTCCTTGTGTTGGAGTTTTCCTTTGATAATCTTCTGTAGAGCTGGATTAGTAGAAAGATACTGTTTAAATGTGGTTTTGTCATAGGATACCTTGGTTTCTCCATCTATGGTGATTGAGAGTTTTGCTGAGCATATTAGTCTGGGCTGCCAGTTATGTTCTCTTGGGGTCTGCATGCCATCTGTCCAAGATTTCCTGACTTTTAGAGTCTAATAGGTCTGCTTTTATATGTTATTTGTCCTTTTTTCCTTACCACTTTTAATAGTCTTTCTTCGTTCTGTATACTGAGTGTTTTGATTATTATGTGATGGGAGGAATTTCTTTTCTTGTCCAATCCTCAGACTTCTTGTATGTTTATGATCATCTCTTTCTTTAGGTTAGGGAAGTTTTCTTCTATGATTTTGTTAAAGATGTTTCCTGGCCATTTGCATTGGGAATTTTCTTTTCTTTTTTCTTTTCTTTTCTGTTCTTTTCTTTTTCTTTTTCTATCTTTCTTTTACAATTATTATTAGCTATTTTCTTCATTTACATTACAAATGCTATCCCCTTTCCTAATTTCCTCTCTGAAAATCCCCTATCCCCTCCCCCCTCCCCCTATTCCCCAGCCCACCCACTCCTGCTTCCTGGCCTTGGCATTCCCCTATACTGGGGCATAGAATCTTCGCAAGATCGAGGGCCTCTCCTGCTTTGGGAATTTTCAATCTGTTCTATTCCTGTTATTATTACATTTGGTCTTTTCATTGTGTCCTGAATTTCCTCAATGTTTTGCTTTAGGAGCCTTGTGCATTTTGTATTTCCTTTGACTTTTATATTAATATATTCGGTGGTATCTTCTATGCCTGAGATTCTTCTTTCTCTTGTATTCTGTTGGTAACTCATGATCTCTTTTCTATGTTTTCCATCTCCAGGGTTGTTGTCCTTTGTGATTTCTTTATTGTTTCTATTTCTATTTTTTAGATCCTAGACATTTTTGTTCAATTTCTTTACCTGTTTGATTTTGTTTTCCTATATTACTTCAAGGGAGTTGTTTATGTCCTCCTTAAGGTCCTCTATCATCTTCATGAGGTGGGATTTTAGGTCAGAATCTTGCTCTTTAGGTGTGTTAGGATACAGAAGACTTGCTGTGGTGGGAGAACTGGGTTCTGATGGTGCCAAGTGGCATTGGTTGCTCTTGCTTAGTGATTGCACTTACCTCTCACCACCTGGTTATCTCAGGTGTTAACTGGCCTTGCTGTCTCTGACTGGATCCTGACCCTCCTATGAGCCTGGTTATGATAGACCTCCTGTGAGTCGATCTGTCTCTGGGTGTGGGTGTGGGGGTGAGCACCTGCTCTGGGGAGCAGTTGTTAACCAAAGGAAGATGTATCTCCGGCAAGTCAGGGATGATAGGGCCCACCTCTGCTGGATCCCATTGGGGTCCAAATTATGCCAGGTAATGGAAGGTGGTGTATTATCTGTGATCCTGTATGTGATGGATCTCCTAGAAGTCAAGCTGTCTCTGTGTGTGGAAGGGTGTCAAGAGTGCCAGCTCTGCCTCAGGCTGAGTTGTGGGTGGGCTGGAGATTGTGTTTTATGTTTATTCTTCTAGAAAGTATCTTTATCTTTCATCCATTTGTTTCTTATGTTTCTGATGTTTTATTTCCATATATGTGTAAAAATTTTATTTTTCTATTTTCATTGATTTCTAGATGTATTCTGATATGGTTAGAGAAAATACTTTCTATGGTTTTAATTATGAATATATATTGCGATTGTTCTTTGACCTCGCATACTGTCTACTCTGAAGACTGTTCCATGTGCTAATAGAGAGATTCTATGTATTGTTGTTGAATGGGCTGTGACGTAGTTGTCTGCTAATCCAGGTGATCAGAGTAGTATTGCTTGTGATTTTTGTTTCTATGAGGACATCTGTGCAACTGACATGTACATTTCTGGAAGTAGAAAATGAAGTTTGCAATTGTCACTATAGAAATATTTTTCCATGTAATCCTTTTAATCTACTTTTTATATTTTTGAGCTGTTCTCCTTAATTTCTTAGGTACATACTTATTATAGCTTCTTTATGAATGAATATTGTATTATTATAGCTTCTTTATGAATGAGCATTTTATTATTATAGAATATTCTCATTTAACTCTTATGATATTTGTATTAAAATCTATTTTATCTAATATTAGTGCCATATTCCTTTTAACCATTATCTATGGCAATTGTTTTATTCTGTCTCTTCTGTCTAATTTAATGTCCATTTGACACAAACTAGAGTCATTTGGGGAAAGGGATTCTACTGATAAAATGCCTCCATAAGATGAGCCTGTAGGCAGACCTATAGGATACGTTCTTAACTAGTGACTGATGTGGATGGCCCAGTCAGTTGTGGGTAGTGTCACCCCTGAGCTGGTCCTGGCTGCAGTAAGAAAGCAGGTTGTTCAAGCTGTGAGGAACAAGCAGTTAATTAGCATTCATTCATGGTCTCTACATCAGTCCCTGCCTCTAAGTTCCTGTCCTTTATGATTTACTAGCTGTGATATACATCACATTCCTGTAAGCTAACATTTCTTCTACAAGTTACTTTTGGTCATAGTGTTTTGTCACTGCAATGGAAACCCTAACTAAAACTTTGCCCTTTGATTTCACTCCTATTTTTGTATTTTTAATTTAAACTAACTCTCCATTAAGAGGCATATGATTGAATACTGACTTCTCCATACCACCTGCCTTTAAAGTGGAATAGCAAGAAGAAAGAGGAGGAGGAGGAGGAGGAGGAGGAGGAGGAGGAAAACGAGGAGAAGGAACAAGAAGAACAAGAACCAGAACCAGAACCAGAGCCAGAGCCAGAGCCAGAGCCAGAGCCAGAACCAGAACCAGAACCAGAACCAGAACCAGAACCAGAACAAGAACAAGAACAAGAAC
Organism: Mus pahari; assembly: GCF_900095145.1. Lineage (NCBI taxonomy): Eukaryota > Metazoa > Chordata > Mammalia > Rodentia > Muridae > Mus > Mus pahari. The sequence continues at coordinate 19,490,497 of NC_034599.1, forward strand.
AAGAACAAGAACAAGAACAAGAACAAGAACAAGAACAGGCTCTATCCCGAAGACAGAAGAGAGGAAGATCACTAGCAAACACACAGGAATGATGGGATGGCTTGGCAATGTGGAGAAACCAATGTATGACACAGCAACCTTCAGCAAGTGACAGACAGAGTAGGCTGCTTGAAATATAGCGAGCTCCAGGGGTGCCATGTGTGCTGGGTAAAATGTGGCCAGATCAGAGGTGCAACACCATTGGCTACAGAGATTCTGGTTGAAATGTGACATGATGAGCTTCAGTGACAAAGCTGAGTTTCACTTAAGGGAATGGTATAAACTCCCTGCTATCACTGTAAAGCCTGAAGACTGTGGATCCCAGTACCATGCAAGCAAGCAATAGCATGGCTGTATAAGACAGGAGCTATATGGCAGTGTCATGGGTAAATAGAGCTGTTTTCAGACAGATGATGAAACACAGGCAAAAAATAAAAAATAAAATTAAAAAAAAGTAGCCTGGATCTGAGTTAAAAGAGAACACCCCACAGCAAAGGTAAACACAGCCCTCCCACAGCCCACCTCCACAGAACCAGGAACGCTGAGGGAAGCAGCCGGATAACATGACTATTCAGGACAGAGAAGAGAAAGCTGCAGCTGGCAAGTGGGCGTGAAATACTAAGAGAGGCATCCCTTGTTCAGAATAGGGAAGCACCTACCAAAAGATACATCTGACACAAACATTTTTCTCAGTAGGAGGGGCATCCTGTCTAAGTTATTTGTGTTGTTGATGAGTAGCCATCTTCCTACTTGCACACACAGCTATATAAAAGATAATGTGGGGAGCAGGGCAAACTGCATCCATCCCAGCTAGGAAGAAATGCTGATGGATGTTATGATTTTGACTTCATTTTCTTTCTGTATTCTCTTTGCTCTAAAATGTATTTTATGAATTCTTTGAGAATCTCTTATGATGTATATTTACCACATTCACTCCTCTCAACTCCTCCCCTTACCAAACTCTCAACCATCCATCCTTTCCAATTTTGAGATTATTTTTCTCCTTCTATCCCTAACTAGTCCAGTTTGGGTTGCCCAGCTAATCTTGGTATTAGAGGTTCCCTGGAATGTAGTTAACCTACCATGGGTCACATCATTAAAAAAAATAGAAAGAGAGAGAGAGAGAGAGAGAGAGAGAGAGAGAGAGAGAGAGAGAGAGGATGGATAGATAGATAGATAGATAGATAGATAGATAGATAGATAGATAGATAGATAATGGATAGATAGATAGATAACTAATAGATGAAGGATAGATAGATAGATAGATAGATAGATAGATAGATAGATAGATAGATAGATAGATAGATAGATAGATAGATAGAAAAACTGAACTCCCAAAAGCTATCCCATACTAGTAACTCCTTAGCCAGTAGTGGTTTTAGTGTTCCCCTCTACTCCTCTTTGTTGGGATTTTGTCTGGATGGAGATAGCCCAAATTCAATCTGCCCAAAATCACTTAGAGTTTATATACATGCATCTGCCCTGTTGTCTGTAAATCATAGTTTATTTGATGCTGGCTCTTACAGTCTTTCCACTCCTCCTCTTTACACCTTTGTATTTCCAGTGTTTAGTTGTCCTGATACAGCCAATGCCTTGCCTTGAGAAATTTGAGTTAACTCCCTCAGCCCTGTCAAGTCCACTTTTGTTGGCTAACTCCTCTTGGGAGTGGGGCCTGTCCTGTAGCTTGGTAGATATACCAGAGATTATAGCATTAAAGAAAACCAACTCTACTTCTCTAGCATCTATCAAGTGCTATCAGTTTACCCATGCCTACCTCCCCTCACTTCCATCCCTGGATGCTGAAGGTTATGTCTAGGTGGACCTTATATAGGTTGAGCACATGTTATCATACTCACTGTGAGTTTACATGTGTTCCTGGAAAACACTGTGTCCTTTATGATATCCACCAGCTCTGACTCTTAATATCTCTCCTTTTCTTCTTCCCCAATGATTCCTGAATTTTAGAAAAGAAAAATCTGATATGTTCATTTTTTTTGAGGCTGAGTACTGCACTCTTTTATTTTTATTTTCTTTTACGTATGCTTGTTAATCATTTGAAGGTATCTGTATTAATTGCTAGATAGCTACTCTATAAAGAAACTTCTTTGAGGAGAGTTAAGAGGTGAGCTGATCCATTTATATAGCAATAAGTCATTAGGAATCCTTTTAATGCTATGCCCATCTGGTGAAATAATGGTATTGGATTCTCCGGTAGTGTCTAGTCCTATTTAGCTACAGGTTCTTGAATATGTTACCAGTTCCAGGTATGGATTCTATCTCATGGAGTTGGCTAGATACAATCAGAAAGTGGTTGGTTAATCTAATAATATTTGTGTCACTCTTGTGCCAATGGCTCAGTCATAATCTTGTCAGGCCAGTAGTTATTATAGCTTGCTGAGTCTGTAGTTGGGTGAAAGTGGTAATTACTCTGTCCCATCTCTGGCAACTGTGAAAACTAGCCAGTACAGATGAACGAGTCCCAGGAATGTGCCACTTTGATTTCCCTATATTCTGACTGTGGTGTCTTCCATTACGGAGTCTTCTTCAGTTGCATGATTTTGCACTTTTTTCACTTCTTTGATAATGCAAGCATGCAGATATTATAAACATCCTCAGATTGTTTAGTCTCGATTTAGTAGTGTTGATGGGTTACTTTTATTACCACCTCGTTTTGATTCCATTTTTATCTCTTTTGCTATATTTGATCAATTTTGTTTTTTTTATAAATCTAAGATATCTAAAACTTATGTAAACCCATTAATTCATCTGAAATCACAGAAAAATGCATTTGTGTCCATAAATATGTTTTGAAAGTTTTCATTGGCTTCTCTCTTTTTTTTTTAATTAATTTATTCACTTTACATCCCAATCATGCACCCCATCCCTCCTCTCTCCCAATCCCACTCTTACAAATCCTTCCCCACTACCCTCTCCCTTCTCCTTAGAGAAGGGGAAATCCTTGGGTGCCACCCTACCCTGGGACATCCAGTTGAAGTAGGTCTAAGTGCATTCTTTCCCACTGAGGTCCAACCAGGCAATCCAGTTACTAGAAAGGAATCTAGTAGCAGGCAACTGAGTCAGAGGCAGTCTCTGCTCCCATTATTAGGGGACTCATGTGAAGACCACACTGCACATCTGCTACAAAAGTGTTGGAGGTCTAGGTCATGCTCTCTAGTTGGTGGTTCAGTCTCTGTTATTTACACATATTTTTATTTTTAAATTTCAAATTCACTAAGATTGTTGACTTTCATTTTTGTTATTTTTCTAAGCTAATTGCCAACACTGAATATTTTAAATTAAAACTAGTCTCTACTTAATCACTAATAACAGGTACTGTTGCAGATTTGCAAAGTAGTATTTTACCTAAAATTTGTTTACAGTGTAGATCAAATTGTCTCCAATCTTACTAATTTTTCAGCCTACTCAAAATATAATTTCTGTTTACTTCTTCTAGTTCCATTACTTTTTCTTTACCAGGCTTAGAATTTCTAACTTTTCCTAGTGAACTTCATCTTAAATTAATATAGAGTACCGGTACTTATAAATGTATGTAAAATGTATCTTATTGATTAAGTATATTCTCAATCTTATCAAGTTCATACTTTTATAATTTTAAGAATATTTTTTAAAATAAAATGTTGTCTCATTTACCTGGTATTTCCACTGAATGGACATTTTCTATATCTAGTTTCTTGGTGCACAAATATTTGTAATAACAGAAGAATTTTACAAAAGCCTCTGTGAACCCATGAGAGACACAAAGTGAAAAATGAAGAAAAGTATTGCTATTATTATTAAAATAGTTTTTACCTGATAAACACATGGTCTTGCTGACCCTCAGAGAACCTCCAAATTTGAGAGTCACTTCCTTGAAATATCCACTGATCCAGTGTATGACTTCTTTCTGATGTATGTAAAATCACTCCATCTTGGTGCCAATCTTGAGAAATGTGAAAAGATGGACAAACATTCAATCAATTTTCAGGGCTTTTTTTTTTCTGGAATTCTTAAGACAGCTGGAAAATTTTCAAAACCTATATAATATCTTTTCTTCTTGACCAATGTGTCACCCATTTACCAGTTTTACCATTATTACATCCTCCCTTCAGAATCCACATCATGAGCCTGTCGCTGCCACAATTCACCTTAGTTAAATGACCTTGGAAATCAGGACAGACTGTTTTTTTTTTTAATGGTTAATTTTCCATGATGTGAGTGTGAAAATGAAAGAAAATTATGGAAATGCAAGAGCAGGCAAGGAGGAAGCAATCTTGGATATGAAGCATTGCTAAGAATGAGATCTTGAGTCCACAGCACCTCAGGGTAGACTCTTGAGGAACAAGGAGCTACAGTTAGAAAAAGGTAATATCCGTGGGACTAAAGAAAATGATTTTGAAAGCAGAAAGGGATTCCCTGCCTACCCCAAAGTTGAAGCCAGTGGGCAGTGATGAAAGGTGATCACGGCCACACTGAAAGGCATCAACATGTCACCATTGGCGTAAGACACCATGTCTCAGAGACAGTCCAAATTCTATCAGAAGAAAAACACACTTGGAAATTCTGCCATCAACATGTTGCCCTGATCATGGAGCCAGCCATGGAGAAGACAGAAAACAACACACAGTGGAGGTCAAGGCCAGCAAATTCCTGGCAAAATGTACTTTAAAGAAGCTCTGACACTGACCTGACAAGGTCAACTTCCTAAAGACACTTGATGGGGAGAAAGAGGAGCAGATTACCCTAGCTCTCAATTCTGATGCTTCGGATGTTGCCAACAAAACTAAAACCATGGGAAGTGAATGCAGCTGATAATTGCAAATACACCATTTCTCCCCACTGAGAAATGAAAGAGCTAAGAGATCCATAACTCACTCACTCCATCAACTTTTTCAAGGGACAATCCAGGATGTGAGTGAAGCACAGTGCTCTGTTTGGAATGGAAGCCGAGAAAAGATGACACTGAGTGTGTAGGCAGAACAGGAAGGTGACTCACAGGGCCTCTGTCCTTGGCATCTCAACTCATGTATCAGAGGAATATGTTCTGAAGTGGAGCTGTGCTTTGCTTGGGGTTTGAGGACACTCTGCAACTTAAAAGAGGAGCTAGGTGCTATTTTGATCTGATGACACACTCCAGCAAGAGGGGATCAGAAATGTCTCATTGGATATCAATGAAGTAAGCTAACAGCAGGGATGAGACACTAGGCTCACATGCCTGCATGTACACATCTGCAGACTTGCATGTGCTCATGCACGTGCACACACACACACACACACACACACACACACACACACACACACAACTTGATTCTGGATAATTAATCTAGAACTTAAAGATTATTACACATATACAAACTTTATTGAGTTCAATTAAATTTTTGCTATCCAGCAGTTTATAAGTTAATATTAGCAATTAATTTTAATCTTAGAAAATTAAGAACATTATTTTTCTTGCATAACTACAAAAAAGTAATGAATGGTTAGATTCCAGGATTATTTAACTGGAGAGACATGTAGTAAGAAGTAAGTGGGAAGGATTAGGTTACCACCTCCTTGGTACCCTCTTTCTATCAGGAGGTACCCTCCTTTATCTGGACTGTATCATAAAGGAGATCCATTATGGTGCTAGGCATGTTTACTGCCTAGTGTCACACTGCAAGGCTCTCAGCCAGGGAACATAATTGATGTACACAGGGTTGGAGCTTTTGCCTGCTCACGGATGAGGAACCTCTAATTCAGTGAGAAAGAAACTGGGCCTCTGCCAGTCATCTACCTTTTATGCTTCCATATAGGCATCACTTAGACCATGATTTTCACTTTGACAAATCAGGACAAATAAAACTGCCAGAATCAAGGCAGATCTTCACTGAGACAGCCCCAAAATGGAGAGGAATGTTACTGCTCAAGGCATTTGCATAATATCTACTGATCAAGCTTCTTCCAAGCTGCTAGTCTTTACTCTAGCTCCTAGCAGTGGAGGGGGACTATTTCAGCTCTCACTATCACAAATTCTTCACATGAAGGCCAGGCCATACAGAGCAAGAGTCCCCGGGGTGATCAAACAGAACAGAGCTTCAGGGAGAGTCAAGAGCAGGAAGGAAGCTGCTCTCCCTTCTCACCTTGCTGTGTGACCTTCAACAAGCGGCCAGCCCATGGTGTTCTTTTCTCATTACATGCTGCCTGGAATCCCTTCATTACTATAGCTCTGGGCCAAGGTTAGATGCCCCATTAAAATGAAAGTGTAGTTGGGAGAAGTCATTAGCTCTAGAGAATTAGTTGATCAGTTATATTTGCTCTGGTTTAGAGCTCTTTCCGCTTGGTGGGGGGTTAGCAGGTAGACAGGTTAAGGGAAGTCTTGCTTCAGAGGGGGATAGATAACACCAAAGAGCCAAGTGCATCATTACAGAATGATGGACAGGCCAATGTGGACTCTACAACATAGGCATCACATTCATATCTCCAAGTGCTTAATCGTTCAAAGATTAATGGTCTAGGAAACTTTGCCTACTCGCCTCCAGTGTTGGAGTTCTCCTCTCCTCCTAGAAGCTACTTAAAATCTGCAGATGTTAGTGAGAAAAGTCCCTAAGTGCAGTCTATGCTCTGACCTACTTCTATACCACTCCGATCTACTGCTTCTTCCTGTGGACAGGCTTTGTGAGTATCCATGAGTGGGACCTTGTCCCAGATCAGTTCTTCCTCCTGGTAAGCAATGCCCAGTCCTTTCCCTGCAGGGTAAGCATAGCTTAACCCACCTGGCAGCAGCCTCTACCCAATGCTGTGCCCCAAAGAAGCCTCAAACTTCAGTCTTAATTCCTGAGGTGAGAATAGTGCACAAGATTAAAACATGCAAGAAAATGTCCTAGGATTCCTCTCTTCCTATCTTTGTTGCTCTTCCAAATCTCAGATGTTCAGAATCCTGTTCTTCTCTGTCTCTTAGGGGATCTTTTCCTAAAATCCTTTTCTGAGATTCCAAGGGAAAAAAGAATAGAAAGAAATATGTGTATGGGGGAGGGGAATAATAAAAGGAAAGCTTTTATTTTTATGATCCAAAAATGTATGATACTTAGTAGTCTCCTCCTCCAAAGACAAGCTATCTGCACATTCCAGGTATTGCCAAGTTATAGCTTAAGAAAGTAAATGTACCTGTCTCCTTTTATGGTAGCATATGACACCTGAGATATCTAGGAAACAGCCAAGGTCACTGAGTAACTAGGGGGCAAACAATTCAGATAGGATGTACAAAAATTCTGGGCCTCCACACACTCAAACTGACTCTCATTCTCCAAAAAGGAAGGCTGACAACCCATGGGTGGACATTGAGTGGGTCAGAAGTGCAGAGATGATATCTTATGGTTTTACTGCTATGAACAGAAACTATGACCAAGGCACCACTTATAAGAATAACACTTAATTGGGGCTGGCTTACAGGTTCAGAGGTTCAGTCCATTATCATCAAGGTGGGAACATGGCAGCATCCAGGCACTCATGATGCAGGAGGAGCTAAGAGTTCTACATCATCATCTGAAAGCTGATAGCAGAATACTGACTTCCAGGCAGCTAGGATAAGGATCTTAAAGCCCACATCCAACAAGGCCACATCTCCTAATAGTGCTACTCCCTGGGGTGAAGATATACAAATCATTACAGATGACAAGGGCCTAATCACCACTTGGTCTTTGTTATGATAACAATTAGAGATGAGTTGCATCTCCTTGTAAAGTTTCCTTTATACTCCAAGTATGACAGACCATTTACATTTTTAAAAATAGAAAACTGTTCATTGTCCAAGAGTTGGACTTTTAAGACAACTCATCCTGAGTTTTCCCTTAATCTTTAATTTCTAACTAATTGAGAGACATGGATTTGATTCAGTGTTTGAGGTAGAGATATGCAACCTCAAGTCATAAATCTTATTCATGAGTTTTTCACAATCTAATTAAAAATCAATTAATTCAAAGGAACTTTCTATAACCTATAATTCCATGTTTGACCTGAATGTTCTTTACTACCTCAGCTAGTAAAGTCCCACTCATTGGTTAAACACAAAGTTCACAGGGAACTCTATGAAACCTGCTGGTCTACAGTTTTTCCTTTAGCCAAACTGATCAGCCACCTCTTATACAGACAAGCATTTTGCAACCTGGTATTCTTCATTGTACATGACACTTTGGGGGACTAAAATGTGATAAAGTTAAAGACAAGAATGGGCTGGTTTTTTCTCCCTGTGTACCTAGTGTGAGGCTTACTATGTGAAACTAAGAATGAGACCACAGGAGTCTCACTGAGCCTGAAGAGCAAAGCCTTTTTGGGATGCAAACTGCTACGATGTTTCCAAGAGAGAGGAGAGCTGCCCCACCAAAGAGAGTTTGTATAGTATAGAGTGTGGTTTAAGCTTGGTGGGTAGGTCATGGGAGCACTCTGGGGGGGGGGGGGGGGGGGAAGAAGCTGCTGCATACAAAAGTCTTACAAGATGACTTCTGGTGTTAAGATTCCAAGGTGCTATGGTCGGGCTGCTCTGCTGAGATAAGGTTCAGGTGACCTCTCAGAAGTGCAGAAAACTGTTTCCATTTTCCCAAAAGTGTTGATTCCCACATGGGTCATCCATCTTGGCATCTTTAGTGACTCCATCCTGGCCAGGAAGTTGAGCCAGCCTAACAGTCAGTAAGCAGTAGTTGTCTGATGAGTGTTGAATGAAGGGATGTGCAGCAGAGTCCTCCAGGGAAGGGACAAAATGTCATGGAAACGTGGTGGAAGGGATGGGTATTTATAGTATGAGTTACGTTTATAGTGTCAATGTTTCCCAATACAGGAGAATAGCATCAGTGAGAAAGGTAGGGGAAGATAAAAGACCAGAAATCCAAGCTTGTCTTTTTTAGGTTCATGGCTCTGTATCCAAAAATATTTGGATTCTAGAAACACAAGTTTGCACCTATATAAATGGCAGGCACAGCCATTAGTGCTTGAAGCACTAGTGTTAAGGATGTGGAGACAAGAGGATCTTGGGAATTCATTAGCCAGCTAGTTTGCAGAAATGGTGGGCTTTAAAATCAGTGAAAGGCCCTGTCTGAAGACAATAATGTAGAGTAGAGGAAGAAACTCAAAATTCTCCCTCAGCCTGAACATGTGCACCTGCGCATACATGTGCACACATTAAATACAATACACACATATCACCAAGAAAACACAAAGGAATAGATTAAACCACTGCATTATTCTAGAACATTGCCAATTTTGGTGAGAAGAAATGTTTTCATAGGAAAGATTGTTTTGTTAAAATCGCAAAGAGGTGAATTTTCTTCCAGAAGACAATGGCCTGGGAACAAGAGCTGCCAAAAGAAACACTCAGTTTCAAATACCAAGAAAGATGAGGTGGCTTTTTCCAGGCCTAAACCAAATGCTAGAAATACGTCTGCTTATTCAGAGCACCTAAAAACACTTTGGTCGTTCACGGAACACTAACTGAAATCCTGCCTGGTTCAAGGCCACCAAACACTGGGATTCTTCCACCTTCACTGTGACCCTTTTCTCTTCCTGAGGTTTGTAATCACTTTTGAAGCAGGTGCCTGGCTAGACATTGAACAAAATGCATCAAACTATATCTAAGAAGAAAAGAGACTCAGGTTCCTCCACTTAAGTCTCTGCCCCGGGTCTTTCGGTAAGTGGTAAGGGGACAGTGTTTACCCAGAAAGACATTGAGTGACCGATAACCCCAGATAGGAGTGAACCCTCTGTAGTTTTAGGTTTTATTATTTTTACTGAAGCATGAAGTCTAATTTTATAGATAGATTGTTTTCAAGTGCAACACTCCCTGTTAGTAGCAGCCAGGAAGCAGCATGGTCACGTTCTCTCAATCCTAAGCTCACCTTGTCCAGCATGGTTTGGTCATTGGAACCTGACTAGGGGTGGTGGGGAGATGAAGCAAGGATGGACACAAAGATGCATGTGCAGAAAAGCTGGGGTCAGATGTTCTGTCCTTTCTCTGATGGCGTCATGCAAACTACCTCAACCTAGAAGCTCAGCTTAGTGTGTTTATTAAGTACAGCACAGGAGACTGAGTCTGTAGGAGATCTCTGTAGGTTGGAAGTCTCAGCCTACAAGCATCTTGAAGAAGGAAGCTGCCCTTGCTAGGTTTTGCACACAGTGGTCAGCTGTTCTTCAACACCAGTACCTGAACCAGATGGAAGCTTTGCCTTTCTGAGCCTGACCCAGGGGAAAGGCTTGGCCAGCTTCCCATGGATTGGAGGCCTTGGTCTTTGCGTCATGTCATATCAATAATATACATCTACTCAGGTACTCCATCCACTTTTTACATATTCATTCAATGTTTCCTCCATTTCCCACATTCCCCATCAATACTGGCCACCAGCCCTGAACCACCAAAGGTGACATATGCAATTCAGACAACCTCATTCCTTTTCAACTGCATATAAATGGAATTCTGTAGTCTGTGTTCTTTTACATCTGGCTTCTTTGGCTCATCAGGGTGTTCATAACATCCAGTATTGCTGCCGTACTGACCACAGTTTGTTGTCCTTCTTAAGTGGTATCCTAGCATGACTTTGTAACAAGTACAATATCCATGCTGCTAATGAGAATTCCTGGATCCTTTCCAGGCTAGGGCTGTTCTGAGCTACAAGCATTCCCAGACATGTTTTCTGCGACACTGTTTGTGATTTCTGATATGATATTAGTGCAGCCCTGGGTGCCTTGAAACTTGATATGTCGACCAGGCTGAGCTTGAACTCATAAAGATCCTCAGGAGTTTTTAATTCAAGTGAGAGACTTAGCCTCTTAGATGCTGGCAAGTAGGCAGAAAACAAACAAACAAAAATGCACAAAGGTATGATGTTTGTTAATATTTACTGAATCATCACGGAGCCAATACATTGGAGGGAAAGCAGAATTCTGCAAATTACCCAAAACCATAGATATGCTCATCACTCACGTTGTAGATCTATGGAAACTGAAACCAAGATGTAAGGATATCTCACTCAAAGTCATAGGGATAGCTCCTGGAAAGCCACAGTGCAGTGCACGGCTGACTCAAAGCTCACGCACTCAGCCTCTATCAGCACACTGATTAGACAGGCTGGAGCTCAGGGGGCCTGTCAAGCAAGGGAAAGAGGAGCTGAGATTGCAACAGCTAGTTCAGCCCAGCATCAGGGACTGTCATTTTTCCTTCCCTCATGCCCTAATTAATCAAATCCTCTCGAACATGAAAGGGAGTGAGATTGGATTTTTGATAAGATGAATGAAAGAAATCAGTTCCCATCTGGAGCCTTGAAAACTCTCCTGTTTAAGCCAACAGGGAACACTTCCGTGCAACCTGCAAGGTAATTTTCTAATTTCCCAAGAAGGCTAGAAGATTTGGTTATGTCAAGACCAATCTAGATTCACAAGCCTTTGAGAATAGCAGAACAATCAGGGTCAAAGGTCTACAGTAAAAGTATGACAACTTCTGTTTTGTAAAAATCTAACTATGAAATGATAAATGATCTCATTCCCTCTACCTAATTGGGACAATATAGCCAGAAAAGTCATGGTCCATATGGAAGTGAACAAGCCTGGCTTGATCAATAAAACATTATTGTGGAAATTAGCATCTGAGTTAGTTATAATTTCCATATGCTCAGAAGTATATTTATCATTATCATTATTATTATTATATATTTTTGCCAATGAAACATTCAAGAACCACCCTTAATTTGAAAGCTAAACACACACACACACACACACACACACACACACACAATGCGCAGAAAGCAGAAACCTGAGTTTTAACCCTAGCTTTACCATTTGTTCTGTGGCTTTACATTTTTTTAAAACTATATAGATCGATTGGTTGATTTATTGATTTGAGAAAAGCATACACACACCACAGTATATGTGTGGAAGTTAGAGGACAACTTGCAGAAGTCACCTCTCTCCTTCCACCATGTGGGATTTAGGATGCCACTCTAGTCCCCAGGTTTCCAGGCAGGGCCTTTACTTACGAAGCCAACCATACGGGGCCCCTTCTGTGGATTTTTATGGACATTTAAATAATCCAAGCTTTGGTTCTTTTCTGTGTAAATGGCCACAGCAGGTGCTATGTATTTAGAACCTTTTTTTGTGGCTGGCATGGAGCGGAGTACTTTATATGCTTGCCTCAAATTATCCTCATAATGAGCACAGGAGGCTAAGGGGGTCTCGGAATGTAGGCCAGGAAAAGAGGAAGCATGTAGCGGGGCTGAAGCCCTGACTTCAATATTCAGTGCAACACAGAGAGAAAAGGCATGAGAAGCTGAAATAGCAATGTTGCTTTTTTGGATAGCCACAGTGATGAAAGGAGAATCTGTGGCCTCATCTGGCCTTTGTCATCTCTTGACATTGATGCTTCTGCTGTGGAACATGGTGGCTCACAGGGTACAGTGGTTAAAGGGACCTTGTCTTGGAGGCTGGTTACTTAGCCTGTTCTTCCCATCTGACCTACTTCCTGATGAAGATAAGCGAATGTTACTTGTAGAGAAGAACCTCATAAGAGATACGACAATAAGCAAGACTTTCTGAGGAGATAATCCACCGTGTCTATCTTACATGTCATTCCTAGTTTTGAAGTTCACCACTTCTCTTGTTTTTGAAGTGCTCTCTAGTGTCCCCCTTCTCAGCTAGACAGTTTCCTCTCTCCATTATCTAGTGACTCCATAGCACACCTAGCACCCCAGTGTTGTTCTGACCCCACGGTTTGGCTCAGCTACTCTCCTGTCTGTATATGTCCCCGACTTCTGATGTCCCTGCTGAACTTGGACTCCACACTCCATGCTGTACAGACAATACACTTCTGTCCTCAAATGGAGTGAAGTCCCTCAGATACATGCAGAAAATAGGCATTCTCTGCACCTCAGTTTGCTTTTCAGTCATTGCTCAAAGCCCCTGGGTAGGCAGGCTAGAGCAGTCATAAAGAGAAAGCCTGGCACGTGGAGCCCTCCTGGATGGTTTTGAACAACCAACTCTCTGAATCAAGCAGCTGCAAGCTAGTCTGTGCAGCAGGTTCTTCTGCTGCAAGGTGAGACCTAGACCAACCTTGTAGGGCTTGGGTAGCAATTAAATTATTTCTTCTAATTCTGATTTTTTTTTTTTTGAGTGATGCCAAATATTTAGTGGCGGCATAGGTTCCCAGTGTTGTGGTTATCGCTAATGTTGTCAATATATGTGGACCCTAGACCTTCTCTTCACCAGAGAGTATGAAGGTGCGGTATATCATGGGAGTAGTTGTCACATCATATTCCAAAGCACTCTAACTAACAACGAACATACCCTGAATGAAAGGAATAACTGAACAGCTCTAAACCCTCTTTCCAATATAATATTACCTTTTCTTTTAATAGAACATTGCCCACATCTTCAGTACTGTGAAAAAATGTAGAAGTGCTGACTGACTCTTGCCAGCTTCCCCTGTTTGGGTTGAGCAATGATGTTATGCATCCTCCCAAGCAGGAAAGTTTTGGTTGTCAGTTTAGCGTTTTGGTATAATGTCAGGATTATGGAAAGCTCCAGTTGCCATCTTCCTCTATCCTTACATGCTAGATTCTCTCACTCTGCTTCACAACATCGGTGGCTTCAATAGAGCAGGTCGGGAGTCACGGTAGACTTGCTGCTGATTAGATTTAGGTGGCGGGCTTTTAAGAGGGATGCCAGATGTCCCTGCACTGTCACTAGTCACATTGCTGTCAGGCTTTTCTGCTGTAAACACACTGTCTTCCATTTGCAATGAACACAAGCTATAAAATTGTATAATTAGCTGGTTACTCAAACTTTCACTCAGCTCTTGGCATGCAAAACCAATGCTGGAAAGATTTCCAAGCTCTGATTTGCTCCTAATATCATTCCTTCTGTGTGTTTATTATTTGGCTTATTGAGAATAAGAAAGGATGTTCCATTCTTCCACTGATATACTTTTATCGGTATGGGACCACTGATTCTTATTTTTTTCAACCCATTATAATTTGTTACTATTATTATTTTGGGCACAAATTGCCAAATGATCCAGGAGAACACTACAATTTGGCTCCCAATTCCTATTGAAATGTTTTTAAGCGTCCTTTGGGTAATTCCTTACATTCCAGCACTACAGAGTCTCGGGCCTAATTTGTACCTTTTTTTTTGCAGCCTAGTCCTGGAATCATCCACTGCTACAAAGCCATGTACATCAGAACAGGTTTGAATGAAAGGACCACAGGTAGAAACATAACTGCTAGAAATTAGGACTGTTCGAGGGATGTTGGGTCATAGTCTCAATTGACCTCTAGATAGTTTTCATGGGTCTTAATTGGATAGTATCCACATGAGTAGGAAATTGGAAGTTATCATAAAGATAGAGATGAGGAGGCTACTGCTGACATTTAGTAAGTGAGGTCATGTCTTGCAATGCACAGACCCATCTAGCCTAGCAGAGAACTGCCCTGCAAACCACATTCCCACTGATAAATGGTACTCCAGTCCCTAGCCCACTCACTACAATTAGTCTTTCTTGTGTTGTACCCTTGTGGGAACTTGTTTCATTCTTTTCACCTCATCCATGGACTAAACCACTATTTTTTTTCTTCTATTTAGTATCAAATGAATTAAGTCCATTGCCATGTAGTCTAAGAAATAAAAGATGTTATCAGCATAGGTTGGGTTTAAAAAAAGACCCTATCTCCCATTTGCCACTTACTTTTCAGAAGAACCTCTTCTACAGTTTGCCTAGGAGCCCAAGACTTCCGGCAACACATGCCCTCTCCTCATACAGTATGTGTGGTAGTCTGTCTAGTGCTTGGCCCTGTTCTTGCATCAGCCCTGTAACAAACATCTAAGTTTTATGTACTGAGCACTTTACTAAGCACCTTACATGCATTATCTCATTTAACCTCTGTAGTAGCCCAATAAATCAAGTGGTTTTATTACCCACTTGTAGAAAGGATGTAGGCTTTAACAACACACACAGAAACTGTAGAGCACTACTGTGACAAAGCCAGCATTCAAAACCCCACAGGCAAACGCCACTCTGCATATTTGGCTCATTCATGTGAAGACATTTTCAGTGAAATGAAAAATATAAAATCAAATAGATGTGTCACAAAAAATCTTTACCACAGAGGAATAAATCAAAGAACTGAATTAGGCTTTCAGGCCCTGCAAAGTCAATGTAGGAAGGCCATATTTCATTCTGTGGTTTCCTGGTGGTTTAAATTAAGGTCAAAATTAATCAGAATAAAGGTTTTCTGATGTCTTGAGGGAAGTGCACAGTGAGATGTCTCCTGATAATATTGATTCTATGGAGCTCCTCTACAGCAGTCACCGCAGCGGTGAGTGTGCTACACTATCGATACAGTAGGTAAATCAGTGACACTTACAGACCTTCACAGAAACCAGGAGCATGGATCCGCCCAAGGCACAGGCTCCATGGCCAACACCTGTGCATAACTAGCCTTGTGACATAGTATTCCCTAGCATTACCGTAACATTCTTAGTGCTTTGAATTTTGAACAAATAGATATGTGCTATGATCTTAGTTTATGCATCAAAACAGCATAAGAGATCAGCCCTAGAATGACCTCAGTCCTTCCTGCCTTATCTCCTCATGAGTACAGTATTCTCTTTTCATATAGTTATTGAAAATAGAGCTTTTCTAATATGTCCTGATTATGGTTTCCCCTCTCTCTACTTCTCCAAATTCCTCCCCACTTCCCCTGCCATCCAGATCTATCCCTTTGTGTCTCCCATTAGAAATAGACAGAATTCTAAGGTAATATAAAATGTACTATAACATAATATAATATATTATAACGTAAAAAAGAAAGAACAAAAACTAACACATTGGAGTAGAATAAAACAAACAGAAGGAAAAAGAGCCCACAAAAAGTCACAAGAAACAGATATACATGCAGAGACCCAATCATCTGCACATTCAGAAACCCCATAAAAACACTAAACCAGAAGCCAAAATACATACACAAAGGACCTGTAGAGCATAAATAAATAAATAATAAAAAATACATGACAACATATAATAAAAATCATATTTTTAAAAAAGCCTTGACAAACATTATGAGGCAAAGAACCTCCAAAGATGCTGTTGAATTCATTTTCTGTTGGTCATCTGTGGCTGAGTATGCAGTCTACCTTTAAGGAATATTTTGCTTCTTGACCATATTTCAGACCATGAAATATGGTCTGTGAATTGTATCTTGGATATTCCACCCTTTGGGGTTAATAGCCACCTCTCAGTGAGTGCATACCATATGTGTTCTTTTATGTGAGCCTGAGTACCAGACGCTTTCCACGGAGATCTCTGGCCAGGCCTGGTGTGAGGGTTCTGGGGAAGGGAAGCGAGTGTGGGCAGGGAGGCGAAGTCTCTGCTGAGCCTTCCAGGTCACTCTCGATAACTCTGAGCCAGTCTGCACTGAGTCGGATATGGATGGGCCGAGAGGCCAACTATCCAATGAGAAGTGTGGCAGAGCCTCAGGCAAAGCCTCAGGCTTTGGGAGACCAGCTCTCTTCCAAAGTGTTACAGCTCTTGGAACAAAAGGCACAGATGACAGAGTAGTTCTCACACACCTTAACTTCAACAGGAGCCAGGGACCCAGGAGACAAGATCAAACGTGTTCTGTCCCATGTAGGTGGAAATCACCACCCATTGGGTCCCCCCGCGGTTCCAGACCTTTGCTCAACTGGAGACTAGGCTGTCGGTGAGCAGCCCATCGCCCCACACTTTTGTGACTAGGTTACCTCACTCGGGATATTTTCAAGTTCCATCCATTTGCCTGCAAATTTCATGAAGTCATTGTTTTTAATAGTTGAGTAGTATTCCATTGTGTAAATGTGCCACATTTTCTGTATCCATCCTTCTGTTAAAGGACATCTGGATTCTTTCCAGCTTCTGGCTATTATAAATATGGCTGCTATGAACATAGTGTTCTTGCTATATGTTAGAGCATCTTCTGCATGCATGCTTAGGAGTGGTATAGCTGGGTCCTCAGGTAATACTATGTCCAATTTTCTGAGGAACCAACCAGACTGATTTCCAGAGTGGTTGTACCAGTTTGCAATCCAACCAGCACTGGAGGAGTGTTCCTCTTTCTCCAAATTCTCACCAGCATCTGCTACCACCTGAGTTTTTTTATCTTAACCATTCTGACTGGTATGAGGTGGAATCTCAGGGTCGTTTTGATTTGTATTTCCCTGATGACTAAGGATGTTGAACATTTCTTTAGGTGCTTCTTGGCCATTTGAATTTCCTCAGCTGAGAATTCTATTTAGCTTTATTCCCCATTTTAATGGGGTTATTTGGTTCTCTGGAGTCTAACTTCTTGAGTTCTTTGTATGTATTGGATATTAGCCCTCTATCGGATGTGGGATTGGTAAATATCTTTTCCCAATCTGTTGGTTGCTGTTTCATCCTATTGATAGTGTCCTTTGCCTTACAGAAGTTTTGCAATTTTATATAGTCCCATTTGTTGATTCTTGATCTCAGAGCATAAGCCATTGTTGTTCTGCTGAGGAAATTTCCCCCTGTGGCCATGTGTTCAAGGTTTTTCCAAGCTTTCTCTTCAATTAGATTCAGTATATCTGGTTTTATGTGGAGGTCCTTGATCTACTTTGATTGAGCTTTGGACAAGGAGATATGAATGGACTGATGTTGTTCACTCTTCTACATGCTGACTGACAGTTGAACAAGCACCATTTGTTGAAATGCTGTCATTTTCCACTGGAAGGTTTTAGCTCCTTTGTCAAAGATCAAATGACCATAGGTGTGTGGGTTCATTTCTGGGTCCTCAATTCTATTCCATTGATCTATATGCCTTTCACTGTTCCAATACCATGCAGTTTTTATACCTATTGCTATGTAGTACAGCTTGAGGTCAGGGATGGTGATTCCTCAAGAAGTTCTCTTATTGTTGAGAATATTTTTCACTATCCTGAGTTTTGTTTGTTTGTTTGGTTGGTTGGTTGTTTTTTTGTTGTTTTGTTGTTGTTGTTGTTGTTGTTATTCCACGTGAATTTAAGAATTACTCTTCCTGACTCTATGAAGAATTGAGTTGGAATTTTGATGGATATTGCATTGAATCGGTAGATTGCTTTTAGCAAGATGGCCATTTTTACCACATTAATCCTGCCAATCCATGAACATGGAAGATATTTCCATCTTCTAAGGTCTTCCTCAATTTCTTTCTTCAGAGGCTTGAAGTTCTTATTGTACAGATCATTCACGTGTTTGGTTAGAATCACATCAAGATATTTTATTTTATTTTTTTGTGACTATTCTGAAGAAGAAAGACCAAAGTGTGGATGCTTCAGTGCTTCTTAGAAGGAGGTACAAAATACTCACAGGAGGAAATATGGAGACAAAGTATGGAGCAGAGACTGTCCCACCTGGGGATTCATCCCATATACAGTTGCCAAACTCTGACGCTATTGCAGATGCCAAGAAGTACTTGCTGACAGAAACCTGATATGCCTGTCTCCTGAGAGGCTCTGGCAGAGCCTGACAAATACAGAGGCAGATGCTTGAAGCCAACCACTGGACTGAGCACTGGGTGCCCACTGGAGGAGTTGGAGAAGAGACTGAATGAGCTGAGGATGTTTGTAGCCCCATTGGGTTGACAATGTCAATAGGCCAGACCCCCCAAAGCTCACAGGGACTGGCTCACCAACCAAAGTGTACACATGGAGGGACCCATATCTCTGGCCACATATGTGGCAGAGCCTTGTTGAACATCAGTGGGAGGAACAGCCCTTGGGCCTGAGAGGGTTTGATGCCCCTTTGTAGGAGAATGCCAGGGTGGGACGATGGGAGTGGGTGCGCTGGAGGAGCGCCCTCATAGAGATAGGGGAATGGGGGATGGAATAAGGGGTTTCTGGAGGGGAGACCTGGAAAGAGGATAATATTTGAAATGTAAATATAAAAATCCAACAAACAAACAAACAAAACCCTGTAGGATCTTAACATGGGGCTATGGTTAGGTTCTCAAATCTGGACCATGGCCTTGGTTGACCAGTCCTGGGGTATATGCTCAATAAACTATCCCTGTCTGTCTGGGGGAAAAAAAAGAATACTTTGTTTCTGCAGTGAGACTTCCTTGGAGAAAATGAAATTTTCATTTTTAGTTGGTTATGAACTGGAAATTACTTCTGGGTGAGGGATGGAGGTTTATATCCACTTCTGCTTTCAGCTCTAGGACTCCCTCTGATGCAGACGTGTGCAGGCCCTGTGAACACTGCCACCACAGTCTTTGTGAGTTCAAATGTGTACATCAATCATGTAGATTCAATGGCCTTGTTTCCTTGGTGTCCTCATTTTCTTCTGGCTCTTTCACTCTAAGTTTCCTCTTCCAAAGCTCTGAGAGTAGGGATTTGATGGACGCATCTTTTTTAGGGCTATGTATTCAGAGTTCTCTTCCTCCCTTCTTGTTGTATGACTGTGGGTCTCTGTATTTGTTCCCATCTGCTGCAGGGGGAAGCTTCTGTCATGGCTGTGCAAGACATGGATCTGTGCCTCTGACTGGGGTCACCTAATGGATTTTTTAGAAGCAGCTCCTGAAACAGGATTAGGCTTTGGGGAAAGTAACACCTGTGGAAAGGGAAGGAGAAGGATTGCAGGGAAACACAGCATCTCATGATATCAGCTTTGTCTTCTCAAGTGCGCTAAAGCATTTTACTGTCTTGTGGAAATGAATGGATATTGCTCCCTTAGTTCACTTAGTTCTTGGCAGAAGTTGTGCTTTGAGCTGCATTGCCTCAACCAGAAACACAAAGTGAAACTCCAAGGGCCCAATAGCTAAAAGGTAGCATCAACCCATATTGTTCACAACTACATACAGTCCTTTGAAGAGGGGTCTGGAGAGAGAGCCATGTGCAAGTCATTATCCCTTCTCTAGGCACAAGAGGCAATATGGAGACATGACAAACAACACAGTTACAATGTAAGTGTCCCATCTTCTCTATCTCTTGAGCTTCTAACACCCCAAACCATTCATGTGAACTCTCCTTACTAGGAAAACAAAATATCATCAAAAGGAAGCAGGTTGTCCACTTCCTCTGTTCACCCATAACTATACACACTCTTCGTCATGTATTTTCTCCTACCTTGGAGAAGAGTATTGGTGAGAAGCCTTTGCCTTATCCTAAGGTATCATTCTTACCGAGTAACTCAATGCCTGCATACACTGGGATGAGAACTTAGTATCCAGTGACAACCGTCAATGACCCAGACAACAGCCAACCCCACTGAATGAGGTAGTTGCTTTCTATATACAAGAGATGTAAGGAGAATGCACTTGATAACAATTTTTCTTTCTCCCATTAAAAATGACGTCTTTATTTTTTGGAAGGTATTTCTAGTGGAGAAAGGGAAACACTGGCAGCATTTGTAACTTGGGGAGCTTATTTGAAACATCTCAGGAACAAAGATTCCTAAGAACCTGCTCTAATGATAATGGATGTGATTATTTCTTTCCTAATTGAGCAGTAATGACTAAGGTGCAGGCCACTTCCCTGGATTAATAAAGAGCCAAAGAGTTGACATTAAGCTCAGCTGGTACTTCATCTTGGTGAAGGGCACAATGCCAGACTCATATTAATATTTTAAGAATAAGTCCAAAACTGTGAGACAAGAATTTATTTTTGAGACAAAATTTTATGTAGCAATTAAGTAGCTGACATGAAGTTGGGCAGTGCAAGGTCTATCACAAAATAGACTTTCACCTGAGTGCTTCAGGTCCATTCCATTCAGAATGCCTTCAAGTATTTGGCTGTCAAAATAAAGATGAAAGGAAAAGGGACTCTTGACAGCACACACATACACACACGCACACGTTTCATAACAGTCACATGAAAATAAGCTATTATGACACACCCCCTCCAACTCCCTGCTCCAGACTTAAAACTACACTCAAGGCACTAGACTGACTCCAGAGCACTGCACAATCTGGAGCTACACCACTGCTACTGTTTCTTGGTGAAGGAAACACTGTTTCCCAGTGTTCCTCTAGGAAAACCAGAGTGGTTCTTCCTAGAATAGCACAGTTGAGTTAAAAGAATTATCTGTTATCAGAAATGCCTCCCAAAAAAAAAAAACCCTGTGTATAAACACCTGAGAAAGACATAACCTCTACCACTCCAAAGACTCAATTCTGCAGAGATCATAGAGACCAGGGGACATTTTCACTCTTTCTTTCTTTCTTTCTTTCTTTCTTTCTTTCTTTATTTATTTATTTATTTATTTATTTATTTTCTTTCTTTCTTTTTTTCTTCCTTCCTTCCTTCTTTCCTTTTCTTCTTCTTCTTCTTCTTTCTTCTTCTTCTTCTTCTTCTTCTTCTTCTTCTTCTT